>NC_143161.1:24664699-25011454 GCF_041381405.1 Jatropha curcas
AACCTCGAAGCAGCCTCATTTTCATATGACAAGCTTGGAGTTCCTATTTATGCAGATTGCGTAACTCCCTCCCCCAAACTGATAGTTCTTCCGAGCAGAGTTTCAACTTATCCAATAAATTTCCAGCTCCAGATTCATTCCAGACCCTTTCCACCAAATTTCAACAACTAGGTTCTCTAAACTAGGAGTTTTCGAACCGAAAAGCCATGCCAAGTAGAATTAGTTAAGATTCGATCGAGCTTTGATTCGACTAGCCTTCCAGAGCTTCTACCATGTTCCCAGGTAAAAGGGTAGCCACCCATTGGAAAATCAATTAGACCCGAATCCTCAACTGCTGACCGAAATCCATGGATTAAACTAGCAGGTTGCCTTTTGCCTCCCCTCTTCTCAGCAACTGCTAAGATATCATTAAATCCCTTAAAATAACCCAAGGCAAATCATTAATCAAAGATAGTTGTCGAAGCAGCTGCCATGACTCATTATGTAAATTACAGTTAGGATTTCCATAAAATCCAGTTAACCTCCAAACCCCAAAAGAATCAACTTTTACCTCCACATCAATGTATCGCTGGGAAGTAAGAAAAGTATTCAGAATGGTAGCATTTTTCCATAACAACTCTAACCCACCACTATGGCCCATAGCATCAACAGAAATAAAATCGTCATAACCCAACAGAGTTTTTATTTCATTAATTTTATTTTTTGAACATAAAGTTTCAATTAAAAAAATAAAAATGGGCTTTTTTCCCTTACAATAAACTGTAAGTGTTGTATTGCCTGTAGGTTGCCCATCCCACGGCAATTCCAGCTAAGGCAACTCATTTCTGTCGGCGGGCTGTTTTGCCGGAGCCCATCGCTGGCACATTGTTTGGATCTTTAGACATGCCTTCCGCAAAATCCTAGGCTATAGTTGCTTGCAGATCCAAGCCCAATCTCTTCCTTTTGACTTCACTAATGATAACATCAGTTTGATCCCCATCAGGAAACTGCTCTGAATTAGGATCCTTAAAAGTTGGAGCCGAATCATTGACATTAACCCTCATTGAATTAATCCCAGAAAACCCGCCTCTCTCCTTATCCTCATCAAACTAATTTTTGAATAATTGATTAGCCATCCCCGAAATTCGCTGCTACCAAATCGTGAGGATTCTGTGTTGACCTTCACATCATCCGCTTCCCTCAGCCACCGTGAACCCATCTCCACCTTCCGACGAGGCAAAGCTCGAAGTTCAGGACCATATGAACGTACAGCTTTTCCTGGAGGAAATTCTATGAGCTTTGGGCAGAAGCGTTCAGTGTGTCCCATAAAACCATAAATGAAACAGAAGCTGGGCAACATCTCATAAGCAAAACGCACGTAAAACCATTGAACACCTTCCTATTTGAAATGAAATTCCTTCTTTAATGGCTGCCTGACATCCAGTTTGATCCGTACCCTTAAGTCATCAACACTCATATCAACAAAACATTCAGGATCAAACTCCACAAAGTCCCCAACCTTTCCACTGATATCTTTTGCCACACGTTCAGACCTAAACCCAGGAGGTAGGTTATGAATTTGCAGCCAAATATACATTTTAAACAGAGGGACCTCAATAGGCAAAGTGTAGCCCTCCATGCGTTCCAAAATAATGGGGTGGTTGTTGAAAGTCCAGGGACTCATTTCCATTATCCGATATAGATCAACCGGATGATAGAACTTAAAAATATAGTTGATTAACCTATCTATGATGAAACGTCCCACCAGGCAAAGAGACAAGTCTTCGTTAACAACCAAATCGTTTGGTTGATAAATAAATCCTTCATCCTCATCCTCCTCTCCCACTGATAGGCTCGCCATGTCGATAGAAATACGGTCACCTTCAGCTATGAAAAAGAGAAAAGCAATAGCACAATGACAGAATAACTTGCACCCTAGGCAAGACAAACTCTCAAAAGAGAGACGAAAGCATATATTAAATTTTATCAACTAGCCTAACATTTTTGCATGTATTAATTGTCAAGAGAATACAAATTTCAATTAATTAATACAAACTATATTCATAAAAGTCAATGGTGTAATTCCCTATTTTTTTTTCAAACTAATGAATGTATTTATTCAAAGTAAATTATCTTTATGTTTTCAACAATCAAAGTAAAATTCTTAGAAGTTTTATATGCTTACCATATATATCTTATATATTATATCATATAATTATTATTTTATCCAATGAATTTTTATATTTAGATGAAAAATTTATACCATTAATAATTAAATTAGCTCTATTTTTCAACCAATATAATTAAATTCTTAAAATTTTATATTCTTACCATATATATCTATATATAATTAAAATCCTTAATAATTAAATTAGCATTATTTTTCACCAATAAATTAAAATCTTTTAATAATTTTCTATTTAGAATTAGATTAAACTTCTTATGTTACTAGAACATAATAAATATAAATAAAAATTATTCTATTAATTTATAAATAGAGAAAGTTAAGATTATACTTACCACAAGAAGAAGACATGATTGTAAACTCAATAATTTCAAATTAGCAAAGTTTGATGTAATAATTGTTGATAGTCAAAAACAACAAATTCGTGATAGTCAAGAGTAACAAGTTCTTGATAGTCAAAACTCAAAAGAAATTAAAACCAAACGTTTATATAGTGCTATGATAGGACAAAATCCTAATTAGAATAGTATTAAAGAATAAATTTCTAATTACAGTGGGATTAAATCTATAATATTAATATAATAAAAATAATAAATTGATATCATAATTAGAATAGGATTAAGTCAAATTTCTAATTAGAATGAGATTAAATTTATAATATTAATAAAAAGACACCAATAAGAGATTAATAAATTTAATATCTTATATTATAATATATTTAAATTATAGGATATTAAATCATAGTATTTTTATATGTATAGGAATTCCAAAAGTTTCCTAGTTAGAATAGGACTGAATTATTTTTAACAATATTTTTAGTTAATCAACTAATAAAATACCAATAAGATTAAGAGTTTTCTAATTAGAACAAGACTAAATTATTCTTCAATCAACCAATAAAATTAAAAGTCTATAGGAACGTTTTAGGAACCTAGTGTTCTCCGTCATTCGGACTTATATATATATATAATTTGAAATTCCTATACATGCAAAAAATTGTGATTTATTATATTATAATTTAAATGTTGAAATTTCTATGGCTATCTTACTTCTATCGAAATACTTGAAACTAAAAAAATAAAAATAAAAAGTATTATCTTGACAAATATTAACCTTACAATCTAAATAAAATTTAACTTTTATTAAAAAATATAAAATAAAAGGGAGGAAGAAAAGAGAAAAGCAAGTGCAAGCATACCAAAGATGTGGCGGAGAAAAGATATGCAGTGAAAATATCTTCTAAATTTTGGTTACAACTTTAGCAATGGATAAGAGTTCCGTTGCTAACCCATTTGTACTCGACAACGGACGAAAATTCTATTGTGTTTATAACTTTAGAAACGGAAAAAAATCGTTTCTAACATGTTTATAGAACCCTTTGTCAACTCTTAGCAACCAAAAATAATGAAACAAGATTTCTTAATTAATAAAAATAATATGATTAAGGAAACTGATATAATCAATCTAATTAAAATTATTATATAATTTTAATCGATAAATAAAATTAAAATTTTCTAATTATAGGGTTCATCTCTTTAAGATATTTCATGATAATGTTATTTATGAGGAAAAACTTGTAAGCTTATAATTATTTACGATTACTAAATAATTACAATTAATCTATAAATCTATAAATCTAAATTATAAGAACTATAACTAAAAGCTATTCTATTAATTTGTAAATAGAGAGAGAGTTAATGTTACACTTACCGCAAGAAGAAGACATGATTGCAAACTCAATAATTTCAAATTAGCAAAAATTTGATGTAGAAATTCTTGATAGTCAATGTTGACGCGTGTTTTTATGCCCCCACCTAATCCAATGATGATACGAGGATGTGGAATGAAAGGTTAATGCTACCTAGAAGTCTTTTAATCTAAGGATTTAAATAAATCAATTTTAAGTGTCTGACTGGGTCGTAATTGCGTCACACAGCTATGTTAGACTACATGTCGTTTTTGTATTCAACGACATATAGCTTTGATACAACAAGTAAGCTGCGTCACGCAGCTAATGGTTGCGTCACGCAGCTGTGCTTTGTGACCTACTTATATAAATAGATCCTTTAATTCACGTTTGGGGAGAACTTTTGACATCTTGGGACAATTTTCCAAAACCCTAAAACACGCCCTGCGGCCACATTCTCCTCCAAAAGCTCTTTTGAGTTCATTTGAAGGAGAATTGCCATTAGAGATTAATTTTAGGGGAATTAAACAAAAAAAAAGAGAGAAAATCAAGAGAGAAAAGATAAACACTTAAATCCTTGGTGACGAAGCTTTTGGATCGCCGTAACCGTCATTCATTAAGCCTTTGCAATCCTCAATCTGAGGATTAGGTAATTCCTTTACACCTTTTGTGTTTTTATTCATTGATTATTTATTTTATAGTTTAGTCTTAATTGTGTTATATTCTATTCGTTTTGGTCATTCGAGGTTGTCTTGAATCATACTTAAATAAAAAACGCTTTGAACAAAGAATTTAAAACAGAATTCGGACCAGAGCAGTTGCGTCACTCATCTAGTAGATCCGTAACGGAGCTGGCAGTTGCATGACGGAACTGTTCATGTCCAAAATTTCATTTCTTTTACCTAGAAGAGCCGCGTCACGCAGCTATCGCTGCGTCACGCAACTGTTCTTTGAAGAATAGTGCGTGACGCAACTGTTCTAGGGTTCCAGAAACAATTTTTATTCTTTTGAAAAAAAATAAAATTTTTGTACAAATAAAATTTAATTTTTTCTCAATAAATCCGAAAATGACCAATTATGGACAGATTATAATTTAATTACGTTTAGAATATTAAAATATAATTATGCATGATTTTGGGTTTTAGGGTTTTTGGGTTTGATTACAAATTGGGTAGAATGTATTTTTAGATTCGGTTTGTGGCCCGCCTTTAACCATAACGCAAGAGCGGGTCTTTTATTTATTTGGTTTAGTTATTTTGGTTTGGATGATTTGGATGATTATGGATGATTTGGATGAGTATGGATGCAATGATTGAATTTAATTGGGACGATTAATTAATTTTCCATATAAAACTCGGTTCGATCCATTCGGGTTGGGTTTAAATAAATAAATTGGCTTTCGTAACTAAAATAAATTAGAAATCGTAAGGTTAAAGAGGCCGATTTTTTCGGGCGTCGGCTACCAACGGGCTGGCGTACCCAATTCCCTTACTCAGAATCGCCTTGGTGCGCCTACCAGTTTTCTAAATAATTTGGCCTTAAATAAAATTGGGTTTAAAATGGAGTCATTTTTATAAAATAAAATTGGAAACGGTCCCATTGCCGAAAAATGGGTGGCGACTCAAAAATATTTTATAAGACCGATTTATCGGCATTGCATCCAAAAAGGTTTTGTCACCACTTGTTTAATATAAAAATCATTTTCCAAATCAAAAATAAAAAGCGAACGTTTTTCGGGTCGCTCGGGGGCGGTGCGAAAACAAATTGGCGACTTCACTGAGGAAGCATCCACTAATCCCCGGTTATTTTTTAAAAATAACTAGATGGTTGAAATGAGGAATTAACTCTAAACCTACGTTTTCTAAAATTGTAAATAAAATTGGTTAGAAAGGCGTGGAAAATTCTTTAATCGTCTGTGTTTGTTTATTTGCTTTATTTTATTTTTCTAAGATTCTTGCATTCATACTACATTTCTCTCTTCTCACCACTTTCTACCCAAATTATCCTTTGGTATCATTGTTAACTTTGAAGGTGGATCCAGCCTAAACCTTGCGTTTTAGGCACATCCACTCGAGAATTAGCAATTTTACCAACCGCAAGCCTAGTACCTTAAAGGTGCGTCAAAAGGAGTAGGCCCATGTAAAAGCCTGAATCCTGTTTGCGGAACCCAGACTTTGTAAAGCCCAATGGACCAAAGCCCATGCATGTAGTTGAAAGCCTTAGTCACTTCCCGATAGGAAAACCTGAGTCTATTTACTGTTGTTCTGTCACATTCACTCCGAGAGTTTGTTTCGTCAATCTCAAAACCCCCTGTTGGTTGTCGAGATTAGACCAAATCCTAGGAAATAGATGTCGGAATTTTTACCAACAGAACTCGTGTGTGGGATAGATAAGGTTGGAAGGCATGCATTTCCCAACTCCCATTTCCCTGTGTGTTATAAACTGTTCATATGCTGTAACATTCATGCATCATGTAATACTTTTCATTTCAGCCATGCATTAATAAGGGCTAATTTTCGGTATGGACGTTTGACCCTTGATTTTGAGAGTGGACTTCTAATTCGTTTTGAATAACATGATGCAATCGTTTATAGTGAATTAATACCCAAAAGAAAAGGGAGTTATAAGGGGGTTAGGATTTCTTTGTATTTTCACATTTCTCGCATTATCTAAAAGTAAGCGTGAGATTGCAAAAAAAGAATAATCAATCAAGATAAGATCCTGCTTGGGACCATCTGTTCCAAGGCAAAAATTAAGGACACCAAAAAACAAAAAAATAAGAAATATCCCGCTTGGAAATTCTTTCATTCCAATGCAAAAATGAGGGACTCGAGAGAAAATGGCCGACTGTAAAATCCAAAAGGAACGGTCGACGACAGATAATGCCAGAAATGTTTGAGTACAAAGTAAACTATTGCCATGTTATTCATACTGAATTTTAGGTCCCTTGTCGAAAACGAGATCTTATTTCCATTCCGGTTATTAGCACATTAGATTTGCATTCTTCATCCTATGTGCTTCTATTTTTCATGCATGCATGCAGAACCTCTTTAACACAGGTCCTTTTATTTATCAGCCAAAATTGATCTGTCCCGGGAAATCACTTCGAGAGTTTGGCGCCAATAGCCTGGTCAACGTTTGGTCAGAGTGTCCCCAATCCCCGAGCGTGCTCTGGTTAGTTCTGTGGTCAGTTCAAGTTCGTCTGATTCAGTTCCTGATTTAGATCTGGTTATAGTTGAGATGGCTGACAACATTGTGAATGAGACTAGCTTTTCTCTGGCCCAGTTAAGGGCTATAACTGATATAATAGCCGCTGCTTTAGCTCAAGAGAGGGCACAGAATCAGATTCCTCCTTCTTCAAGTAATCAACTGGCTTCCCCTGTAATTGAGGAGAGGGAGGCTCCAGAACCCGCTTTGGGTAACCAAGCATCAGCTGATAATGTTAGTCCGGCTGAGAATGATCTGATTAAGCAGCTGGCGGAATTGAAGGACAAGGTGGAGAAGATGTCTGCTTCGAAAGAAAAGGACCTAGTCACCAATTTCCATATGGCTGAATATGTCTTGAAGCCTACAAGCTCTACTTCTTCCAAGACCTTCAAACATACCCCTATTTGAAGGAGATAATGACCCGAGGTCCCATTTGTCCGAGTTCATTCGTGTTGCTCAAATGAACCGATATGATGAGGAGGATGTGTTAAGGGCTTTTCCTCAGATACTGCACAAGAGCTATAGGAGGTGGTATGATGGTTTGGAGGTGGAAACACAGAGAGATTGGGTCAAGCTTCAGATTGCTTTTCTCAAGCACTTCAAGACAGATGGAAGCGATGAGTTTAGTCTTCGTGATCTGGAGATCTTAAAGCAAGGAAGGGATGAAAGCTTCTCCAATTACTATAGAAGATGCTGGACAAAGCTGTTCATGGTCCAAACAAGGCCAAAGGATCAAGAGCTGATCAAGATTTTTAGTCGAAGTCTGTTACCTTACTTTAAGGAGAAGATGCTGGCTCAGCCTCTCACCGACTTTTCTCTGGTGCAAAGGGCTGGGTTGAATATTGAAGAGCTGTACAAGGAAGAGGAAAAGAAAAATCGAGGGTTTGGTAATTACCGGTCTTCCCACAGTGGTCAGAATAGAAGTGCTGGTAATGTTGCTACGAACTAGTCGGGGAGTAGCAATATAGTTGGAGCTGTTAATAAGAGAACCAGAAGGGAATTCACTAATTTGGGCAGACCTTTCAGCACGGTTATGAGGTCCTGCATCAAGAATGGTGTACTGTCAAAGTTACCAATTAATCCATTTAGGCCTATTTTGGGCAAGTTTGTTGATCAAGACTGTGAATACCATCAGTGCAAAGGGCATTCTACTGATAATTGCTTCAGACTCAAACATGATATTCAAGACTTGATAGACAGTGGGAAGATCACCAAGCCTCCTGAGCATAGCAAGCCGACGCCTGGAAACCGTTAAAATTAGTTGTGATGAGCAAATTGAACAAGCTTTTAATCCTGCTTTTTGTTTTTCTGAATGTTGTTTTGAGAACAATATGGATGGATTTCTTTTACTATTTCAATGAATGGGAATGAATTTTGATTATTTATTTTCTTGTTTCTCCTGATTGTTATGTTCATGGCATTGATTATACCACATGCATATTTGGCATAAATGCATTGCATCATTTTGCATTTAACCTAAGCACCGTCGAAGATCTCAAAATAATCGAAATCGGATCAGATTTTAAGCTTGAGCTCAGAAAGGATCTCCAAGAATGTCTCAGGAGGACTTCAGAAGCTTTCACCTAGAATTATGCCAATATACCAGGGGTCAATAAGTCAATTACAGAGCATTTCATCCCTACGAATCCGAATATCAAACCAGTAAAGCGGAAAAAAGATGGGTCAGACCAGAGTGGCAAGACAAGATGAAGGCTGAGGTTGAGAAGCAGCTAGATACAGATTCCTTGGAAGTAGTACATTACCTTGAGTGGTTAGCAAGCATAGTCCCTATGCTCAAGAAGGATGGGAGGCTAAGAGTCTGTGTTGACTACAGCCTCGCCCAAAGATGGCTTCCCTCTTCCACATATAGGTGTTCTGATCAACAGTGCTGCAAAAGTGGGATGTTATTCCATTACGGACAAAAAAAAAAAAAAGAAAAGAAAAGAAAAAAACAAAAGTGAGTCTTCCAAAAAAAAGAGGGGAAAGAAAAAGCCGAAAGTGAGTTTTCCAAGAAAGTCCGTTTTATTCGTTGACTGCCAAACAGGTGACTAGATTTATCGAGCAGAACATTTTTTGTCGCTATGGTGCTCCTCATCACATAGTTACAGACAATGGTTTCCACTTCCGGGCAGACGTCATCCTGGAGAGAAATTCAGACCCAACTAGCATGGACCGTTCAGAATTCAGAAACTGTTGGACGAGGGTGCCGATGAATTGGTCACTTCGCGAGGAAAGCCTTTTAATCGGATCGTTAATCAAGACCAGATGAAAAGGTTTTACGTCTGAGATGATGATTTTGATTATAAAAAAAGTAGTAAAAAAAGTAAAAAGAAAAAAAAAGGGGCTAGGTAGAAAACCCGAAAGGGCGACCGAGGTAAAAAATGAGCTCGCTAGGTTGAAAACCCGTAAAGGGCAGCCTAGGCAAAAGTTAGAGTTTAATAAAAAAAAAGAGAATAAATTTTGAGATTAACGCATGGTGCTTAGTTTAAATACGAAATCTATGCCATGCATTCGTGACATACTTGCGACCGGTTGCTCAATGCCATCAACTTGACTAGAAGGAGAATAGGCGAATGTAACACCCTTCCCGGTCCACCCGTAAACCCGAATGAACCGAACCGAGACGCTACAAACTGGTTGACTGTATGGCCTGACATGCTGAAATCATAATGTATATTGAATATAATATCATGCTGATGCTGTTTATATTAATAATGTACTTAATATTTACAAGACATGATACTAGTTTACAAAATGAAATGGGCCCAACTGTGTGCCCTGTACATGCCATAAAAGGGTAGACAAAAATACACATCCAAATGAGTAGCTACCCTGAAGACTGAGTCTTCTATAGATGAACTGCAGCAGTTGTAAGCCGACTCTCTACGGACCAATCTCAAAACCTGCGAGTTAAACAGGTAACTCGCTGAGCAAATAAAGCTCAGTGGATATCTCAATATATAAAGAAACAATTAAGCACATCCATAGATAGAAATAAGCATATAAATGGATATGGATAATTAAACATATAAGCACATATAGCATGATCCTTTCAGTATACCTTGATTATCTTTCGTACTGTTTATAATACTATATGATTCATGAAATGTTATGTCAAGATATCTGTATGGCTCCATAAGGTTATAGTGAAAC
The DNA here is from genome assembly GCF_041381405.1 of Jatropha curcas. Lineage (NCBI taxonomy): Eukaryota > Viridiplantae > Streptophyta > Magnoliopsida > Malpighiales > Euphorbiaceae > Jatropha > Jatropha curcas. The sequence goes on from NC_143161.1 coordinate 24,674,911, forward strand.
CGAAGTGATAAGAAAAACTGTATGAAACTGGATGAATACTGTATGCTTGGCTACTATGGCCCATATATAATCATATCCACTCAACGGCCTGTAGTCGGAGTATCAAACTGTATGGGGTGCAGATCTGCTATCCTATGTCGCGACATAGCCTTATCTACATGGTTTCTACCTAACCTCAATGGAGCATAATGTTGGTATGTCAATAATATAACACAACATCATATTCATAGTTCATAAATCATAATGTTTATTTGATTTCACATCATTTGTATGCTTGCATGATGTTTTGATACATGATTTAATGTTATATTTTTGTTGTAAAATGATTGGAGGCATATAAGTGAAGCAAAGGAATACAATTGCATTGAAAAAGAAGTCCAAAAGTGCATGAAAACATATGTCGCGAGCGCGCCTTACAAGGTCGCGAGCGCGGTAAAGCATCAGATGAGAGACAGTGAGTTATCGGGCACAAGTCGCGAGCGCGTACTTGAAAGTCGCGAGCGCGTAGAGTGCAAAATGAGAGACAGTGAGTTCCCAGGCCAAATTCGCGAGCGCGCGATGAAGGTCGCGAGCGCTTACAGGCCAAGGGCCAAGTCGCGAGCGCGCACTTGAAAGTCGCGAGCGCGAGAAGTGCCAAATGAGAGACAGAGAGTTTGCGAGCACAAGTCGCGAGCGCGCACTTGAAAGTCGCGAGCGCAAGATGTGCCAAATAAGAGTCAGAGAGTTTCAGGTGAAAGTCGCGAGCGCGTAATTCAAATTCGCGAGGCGCCAGAAGTGCAACGCGAACTCATCATGCAATTCGCGCGCGCGCTTCCAGCCTGCACTGTCTGTACTCTTTTGGTCATATCTCTCAATATAAAACTCCGATTTGGATGATTCAAAAAACCCATGTAAGCTAACACAGAGAGGAACAAATAACTCTTCTATGACACTTCCTAATTCCATCATTAAATGGGGTCAAAATCAAGATGAAGTTACTAGTAAAATTTCCAGCAAGCCCTGTTTCAACATAAACTCAATATTCACTTCATTTATTCAATACCTCCCCTGTTTTCTCACCATTACCAGTCCTCCCACTCAACATAAAGCAATATTGTCTCATTAGCACCACACCACATAAATTCTCATGCAAAGAAAATGGTAAATGAAAAGAGATATCAAACCTTTACTCCCAAAAGCTTGAGCTCTTCTTTAGCTTCTTTTTTCTACACTCTTAGAACTCCCTTCACCTATAAATAAGAATTCTTATAACTTATCTACAATATAGCTCACTTAGAGGTTGAATAATATAAAGCTTCAAGAAATTTTACTTACTTGGAGAAAAATTGAGGTTGTCTTAAACTACCATGAAAATGGATGGAGAAAGGAAGAAAATGAAGAAGATGAAGATAAAGATGAAAAATGGGAAAGTGAAATGGGGTTAATACGGGTAGGCCATCAAATATCAAGGGATTTTATGTAAACTTCCTAACTGGTACCTCAATTAGCAAAAGGCTATCACTTAATACCCAAGCTCAATCTTTTAATGCAAATCAATCCTCACCCATGTGCTTTAATCTTTTCTCTCAATCAAGTAACTCCACTTATAATCCCATTCTACCCCAACCGGGCTTGGTTCAACTCGACTCAACTCGACTCTATGCTAAGACTCGACTCGGTAGGATGTCACAGCGAATGAGTAGTTAGAATGAACGACCATTGTATTAAAGTAGTTTCTCTTTACTTCTATATGATGTTAAAAGAATTAAGAGCAATAAAGAGCTTGATTCTCAAATCCTTCTTCCCTTTTGTTTCTGAGGCATGATCGTTGATTACAAAACCTTCCTCTCTGCCTGTATGTTCAGCATTTGCTCATTCGTTTTGAAGATTTTTGGCTATTGGTCCTGTCCGGGTATGGATTCTCTTAGACTGCAATCAGGAGGGTCAAATGCTATTTTCCCTGGTGGTTTCCTTGGACGGAGCAATAAAGAAAAACCATGAATAAATCCCTCATCGCTTAAATAGGCTCATGAATATATGAAGAAATTGCATATTTTATCTCTTTCTGAATGTTTGCAGGTGATAAATGGCCGCCTCATTTTTCGCTTAAATCTTTTTTGTTTTTTGTGGTTTTGGTTGGCTTATTTTATTGTATTGTCTTTTGTCCATTTTGGAATAAAGTTATTGGGCATTTTGTCCGCATTACAAGGTAGACACTCTTGCAAGTGGGTGGGATGCCTCCTTTTTGTCTCTGTGGCTTTGTTTTCTTTGTGCAGGAATAAAGCAAAATCCAAACAAAAAAAAAATCAATTTGGAGTCGGTGTGTAGCTCATATACTTCAACAATTTCATCTACTCGCCACACATGGGGCAAAATCATCAGATACCCTTCAGGTAAGTCTTCTTTCAACACCGCATCAGGGAAAGTAACCCGAAAGTTTGATACTAGAAAATTTAGAATTTTTGCTAAAATTTTAAAAAATTTCTTGCAATGGAATAAAACATAAATTTTCAAGGTTTGCTTAAAAGGTAATATTTTTGGTCTCGGGATGGATTTCAGACTGGGGGCCAAAAATAACATCTTTTACCCTGATGCAAATTTCAAATTTCAAAGTTCATGATTATTAATGCATGGGGGCATGTGATGCTCCAACATCTAATAAAGGCAAGATCTCTTTGTACACAGAAATTGCTCTTTTCTTCTTGAAAAATTTTTCAGCCCAACCGGTGATGATTTCTCGAAGCCGTTTGGTCCCTCCAAGCCAGTGATGGTTGTATTACGAAGCTGTTTGGATCGTTTTCTCGATTAGTGATCGTTGTATTGCCGAAGCTGATCAAGGCAATCTCTATACCAAACCCTCTAAAGCCGATCAGACTGAGCTGATTAGAGATGAACAACAAAGCCGATCAGACTGAGGTTTGCTGTTTTTCTCGATTCGTGATGATGGATATGAAGCGGATCGAGTCAAATACTTATCTGGTTAATGATGATGAATTATGAAGTTGATCAGGACAATCTCAAACACTCCAAAGCCGATTACACCGAGCTGAGGAGGTGGACAAAGCCGATTACACTGTTGCTTTGGACACAACCAAACACTCCAAAGCTGATTACACCAAGCTGAGGAGATGGACAAAGCCGATTATACCGTGCTTTGGATTCTTTTCAAACCCTCTCAAGCCGAATACACTGAGCTGAGGAGGTGAACAACGAAGCCGATTATACCGTGCTTTGGATTATTTCCAAATCCCCTAAGCCGATTACACCGAGCTGAGGAGGTGAACAAAGCCGATTAAACCGAGCTTTGGACAAAGCAAAATCTGTTTGTATACAGAAAATTGCATCAAGTTGAGATCTGTTTGTATACAGAAATCGCTCTTTGACTCCATAAAGCGAAATCTGTTTGTACACAGAAATTGCTATTTGGTCCCCATCTGTTTGTATACAGAAATTAAGCAAAATCTGTTTGTATACAAAAATTGCACCAAGCAAAATCTGTTTGTATACAGAAAATTGCATTAAGCGAGATCTGTTTGTATACAGAAATCGCTCTTTGACCCCATAAAACGAAAATATGTTTGTACACAGAAATTGCTATTTGAACCCACCAAGGCGAGATTTGTTTGTATATAGAAATTGCCATCTTCAAAATCATCATTGAACGTGGCCAGATGACTGCCGATGCTTAGAACGTTGATGTAGTCCGACTGGAGGCCTTCAGGTCAAGCAGTGATGATGAATTACGAAGTTGTTTGGATCCTTTTCTCGATTCATGATGATGCATTACGAAGCGGATCGAGTCAATTCTTTTCCTAATTAATGATGGTGGATTACGAAGTTGATTAGGGCAATCAAATCAAAATCCTTCGAGCCAATCAGACCGAGCTTTGGAGGTATCTTCAAAACGAATCAGACCAAGTTTTGGAGATCGTTACCAATTCGACTGTAGCCAACAAAGCCGATTACACTGAGCTTTGGACGTGACCAGATTCAAGCCAAGATTGAAGGCGCGTCAGTAGGCCACTTTAACATTAATTGCTTACACAATTAATGATAAAGTGGGGGGGTAAACTGTTGACGCGTGTTTTTTATGCCCCCACCTAATACAATGATGATACGAGGATGTGGAATGAAAGGTTAATGCTACCTAGAAGTCTTTTAATCCAAGGATTTAAATAAAATCAATTTTAAGTGTCTGACTGTGTAACACCCGCAGCCCAATCCCGAAAGACCCGACGGTGGATGCCACATTCGGACCGACATATAAATCATAATACCATATTATGAATTAGAAGTGACTTAGTATTCACAAGTTTAGCAAGTAATAATATTTTGTTTTGAAAATGATTTGGGAGAGTCCTACAGAAAAACTGCAAGAGTTTCCCCTAAAAATAGAATTTGCCAAACATATGAATACAAAGCAGTCCCAAATTCAAACTCCAAACCCCATCAAACTCCAATAACAACACAATAGCACTTCTATAATTTTCATAACTAAATAATTCCTCAAGAACATTTTAATATTCGTCACTTAAATACATTCATTATATACATATATATAATATTTATATCCAAACATTAAATAAAATCTCATGCTTATCTCCAAATATATACACCAAACTAATTTATCATTACATGCTTAAGTTATAATTCAAATAACATAATCTCCGAAAAGGTAATAATTATACATGCCATGATTCTTAAGTACATCAAACTAATTCTACTACTACTAAAATAGTCTCTTCTGTTCTAAAGCTACTCTTCTGATCTTCAAGTAGCAACCACGTACGTCAACCTGCGCGTGATAAAAATCAACGCGCTGAGTATAAAACTCAGTGGTGCTCATAAATGACCAACTTACCAATGTTGCATTGGCACACACTTAAAATATAAATTTTTATCAAAAGAACATACATTTACATTTATAGCAAAAGAAATATCAAATAAACTTATAATTAATAACATAAGTAATTTAATTCTTCCAAATCATAATTTCATTACTTGGACATTTATTATACCAATACACATACTATTTATTTTAAAACCATGCACCGAAATATCATGCTGTGAAAATTCATTTGATAACATAATCATTTATTTCCAAACTAAGGTTTATTGAAATATGATAATCTCATTCATTTAAGTGCCTTAAAAATATTTCCAATGGCTCGCATACACTTAGGAGAAAGAGAAGGAGATAGGTTTTCATAACTTATTCATAATGGCCTTAGGTCGCCAACCTTTTCATAACATATAGAGCGCGTCCGCCCTAACATAAGACACCCACGTGCCTAGCATATGATCATAGCTTCTTATCATAATGGCATCAAATGCCGAGCATGCTCATCATACATAAAATCAAACCACGCATCAAATTCACACCAAGTATATTAGAGCCCAAAATCCTTGTTTTAATTCTTAATTCATAACACTTCTCATAAAACTTGTCTTATGCTTTAGTCTTCTTAAATTCATAATGTCAGCGTACTTTACAAAGTCACTAACTGTGACATCCTACCGAGTCGAGTCTTAGCACTGAGTCGAGTTATTTCAGAGAGTTGAGTTGAGTCGGGCCAAACCAACCCGGTTGGGGTAGAATGGGATTATAAGTGGACTTACTTGATTGAGAGAAAAAGATCAAAGCATATGGTGAGGATTTATTTGCATTAAAAGACCAAGCTTGGGTCTTAAGTAGTAACCTGTTGACAATTGAGGTACCATTTAGGAAGTTTCACATAAAAATTCATTGATATTTTGATGGCCTACCCGTAATAACCATTTCACTTTCCCATTTTCATCTTTATCTTCATCTTCTTCATCTCCTTCCTTTCTCCATCCATTTTCATGGTAGTTAAGCCTTAACTTCAACTTCTCTTCTCTCCAAGTAAGTAAACCTTCTTGAAGTTCATAATTGAATCATTTGGTGCTATTTTTAGAATATTCATAAGAATTCTTATTTATAGGTGAAGTGAGTTCAAAGGTAGTAGAAAAAGGAAGTTAAAGAAGAACTCAAGCTTTTTGGAGTAAAGGTTTGATATCTCTTTTCATTTACCATTTTCTTGCATGAGAATTTGTGTGGTGTGTTGATAATGAGACAATCTATTGCTTCATGTTGAGTGGGAGGACTGGTAATGGTGAGAAAACAGGGGAGGAATTGAATAAATGAAGTAAATAGTGAGTTTATGCTGAAACAGGTTTTGCTGGAAATTTTACATGGGTTATTTGTTCCTCTATGTGTTATAGAAGCGTTATTGGTTCCTCTATGTGTTAGCTTTACATGGGTTTTTGAATCATCCAAATCGGAGTTGTATATTGAGAGATATGACCAAAAGAGTACAGACTGTGCAGGCTAGAAAACGCGACGCGCTCGCGCGAATTGCATGACGAGCTCGCGACTTGTGCCTGAAACTCACTGACTCTCATTTTGCACTTTACGCGCTCGCAACTTTCATTTGCGCGCTCGCGACTTTCACCTGAAACTCTCTGACTCTCATTTGGTGCTTTACGCGCTCGCGACTTTGCACTGCGCGCTCGCGACTTGTGCCCGAGAACACACTGACTCTCATTTTGCACTTCTCGCGCTCGCGACTTTGCACTACGCGCTCGCGACCTTCACCTGGAAACTCACTGACCTTCAGGTGTGCTTTACGCGCTCGCGACTTTGCAAGGCGCGCTCGCGACTTGTGTTTTCATGCACTTTTGGACTTCTTTTTCTATGCAATTGGATTCCTTTGCTCAACTTGTATGCCTCCAATCATTTTACAACAAAAATACAACATTAGAACATGTATCAAAACAACATGCAAGCATACAAATGATGTGAAATCAAATAAACATTATGATTTATGAAGTTATGAACTATGAATATGATGTTGTGTTATATTATTGACATACCAACATTAGGCTCCATTGAGGTTAGGTAGAAACTACTTAGATAAGGCTATGTCGCGACATAGGATAGCAGATCTGCACCCCATACAGTTTGATACTCCGGCTACAGGTCGTTGAGTGGATATGATTATATATGGGCCATAGCAGCCAAGCATACAGTATTCATCCAGTTTCATACAGTTTTTCTTATCACTTCGGTTTCACTATAACCTTATGGAGCCATACAAATATCTTGACATAACATTTCATAAATCATACAGTATTATAAACAGTACGAAAGATAATCAAGGTATAAGGAAAGGATCATGCTATATGTGCTTATATGTTTAATTATCCATATGCATTTACATGCTTATTTCTATCTATGTATGTGCTTAATTGTTTTTTTTTTTATATATGTTGAGATATCTACTGAGCTTTATTTGCTCAGCGAGTTACCTGTTTAACTCGCAGGTTTTGAGATTGGACCGTAGAGAGTCAGCTTGCAACTGCTGCAGTTCATCTATAGAAGACTCAGTCTTCAGGGTAGCTACTCATTTGGATGTGTATCTTTTGTCTACCCTTTTTATGGCATGTACAGGGCACACAGTTGGGCCCATTTCATTTTGACACTAGTATCATGTCTTGTAAATATAAATTACATTATTATTGTAAACAACATCAGCATGATATTATATTCAATATACATTATGAGTTCAGCATGACAGGATATAAAGTCAACCAGTTTGTAGCGTCTCGGTTCGGTTCATTCGGGTTAACGGGTGAACCGGGAAGGGATGTTACAAATTTTGGTATCAGAGCCCTAGGTTTAGTTTCCCCGGGCTTGCATGCATAAGTCAGTATAGTGTACATGCCATGACTACCCTGATGAACTAAGCAGTTGTTATTCTTTTAGGAGGATGTCTCAGGAAGGTGAGAGTGAGTCACACGCCTCCAGAGCAGTGGAGGGTGAGGCTCCAGTAGCACCAGGTCAAGCCAGAGCAGTGGAGGGTGAGGCTCCAATAGCACCAGGTCAAGAGGTGTTGTTAAAGCAACTTGCAGATACTTTTAGACAGATTGCAGGGGTGATACCTCAAGCACCAATAGTAGTAGAAAGAGAAAGAAAGCCCCCACTAGAGAAGCTTCGGAAATATGGGGCGAAAGAATTCAGTGCTAACAAGGATGATAGTCCAGAAATAGCTGAGTATTGGTTAGATGGGACATCGAGAGTTCTGGAACAATTACAATGTACACCAGAGGACAAGTTGGTTTGTGCCACATCATTGATCATAGATGAGGCATATACATGGTGGACTACTGTTCAGCAGCGGGTATCAGCAGAGCAGTGTACATGGCAATTCTTCTTGGATGAATTCAAGAAAAAGTTCATCACAGAGGCTTACCTAGATGCGAGAAGGAAAGAATTCTTATACCTGAGGCAGAACAGAATGTCAGTTGCCAAATATGAAAGAGAATTCACCAGGCTCAGCAGGTATGGTAAGGGGATAGTGACTACAGAGGCCGAAGGTGTAAAAAGTTTCAGGAAGGCCTGAATGATGAGATTCAAATGGGAGTGGTAGCTTCCAGATTCAGAGAGTTCTCAGCTTTGGTAGAGGCAGCTCAGGAGATAGAGCGAATTCAGGCCAGTCAGCGTACCAGACGCCAGCGGTCTCAGCAGAGGAGAGACCAAACTCAGAGTGCACCCAGTACCTATCAGTCAGAAAGCAAGAGATTCAGAGGTGCTAGTAGTTCAGCTAGTTCTAGACTTTCCTTTCGCCAAGGCGCAGCTAGGGGTGCTAACGCGCCAGCGGTATCAGTTGTGGCTAGTTCTGCTGGAGGTAGTCGAGGTTCAGGCAGAGGAATTGGTAGAGGCACCAGTAGAGGTGCAGAGTCAGCCGGTTATACTTTTCCACCTTGTGATCATTGTGGCAGACGGCATGGTGGAGATTGTTGGTTGGTGACTGGTAAATGTTGGATATGCGGAGCATCAGACCATCAGAAGAAGGATTGTCCTAAGAGGGCAAAAGGTCCTACACAGTTCATAACAGGTAGAGGTAGAGGTGAGAGCTCCGGAGGGCAGAGACAGCAGTCAGAGACTGTGGACAGACCCGATACAAGAGGTCCAGCCAGGGTCTATGCGATGCGAACCAGGGAAGATGAGGAAACTCCAGATGTAATAGTTGGTGAGTTTTCTTTATGTGATCATACAGTTTCTGCTTTAATTGATCCTGGCTCATCTCATTCATACATTAGTGTACCTAAACCTTGGGTTAAAGGGTTAGAAGTTGCATATGTGAGTCAGGGTATGTTAGTTACTAATCCATTAGGAGATGTAGTACAAACTCATACAGTGGTCGAAGAATGTCCAATTGTTATTCATGGAAAAGAGTTTCCAGGAGATCTGATGGAGTTGCCATTTAGAGAATTTGATGTTATTCTGGGTATGGATTGGCTATCCAGACATCAGGCTATAGTTGATTGTGCAAAGAAAAGGGTGACATTATATACAACAGCAGGGGAAGAGATTACAGTAGTCGGGAAGCGGCGAGATTTTCTGGGTAATGTGATATCAGCCATGGCAGCAAAGAGATTAATTCAGAAAGGTTGTGAAGCATACTTGGTATGTGCATTACAAGCAGAGAAAGAACAGTTAAAAGTGCAAGATATACCAACAGTGTGTGATTATCCAGATGTATTTCCAGAAGAGTTACCAGGGTTACCACTAAGGAGGGAAGTGGAGTTTACCATAGATGTCTATCCTGGAGCAGCACCAGTATCAATTGCACCTTACAGAATGGCACCAGCAGAGCTAAAAGAGTTAAAGATTCAGCTACATGAGTTATTGGATAAAGGCTTTATCAGACCCAGTGTATCACCTTGGGGAGCACCGGTATTATTTGTAAAGAAGAAAGATGGATCATTCAGATTGTGCATTGACTATAGACAACTGAACAAACTGACAATCAAGAATAAGTATCCATTGCCTCGAATCGATGATTTGTTTGATTAGCTAAAAGGTGCAGGTATGTTTTCTAAGATCGACCTTAGGTCGGGATACCATCAGTTGCGGATAAAGGAAGAAGATATCGCTAAGACTGCATTCAGGACCCGATATGGTCACTATGAATTTTTAGTCATGCCATTCGGTCTCACAAATGCACGAGCGGTTTTCATGGATCTCATGAACCGCGTGTTTCATTCATATCTGGATCAGTTTGTGGTGGTGTTTATAGATGACATTTTGGTCTACTCCAAAGATAAGGTCGAACATGATAAACATTTGCGGATTGTACTTCAGACACTGAGGGATAAACAGCTGTATGCCAAGCTCAGTAAGTGTGAGTTTTGGCTGGAAGAAGTTTCTTTCTTAGGACATGTGGTGTCATCAGAGGGTATCAGAGTGGATCCTCATAAGATTGAAGCTATTGTTGATTGGAGACCACCCAGAAATGTCACAGAAGTTCGAAGTTTTCTGGGTTTAGCTGGCTATTACAGAAGGTTCGTAAAGGGATTCTCTATCATTGCATCACCTTTAACAAGATTATTGAAGAAAGCAGTTGTATTCCAATGGGATAATAGATGTCAACAGAGTTTTGACACTTTGAAGAAAAAGTTGACTGAAGCACCAGTGTTGACCCAGCCAGTGTCAGGTAAAGACTTTGAGATTTACAGTGATGCCTCTCATACTGGGTTAGGATGTGTACTCATGCAAGACAGAAAAGTGGTAGCTTATGTCTCCAGACAGTTAAAGCCACATGAATTGAATTATCCGACCCATGATTTAGAATTGGCAGCCATTGTTCTAGCATTCAAAGTATGGCGGCATTATCTGTACGGTGAAAAGTGTTACATTTACACAGATCATCAGAGTTTAAAGTATTTACCGACACAGAAAGATTTGAATTCAAGACAATGGAAGTGGATGCAGATTCTGGCTAATTATGATTATGTCATTAATTACCATCCGGGCAAAGCTAATGTGGTAGCTGATGCCCTTAGCCGCAAATCATTGTTTGCTTTGAGAGCAATGAGAATTAGCATGGAGTTGCAACAGCAGGGAATTATTCTAACACAGATGCAAGTACAGCCATCTTGGGTTCAGGAAGTTGCAGAGGCACAGAAGAAAGATGCACAAACAGCACTATGGGTGAAACAAGTACAGGAAGATCATGGTGGGAAATTCAGATTGGATAACAGTGGAGTCTTATTCTATGAAGACAAAGTTGTTGTACCACAGATAGGGGAGCTTAGACAAAAGATTCTGCATGAAGCTCATAACAGTCCATATACAATGCATCCAGGTAGTACCAAGATGTATCAAGATTTGAAGAAAGGCTATTGGTGGCCGGGCATGAAGAAAGATATCAAAAATGTTGTAACAAGATGTTTAACATGTCAACAAGTAAAAGCATAACATCAACTGCCAGCTGGGTTACTTCATCCAATAACAGTGCCAATATGGAAGTGGGATCAGATCACGATGGATTTTGTTACTGGATTACCTCAGACGCAGCAGAAGCATGATGCAGTATGGGTGATCATGGACAGATTAACTAAGTCCGCACACTTTCTACCAGTTCGGATGGACTATTCTCTGGACAAGTTAGCAGACATTTATGTTACTGAAATAGTTCGACTACATGGAGTTCCATCATCCATTATATCTGATCGTGATCCAAGGTTTACATCAAAATTTTGGGGTAAACTGCAGGAAGCATTAGGGACGAAATTGCATTTCAGCACTGCATTTCATCCTCAAACAGATGGCCAATCAGAGAGAGTCATTCAAATTCTAGAAGACATGATGAGATCATGTGTCATAGAATTTGAAGGCAGTTGGGACAAATATGTACCTCTCATGGAATTTGCCTACAACAACAGCTACCAATCAAGCATTAAGATGGCACCATATGAAGCATTGTATGGTAGACCATGTAGGACACCTGTGTGTTGGACAGAACTGAGTGAGAAGAAGATTTTGGGTCCAGATTTGGTTAGAGAAACAGAAGAGAAACTGGAAATCTTCAGAAAACGGCTGAAAGAAGCAAGTGATCGACAAAAGTCTTATGCTGATTTAAAGAGAAAGGATATTGAGTACTCGGTTGGTGATAAAGTATTTCTGAAAGTTTCACCATGGAAAAAGATCCTAAGGTTTGGACGAAAGGGTAAGCTTAGCCCTAGGTTCATTGGTCCATACGAGATTGTTGAACGCGTAGGACCATTAGCCTATCGCCTAGCGTTACCTTCAACCTTAGATCGAATTCATAATGTCTTTCACGTATCAATGTTAAGGAGATATCGATCAGACCCATCGCACGTGTTATCAGCAGAAGAGATTGAAATTCAGCCGGATCTCACTTATGAAGAAGAACCAGTTCAGATCTTAGCCAGAGAAATTAAAGAATTACGGAACAAGAAAATAGCATTGGTAAAAGTTCTTTGGAGGAATCATAAGACAGAAGAAGCAACTTGGGAATCTGAAGACACCATGCGACAACAGTATCCGCAATTGTTCACAACAGGTAAACTTCGGGACGAAGTTTTTATTTAGGAGGAGAGAACTGTGACATCCTACTGAGTCGAGTCATTTCATAGAGTCGAGTTGAGTCGGGCCAAACCAACCCAGTTGGGGTAGAATGGGATTATAAGTGGACTTACTTGATTGAGAGAAAAAGATCAAAGCATATGGGTGAGGATTTATTTGCATTAAAAGACCAAGCTTGGGTCTTAAGTAGTAACCTGTTGACAATTGAGGTACCATTTAGGAAGTTTCACATAAAAATTCATTGATATTTTGATGGCCTACCCGTAATAACCATTTCACTTTCCCATTTTCATCTTTATCTTCATCTTCTTCATCTCCTTCCTTTCTCCATCCATTTTCATGGTAGTTAAGCCTTAACTTCAACTTCTCTTCTCTCCAAGTAAGTAAACCTTCTTGAAGTTCATAATTGAATCATTTGGTGCTATTTTTAGAATATTCATAAGAATTCTTATTTATAGGTGAAGTGAGTTCAAAGGTAGTAGAAAAAGGAAGTTAAAGAAGAACTCAAGCTTTTTGGAGTAAAGGTTTGATATATCTTTTCATTTACCATTTTCTTTGCATGAGAATTTGTGTGGTGTGTTGATAATGAGACAATCTATTGCTTCATGTTGAGTGGGAGGACTGGTAATGGTGAGAAAACAGGGGAGGAATTGAATAAATGAAGTAAATAGTGAGTTTATGCTGAAACAGGTTTTGCTAGAAATTTTACCAGTAACTTCATCTTGATTTTGACCCCATTTAATGATGGAATTAGGAAGTATTATAGAAGAGTTATTTGTTCCTCTATGTGTTAGGTTTACATGGGTTTTTGAATCATCCAAATCGGAGTTGTATATTGAGAGATATGACAAAAAGAGTACACACTGTGCAGGCTGGAAAACGCGACGCGCGCGCGCGAATTGCATGACGAGCTCGCGACTTTGCACTGCGCGCTCGCGACTTGTACCCGAGAACACACTGACTCTCATTTTGCACTTCTCGCACTCGCGACTTTACACTACGCGCTCGCGACCTTCACCTGGAAACTCACTGACCTTCAGGTGTGCTTTACGCGCTCGCGACTTGTGTTTTCATGCACTTTTGGACTTCTTTTTCTATGCAATTGGATTCCTTTGCTCAACTTGTATGCCTCCAATCATTTTACAACAAAAATACAACATTAGAACATGTATCAAAACAACATGCAAGCATACAAATGATGTGAAATCAAATAAACATTATGATTTATGAAGTTATGAACTATGAATATGATGTTGTGTTATATTATTGACATACCAACATTAGGCTCCATTGAGGTTAGGTAGAAACCACTTAGATAAGGCTATGTCGTGACATAGGATAGCAGATCTGCACCCCATACAGTTTGATACTCCGGCTACAGGCCGTTGAGTGGATATGATTATATATGGGCCATAGCAGCCAAGCATACAGTATTCATCCAGTTTCATACAGTTTTTCTTATCACTTCGGTTTCACTATAACCTTATGGAGCCATACAGATATCTTGACATAACATTTCATAAATCACACAGTATTATAAACAGTACGAAAGATAATCAAGGTATAAGGAAAGGATCATGCTATATGTGCTTATATGTTTAATTATCCATATGCATTTACATGCTTATTTCTATCTATGTATGTGCTTAATTGTTTTTTTTTTTATATGTTGAGATATCCACTGAGCTTTATTTGCTCAGCGAGTTACCTGTTTAACTCGCAGGTTTTGAGATTGGACCGTAGAGAGTCAGCTTGCAACTGCTGCAGTTCATCTATAGAAGACTCAGTCTTCAGGGTAGCTACTCATTTGGATGTGTATCTTTTGTCTACCCTTTTTATGGCATGTACAGGGCACACAGTTGGGCCCATTTCATTTTGACACTAGTATCATGTCTTGTAAATATAAATTACATTATTATTGTAAACAACATCAGCATGATATTATATTCAATATACATTATGAGTTCAGCATGACAGGATATAAAGTCAACCAGTTTGTAGCGCCTCGGTTCGGTTCATTCGGGTTAACGGGTGAACCGGGAAGGGATGTTACAATGGCAGCCTTCGGCTGGTGCCCATAGTCAAGCAGATGGCTAGGTGACGCACGCCGTTTTCACTTATTCTCATAAGACATTCACTTGGCTAGGAGATCACGCTCGGGACTCTAGCTCGATGCTTGGTCCAATGGGGAGTCCGCTTCTACTGCAGGTAGATGCATTTTCATTTATCTTCTTTTTTTATTTATTATTTATTTTTGTATTTTTTTTTTATGCTCTAACATTTGCTTAAGCTACCTTTTGTGCGTTTTCAACTTAACGAGCTTTGCTCTTTCTTTTTTTATTTTATTATTTTTTTTGAATGCACTTGCAGTTATGGGCTTTTGAAAAGCTTCAGGTGATGGACTCGCCATCGAATCATCTGATGTTTGATTAAAGGCCAAGAGTCTATGTACGATGCCACTGTCACTTGACCGATGATACCGTCGAAGTCTGGACTACTATCTTTCAAGATCTCACCGCTGAGGGTGTCAGGTAGACTTGTCCATGGTGGTACATAGAGCAAGTCACAGTTTCTTCTTATATGCTATACGTGCCCCTATGTGGACTGATTATGGTGGCAACTTATTATCTCAGCCGTGTAGCTAAGTAGTACAGTCGTCATTAGACTGTCCCTGATTATACTCGATTCGAGGGTCGACTTATCATACAGTGATTTCTATCTCACTTTATTTTTGCTTGGCCTAGTCACACGACTGTACCCATTTCTGATGTAGCAAACACCTCTTCTTCAGACTTGTACCGCTTATGGCTGTAGGCTTATTCTGAAGTCAATGCTGATTCTGAGTCGGCTAATTTATTGACTGCTGAATTTCTATTAGGACCCGGCATGTAGATGCACTTATCCTGCTTTCTAATGATATGTACTAGACAGTTATTGACAGTACAATTATATGAATGTATGCACTTATTATGAATGAAATGTCATTTGCTTAAAAATGTTTGATATGTTTCCTACTAGTCTATGTCACTAATTTAAATTCACATCATTTGCACATTAACAAGAAACATAACAAAACAAGCTTTGAAGTTAATAAAAACACAAAAGGTGAATTTTATTAATTGGGCTTTCCCATAAACGTTTCAATTTATAAATAAAATTTCTTTAGCTATCCAAATTGACTGGTTTTACGAATTCATGCCTTCCATGTCTGATAGCTTCATTGCACCCTTTGAAAATTTTTTCTTAATAAAAAATGGACCTTCCCAGTTTGGCTTGAACTTCCCTCTTGGGTCATGAATGTTTGGTCGCATCTGTTTCAGGACCCAATCTCCTACTCTAAGTAGCTTCGGATGAACTCTCTTGTTGAAATGCTTAGCTATTCTCCTTTTATACAATTGATCCATGAATCAGGTGTTAAGCCTCTTTCCACCTTGGAATGCTAATTCTTGAGAGTGATTCACAGCCCATTGACATTCTGGAATCTTGGTTTCCATCATTATGCGCAAAGGTTGCACTTCTATTTCCATTAGTAGCATAACTTCCATTCCATAAACTAGAGAATAAGGAGTTGCCCCATTCGCAGATTTGGCGGTGGTCCTATAGCCCCATATGGCATATTGTAACCTGCTTGCCCAATCTCGATGATTTTCTACCATTTTTCTCACTATTTTCTTGATGTTCTTACTTGCGGCTTCTACTGCCCCATTTGCTTGCGGACGATATGGTGAAGATCTATGATGCTCAATTCCATACTTCTCTAATAGTGTCTTTACTTCTACTTGGAATTGAACTCCATTATCTATCACTAAATGATTGGAAATCCATATCTGCAGATCAGATTCTTTTCAATGAATTTGCCCATTTACTTGGCGCCGATGTTCTTAAAAGATTCTGCCTCGACCCATCTCGAGAAACAGTCCACTGCCACCACTAGTAATTCATGTCCATTGGAAGCAAGTGGTGAAATTTGCCAATGATATCTATTCCCCAAGCTGCAAATGGCCATGGCAAAATTTTAAAGGTGGAATGTCTCTCAATTCTCCGTGAATTTGGCATTCGAAGCACCTTTTTACGAAGGAAATGTAATCCTTTTTCATTTTCAACCAAAAGAATCCTTGTATGAGAATCTTCTTAGCTAATGCTTTTCTGTTCATGTGGGTACCGCAAACTCCTGCATGGATCTATTCTATAAATTTCTTCAGCCTCTTTCTTTGATACGCATCTTAATAAAACCCCATTTGACATTCTCTTGTACAACTGACCGTTCAATATTACAAATTGTAATGCCAAACACTGTAGAGCTCTTTTTCCATCTTTAGTAGCTAAGTCGGGATACACTCTCTTAGTCATCCACTGCAGAACATCATAAAACCATGCTGGTCCTCTTCCTCTATATCCATAATCCTCTCTCCTTCATAACATGGGTTACTATCCGAAGACATTAGAAACGGCTTCTTAGGTATGGCTAATATCTCTTCTCAGGCTGATGCTAAATTTGCCAAAGCATCCGGAACTCGGTTGTTCACTCTGCTAGTGTGTGTGAAGGTTACTCTCTTAAAGTTCTGAATAACAGTGTGCAGGTAGTTAATATAAGGCTTCAACCTGTCTTCCTTGACTTTCCAATTTCCGTTAGCGTGCTCGATCACCAATTTTAAGTCACCAACAACTTTAACTTCTTCAGCTTTAACGGCAATCGGAGCTTCTAACCTAAATAAAAAGCTTCATATTTTGCCATGTTATTCATCACTGTAAACCATAATCTCTTCAAAATGGAATAACTTCTCCTTGTGGAGATTCTAACAAGACTGTCTACTCTGGCTCGTTTACTATGAGCTGATCCATTGAAGTAGAGCTTCCATCCTTTCTTCTCTATTAAGTTTAAATGCTCATCAAGAAAGTTAATTTTCCACTACTCATTATCTTCCATTAGATGTGCTGTTAGAAAATCTGTAATTGCTCGTCCTTTTAACAGTTTTCTTAGTAGCATACTCAATGTCGAACTCTGATAATAGGATTAACCATCTTGCTAGTTTCCCCACCAGTGCTGGTTCCATACAGATATTTGACTGGATCCATCCTTGAAATTGCTATGACTTTGTATGACTGAAAGTGGTGTCGAAGTTTTCTGGTTGCCAAATCATTGCTAAACAGGTCCTTTTGATCAAATTATACTTTTGATCATTTGGAAGAAACTTCTTGCTCAAGTAATATACCACCTTCCCAACACCCGCTTTATCAGCTTATGCTAAGATGGCTCCAATTCCGGCATCTTCAACTGTCAAGTACAAAATTAGTGGTTTTCCTAGTTTTGATGGGCATAAAACTGGGGGACTTAACAAATAGTCCTTAATCTTATCAAAAGCTATCTGGCGGTGATCGTTCCACTTTACTGGTTGATCTTTCCTTAACAGCTTGAAAATCGGATTACATACGATGGACAACTTTGATATCAACCTACTAATATATTGAATTTTTCTCAGAAAACTTCTCATTTGCTTCTCTGTCTTAGGCAGCTCCATCTCTTGGCTCCATCTCTTGGATCGCCTCGATTTTGTCTGGATCGGTCTCTATTCCTTTTGACCCACTATAAATCCTAGTACCTTTCCTAAAGTTACGCCGAATACACACTTCTTCGAGTTCAGTCATAGCTTGTATTTGATCACTCTATCCATGAATCGCTCTAGAGCTGCTGGATGCTCCTCTGGTGTCCTATCCATGACAATCATATCATCAATGTAAACCTCTAGCTCCTTGTGGATCATGTCATGAAACAGCGTAGTAGCCATCCTTTAGTATGTAGCTCCTGCGTTCTTCAAACCGAATGGCATTACCCGATAGCAAAAAGTTCCGAACTCTATAACGAAAGCTATCTTGGCTGCATTGTCTACCATGATATCAATGTGAAGAAGGGGAAAATCTTTCGGTGATGCTTTATTTAAGTCTCAATAGTCCAAACACATTCTGACCCACCGATCCTTTTTAGGAACTAGGACTATATTTGCTAACCATTCTGGATAGTGAACCACTTCCAAAAATCCTGCGTTGATCTGCTTGGTCACTTCCTTTTTGATTTTGTTAGCCCATTCTGGTCTTAGTCCTCTTCTCTTCTATTTCACTAGCTTGGCTCTAAGATACAGTGGAATTGTGTGCTTGACTATAAACCTATCAATCCCAAGCATGTCTTCGTAGCTCCATGCGAAGGCTTCTTTCTTGTCCATGAGTAGACTTTAAAGTTTTATGTTTAATTCTGGCATTAGGTTGGGCCTAATTAACAAATTTTGTGGATTTTCTTTTGTGCCAATATTAAATTCAAGCATGCATGATGAGTTAATGTCAAATATGCGCATGAGCTTATCTACTTGATGAATGGAACCATCAGTAAAGACATCAAACAAATAACCAAAATTGAAGTTGATTTCATTAAAAAGCATAGAGAGTTTATTACAATCAGTATCATCACTAACAGAAATCAAAACATCAGAAGGGGACTCAGCTTCCTCGAAGCTTTCTTCAATATAGGCCTGAATCACCTTGAGCACTTGATCCGTAGGGTCCTTAACTTCTTCCTTGGTAGTTGCTTTCTTATTCCCTTCTTCTTCTTCTTGTTGAGCAGCTTGCTCTTCTTTCTTGCTTTCATCCTCGGCCACCTTCGACCCCTCAATCCCTTCTTCTTTTTCCTTCTTCTCTTCTTTCTCTTGCTTCTTAGGCTCTCATCCTTTAAGCTCAACTGCCAGCACATCAATAACATTAACAAAAATCTCTAAGCCTGGGTATGCTTTCCCATTATGCTCAAAGGACTCTATTGGTAGACATGGAGAGGATTGCTCACTCAAATGGACGAAATGTCCATCCATGTCTAACCAGCCAAGTGTTTTCTTTATTGTGCTTCCATATTTGAATCCCAAGCCTAAGCGATACCTCTGAGTGTGAATCTTAGGTAATTCAGTGATGCCCTATTGGTGTTTTCCCAATCCTTTCCCTTCTTCAAAGTTCATCTTTTTTAGAATGTCGGAAATAGTGGGCCCCATGTTGGTACTTAGGACTACTATTTAGAAGCCAGTCCATAGGAGATTGACTTGTTTGTCAAAATTTAAAGCGGGTACACTCTTTTCACTTGCGATCAAAATGGTAATGACTTCACCATTGAATGGAAATTTAATCTCCTGTGTAGCGAAGAAGGAACTCCTCCCAAAGAATGATACCATAGGCGCCCAAGTAGCAAGGCAAAAGTTGGGGTAATATCTATCACAATAAATTATGTCTCTTTCTCAATCGGCCCCACCTTCATAATAGTCTTGAATATTCCTTCTACTTGTCTCTTCGAGTCATCGTAAGCCCGGATGACAACGTTAGATGATTCTAAATCTAACACATTCAGCTTGAACTTTGACAGAAGCTTCAACGAACATACATTCAAAGATCAGCAATCATTAATCATGACATTACTCGTCACACTTCCTCTTACTTTGGCCTTAATGAACAAGGCTTTGGTGTGATTCCTACCCTCATCATCAGAGAATGTGATTGTAAGGGGGTTATGCTGGACCAACACTACAAAACTAGTGGTGGAGATTGATGATGAGACTGAAATTCTATCATTGCCTTAAGTAGAGCCTCTCAGTGCTTTTTAGATGAAACGAGTAAATCCCGCATGCCCATATTAGCATGGGTTCTCTTCAGTTGCTTAATCAGTGCATCATCTTCAGCATAGATTTTAGGCACTACCGATGGGCTTGTTTCTTCATTTTCTACTCTTAGCTTTATCATGTCAAGCTAGTAAACTCGACCGCTATAGGTCATATGGTTCACATTCTTGGCCTCCTCCTCCCTAGTACTCCAAACATCCAGAGTAATGGGATTCACTATCAGGTCATCTTCATTCTTTACCCACTCCTTGTTGTGGTTCAACCATTCCTCATCATTGTCGCCCCATATGTTAAGGATGGTGATGACAATCTGTTCTAACAGAAGCTTTCTTTCTCTCTCTTCCTCCTCTTCCTCAAATTCAGCCATCACCTCCTCGGGAGTCTTATTAGACTTAACCATGTATAAATTCTTAGGAGGTGGCACATTACAAAAGTTTGAAATGGATTAGTTGTTGTGCTTGGCCTGGATTTCTGCGAAGCTGTCACCTTGCCTTCATCACTAAGGTTTCGGATTTTGTGTCTCAACCATAGACACTGGTTAGTGGTATGACCATTGCCTTGGTCAAACGTACAATAAACATTTCGGTTGAAGTTCTTAGGCAGAGGTTCAAGAGGTAGCCTAGGTGCTAGTGGTTGCAACAATCCTGTTGACTTGACTTTCTCAAACACTTTAGACAAAGGGGTACCAAAATTGGACAATCTCCTTGGCTGGATATTGGCAGCTCTCAAATCAAGGGTAGCTGTTGTGGTAGTTTTGCTTGAACTGGTTGTTGACCAAGAAATAAATGTACGCCCCTCTGTTAGGAATAATGGGAATTTACTCGAGGTCTTCCCAGAAGAACTAGACCCTTGGAAACCTGACTTGTTAAAGCTTTCAGAATAGTTCTCATATTTCTTGTCTTCTCTTAACTTGTTCTCAATTATAGTACTAGCCTCGTAAACTTGCGAGAACTTGGTCAAAGGCATATAACACATTTTCTCTCTATAAGCTGGCAGGGTTCCCTTGATAAAGATTTTGATCTGTTCCTTAGTATCGGGTCGATTTCTCATTTGAGTGACCTTGGCTCTCCATCTAGCCATATAATCTTTCAAGGATTTGTCACTTTTCTAAACTGTAGCTTCCAAATCTCTCACATTGGCACTCATCTGGAGGTTATAGGCATATTCTTTGAGAAAGACTATAGTGAGCTCATTCCAGTCCTTTCTTACTTTCTTCTCCAAATTGTAGTACCAAGTCTGAGCGAACCCAGTCAAAGAGATAGGAAATATTTTCAAAATCTCTTTTGACAACAGTCCTGCCAACTCCATTACAGCTTTGTATTGCATAACATGAACCTTTGGGTCGCCTGTGTCATCATACTTCGAGACCTTAAGCATCTTATAGGTTAGGGGAACAGTATTTTTTAACTCACCTCTTCATCCTCGTCATCATCCATGTCCACAAACTGGTTAATGCCTTTTGACTTCCTAAAGACATGAAGCTTCTCCAATTTTCTATCTAGCTTCTCAAATTTTTGAGAAACAACCGATTTAGACTCGACCTTCTTGGTGGATACCTTCTTGGAGAAGAATTCCTCATCTTACCATGTATCATCCATTTGCTCTTTCTTTTCAGACTCTCCTTTAGCTTTGTCGTCCTCTATCACCACATGGTCTTTAGCCTTATCAACCTGTAAAAGCTTTTCTAGACTGGCCGCCACTATCTTTTCGACCAGGTTTCCAATTTCTGAGATGGGAATGCTACTATCACCCATTTTGTCAGTAGAAGTAGAAGTGGTAGAAGCGGCAATATAAGCTAAAAGATCAGCTCGAACCGAGGAGTTCTCGATCTCAAAATCGGAGCCCAATGAACTAGCAGAAACTGATTCAGAAAGGTCGAAAGGGATTGAAGGTTCTTCAACTATAACCAAACAATTAACCGTCCTTAACCAGTTGACCTCTTGTGGAGATTTCTCTCTCCTGTACAAAACAAAGGTTAGAAAACACACCATGATGCATGTATGCATGAATGCATGAGTATGGTATGACATACAGAAATGCAATCACATAACACAGAATCGTGAAATGCAACTAATGTTACATTCCATCATTGTTTGATCACAACTGTTCAAGTCGGGATTAGAGAAGGGCTCTCGAGAACTGATAGGATCAAAATGTGCCCTATTTTATAGCCCAAATATTTATAATATGACCTTTTGCTCTTTTTATTATTATTTTATTATCCCTTTCTTTTTTCCTCAAGCTAAGATACTTGAGCAGGGTTCCTTATTTATATACATTTGAGATTTTTTTAGGTATTATCAACATTTAGCACAAAATAGACTAGCTTTCATTACTTCCAAAAGTTGACTTTTTACAATGATAATTCTTTTAGCCCTAGCTAGAGTATTTAAAACTTTTGAAACTTAAATCCTAAGAGGTTTGGTATGGCTTAGCATCCTCTAAGGTGAAGTGCCTAATCTCCACAAGGCGGTTGGCGATATTGCGCATAAGCGTGAAACGCACCTCCACACCTTGGAAGAGGGTCATGGCCTTGAGTTGAACTTGCTTTATTTCGAGCAAGAATTGATAAGCCTCTTCTAATGGGTCTCCTTTAGTCGGTTTCGGAATCAAAGGAGCTTTCCTCTTAGGCACTTGCGCTTTGACCTTATAATCAACATTTAAAAGAGTTCTCTTGGCTCATTTTGCTTCTAGCACTTCTCTTATGTCCTTTGCCCTTTGGCACTTCGAACAACGAAAACGAGCTATGATAGAATATTCCTATATGGCTATAACAAAACACGTTAAAAGATGCATGAGAAAAACACAAAATAGCATGAGTATATACAAAAAAAGGGGAACAAGAGTTGGAAATGCATGATCTCCACCCTTATTTCTCCCACACAAGATTCAAGGTCGAAGGTCTTTTCTAAACCCTAGGACATATTGGTTGGGCCCATAAACTATCATGGGCCTCTCACATTTATTGGATGAATGACACATCATTTTTATTATGGTAATCCTAAGGGAAGGAACTAGGGTCATGTAAATGAGCTTTGGTCGGGTTTACATAAGTCTTAGGTTCTATAAGCGAGAGTTGATTGTTTCCTCCCATTTAGCTTTGGGTCTAAGTAAATGGTGATAACGGATTAGGCCAATTCTTTTGATATACTAAATGGTACTAGACTTATGGTTGGTGTATATTAGTGACAGATCCTAATAGTCGAGTAGAGTGAAAGGATCAACACCCCTAATATCACCTTTAGGGTTTAGGATAGAAAAGAGATTAAGAAGAGATTTATGCATGAATGACAATTATATATACAAAAAGTAAACTCAATTTTAAGTTAATAATATTATTAATGATTGTGAATAAGTGGACAACATCAGAGTCAACTCCTTACTCAAACCCAAAATTGAAATCTAGAGATTCTGGGTTCGATCCCCAGTGGAGTCGCCAGAACTAGAGGTTGCTATTTTTTCGCTAAAGGAAAACTGAACGGGCTTGATTGATTTTATTTAATAAACTGGCTTTCATTATTTGACCCATTCATTGATTCTCGAAAAAGGCTCTTACTTTGGTAAGAGTTTTATTTTTTGGAGTTACCACCCTCTTTTTGGAATCGACTAACTTGGTTTTAACCAGAAACTAGGTAAGGGAGGTCTGGTTTTGGGAAGGTATTAGGCACCCGAACCGCCCAGTTTAACTGAAGTGCCTAACGCCACACGTAGTAGCGCTAAGCACTTCCCTTATCAGAAGGTTATAGAGTGGAGAAAATGAGCTCCCTAACTGCAGGAAGAGTGGCAGCGCCACATGTAGGGGCGTGCACCACACATAGGGGCATGCACCTCTTGCACTGTGGCATTGCCACTCCTGACACAGTCAGGAGCTATTGGTTGTTCGTGGATTCCTCTCCCAACCAATCAAAGCAATGGTGTTTTTCACACCCTAATGAAAGAAAAAAGACGAAGAAGAAGATTAATGGCTCTCAGAAGTTACCTTTTGACGAATTCCAAAGATTTGGAGAGATTGGAACAAGAACACCCAAAAGTTTGGTTCTTGAACTAAAGATCCGAGTTTGAGATCAAAGGTGTGTGTGTTTGTGAACTTTTGATCAACAATCAGGGGTTTCTTTTATCAAAAATGAATGCATAAAACCCTAGATCAAAGTGGAAAACACAAGTTTTTACTTTGATTGAGGTTGAGTTTTCAAAATGCAATAGTTTCCTTAAGTTGATCCAAAAATGTCCTCTTTAGCACTAATCCCCAAGGCCTATTTATAAGCAGATGGAATGTGTTGCCCTATTTTAGGGCTTATATGGCAAAACACCACTGGTGGGTCCCAAAATAAAATTGGACCGATTTTTACTACATCGATCTGGGTGGCACGCAAAATGAGATAGTGCACCGGACAAACTCGAAATGCTTCCAGAGCTCGATTTCGCTGCGAAACGCCCGGTAGCTCAAAAAAGTAAAAATGGACAAACACGTGCATTATCTCAGCCATGGACCATTGGTCCTAGAACTAGAGCGATCGGGAGTCTCAATCCAATCTTATATTAAAAATAGGTTATCATCACTGAGCCATTAGGGGTAAAATTTGAGCATCTGTAGTAGGTAAGTTTATTTTTCCTATTGACTTTGTTGTTCTTGACATAGATGAAGATGGAGAAGAATAGCTCATCCTTGGTCAATCTTTTCTTACAACTGTAAGAGCTTTGATTGGTGTCTATGAAGGTAAGCTAACCTGAAGGGTAGGTCAAGAGGAGGTTGTGTTTGATGTTCTTAAATCTTGCAAGTATCCCGTAGATTCTAATGATTGTTTTAGAGTTGATGTTCTTGACGATTGTGTAAAAGATATCTTGCATGTTAAAGAAAAATTAAACATTAAAAAGGTGACATAAACATTAACATCAAAAGCATCAAAGGTGAGGAAAAGAGTGAACCACCCAAGCAAGAACTGAAAAAACCCCCTCCATTTATAATATGCATTTTTAGGTGGGAATAATCTTTTTTCCTATTATTATTTCTTCTCACTTATCACTTGATTAAGGGAAAAGGTTGTTGCATGTTTTAGGGAAGCATAGGAAAGCTTTGGGATGGTTGATTTCAGACTTGAAAAGAAGCAATCCAAGTGTGTGCATGCATAGAATTTTGATGGAAGATGAATACAAGCCTTCAATCAAGCATCAAAGGAGACTAATCCAAACATGAAAGAAGTAGTCAAAGCTGAAATCATTAAGCTCTTGGATGCCGACATTATTTATCCAATCTCGGATAATAATTAGGTAAGCCCCGTACAATTTATTCTAAAGAAGAGAGGTATGACAGTTATTGCTAATAAGAATAATCAATTGATTCCTATTAATGTGCGACAATCTCCAGCTAGATTGAAAAAATTCAAAGAATGTGTTGAACACAAGAAAATTCAAAGCAAAGCTTCGCTATGCCTAGATGTCCCTACTAGGTGGAATTCAACCTACCTAATGTTAGAAATAGTAGAAAATTTTGAGAAAGCTTTTGGGAGATTTGATGATCAGGACCCTCACTATTCAGTTGATCTTGGCTCCCCTGATCCGCTTAATGGGCCACCTTCAGTAGATAATTGGAAATGTGTTAGGAGGATGATCACTTTTTTACAACATTTCTATCATCTTACTTTGAAAATCTCAGGATCTTTGTATCTCACATCCAACATTTTTTTTCAAGAGATTTATGCATTTTATCTTCTATTAAATGAGTGGATTTGTAGTAAGGATTCAGAGTTGAGCAACATGGCATGTCAAATGAAAAAAAAAAATATGACAAGTATTGGGGGATCCAAAAAAGATGAATAAATTCATTTACATTGCTGTTATTCTTGATCCGAGATTTAAATTAGAATTGGTCCAATTTGCTTTTAATGATATGTATGATCAACAACTAAGTGTAGGGATGGGAAAAGGTGTGAAAGATTGTTTATATACTTTGTTAAATGAATATAAGAAGAAAATTTGCACCTGAAAGTGAAAGCGAACAAATTGATCAACTTTTCATGCAAGTGAGTCAAATGTGAGTGATCCTCAGATGGTGGGGAAAATGATGCTACAAGGTAAATACCAACAATTTAGGTTCACTAAAATGGGTGGAAAATTTACCAAATCAGAGGTGGATAAGTATTTGAATGAAGAAATTGAAACCGATGAGGATGGCTTTAATGTCTTAGTATGGTAGAAGAATAATGGTGTAAGGTTCCCTATTCTTTCCCAAATAGCCCGTGATATTTTTTGCTATTTTAATTTCTACTGTCATTTATGGGTCTTCTTTGAGTACCGGAGGGGGAGTATGAGATGGATTTTAAAGTTCTCTAAGTCCTAAAATGACACAAGCTCTTATATGCGCTTAAGATTGGACTCGGTCATCAACTCAACCTCTTCATATTAAAGAAGACTTGGTTGAACTTGAAAAATTAGAAAAGGATAATGCATTTTCTTAAATTTGCATTTCTAGCTTTCCACTCACATCTCATTATTAAATATATTTAAATATGAATTAACTATTTTTTTTTTTTTCATAAATCTACAAGGTATTGCCCTAGAACCTACAGTGGATTTGTAAAACTCGAACTACAAGTGTGCTAGCTAATTGTTGGTTTAATTGATTTTAATTTTTTTAACCTTTTTTATGCTAGACAACTGGTGTTTCTTCTTACTTAAAGAGTATACTTCATTTTTTGGAAGGAGGAAAAACCCCCTACAGTAGGTATTAGTTGGTTTAGTGGCTTTAACTTTGGATAATTTTTGAGTTATAATAATACTGTCATGATGTTATAATTAATCATCATTTCATAGTTAAGCTTTTCAACCACCAGCATTTTGCTTGTTGTCCACATATTTATCTGCCATTTGGCTAGAAGTGTTAAAATGCAAACTTCTATCTTGTATATTCCTTCCCTTAATCATTAATATGATGTTTATGCAATTAGCTTTTGATTTTCATGTGTATCTAATTGATAAATGTTGTTAGTGGTTACAAGACTCAGCTAAACCTTTTTTTTTTTTTTTTTTTTTTTGCTTGGAAGATGCAATTGCCTTTTTAGCCATATACTAACTGTATACAGGACACTGTTAGATTTGTTCATTTAACTGCAAATTATGTGAGTTGCTGACAGATCAGCCAAGATATCTTGTGTTGTGTTGTGATAGTTTTTTCTCAAGAATATATGTTGTAATTGAAAGGTGTTAACTGCATCATACTCCACTGTGAATCATGATGACTTAATGATAAGGTTTTCCTTGGAATTTATTCTAGGGTATATTATTTGATGCGCAACTGACTATTTACTACAATTTTGATAATGAACATTTTGGTTTGAAGCTCTACTTATATGATTTTGTTTTGGATCCCATGCAGGATTTTGAATGTGCAAGTTGGCGAGACATCAAGACTGGCGTAGATAGGGGCAGCAGCAGACCAATTGTTATTGTTGAAACTTAATATATTGAATGTGGTTTCATCTTAATATTCCAAACTGTTTGAATGTAGACTCTTCTTACATTTGAAATTAAGGCAAAAGCAAGATTTTTAATGTAGAATATTTTGAAATTATTGTTGTTGAAACTTAATATATTTTATGTTTTTTTATGGTTGAAGACATTTTTAATGACTATGTATCATGAAAACATGTGCAATGACTCGGAATTTTGGTGAACATTTATTTCGGTTAATTCGGTTACTCACAAAAGTTCGATGAAATTCAGTCGGTTAATTAATTCTTTATTTTCTTGAACTTCAGTACGGTTAATTGAAACAACCCGAATTTTTATTTTCAAAATATTTTCCAATTAAATTTAATGAACCGACAGCCTGTAAATTTATTTCAATATTTTAATGTGAATACTGTGAGAAACCGATTGAAAAAGCCGAAAACCAATTGAAAACCAAAGATTTGGGCCGAATCGAACTGGTTTGACCCAAACCATCTAGAAAAATCTCTTGTTTTTTTTATTCTCCAACGCAAACCTCACCCCCTCACTCCCTCACCAGCGCTGCACCTTCACTCCACCGACACAGCCACCACGCCACCTCCTCCTCTCTTCTTCTTCTTCTTCTTCTTCTTCTTCATCTTCTCTTTTCTTCTTTTCTTTCTTTTCTTTCTTTTCCCTTCACTGCGTTTGCGTCCTTGGCGAGACAGGGCAACAGAGTCGCGCCCACCTCCAGCCCGATCGGACCTCCTCGCGCGCCACCTTGCTGCAGCTCGACGCTGCAGTCTCTCCGCCAGCTCCTCTGTCAGATCGCGCCGCTACACTGGTTCTCTTCTGCCTTCGATCGTGTGACATCCTACCGAGTCGAGTCTTAGCATAGAGTTGAGTAGTCGAGTTGAGTCGAGTTGAACCAAACCCGGTTGGGGTAGAATGAGATTATAAGTGGACTTATTTGAGTGAGAGAAAAAGATAAAGCATGTGGGTGAGGATTGATTTGTATTAAAAGATTGAGCTTGGGTCTTTAGTAGTAACCTGTTAATAATTGAGGTACCATTTAGGAAGTTTTCCATAAAATCCTTTGATTTTTGATGGCCTACCCGTAATACACATTTTCACTTTCCCATTTTCATGTTTATCTTCATCTTCTTCCTTTCCTCTTCCACCTTCTTTTCAATTTTCATGGTAGTTAAGCCTTAACTTCAATTTTTCTTCTATCCAAGTAAGTAAACCTTTTTGAAGTTCATAATTGAATCATTTGGTGCTATTATTTTAGAATTCATAAGAATTCTTATTTATAGGTGAAGGGAGTTCTAAGAGTGTAGAGAAAAGAAGCTAAAGAGGAGCTCAAGCTTTTGGAGTAAAGGTTTGATATCTCTTGTTATTTCCATTTTCTTTGTATGAGATTTGTGTGGTGTGTTGCTATTGAGACAATCTTGCTTTATGTTGAGTGGGAGGACTGGTAATGGTGAGAAAACAGGGGAAAACAGGGGAAGTATTGAATAAATGAAGTAAAGAGTGAGTTATGTTGAAACAGGTTTTGCTGGAAATTTTACCAGTAACTTCATCTTGCTTTTGACCCCATTTATTGATGGAATTAGGAAGTGTCATAGAAGAGTTATTTGTTCCTCTATGTGTTAGCTTTACATGGGTTTTTGAATCATCCAAATTGGAGTTGTATATTGAGAGATATGACCAAAAGAGTACAGACAGTGCAGGCTGGAAGCGCGCGCGAATTGCATGATGAGTTCGCGTTGCCTTCTCGCGCTCGCGAATTTGAACTACGCGCTCGCGACTTTCACCTGAAACTCTCTGACTCTCATTTAGCACATCTCGCGCTCGCGACTGTGAAGTGCGCGCTCGCGTACTTGGCCCTTGGCCTGTAAGCGCTCGCGACCTTCATCGCGCGCTCGCGAGTTTGGCCTGGGAACTCACTGTTTCTCATTTGGCACTTCTCGCGCTCGCGACTTTGAAGTACGCGGTCGCGACTTGTGCCCGATAACTCACTGTCTCTCATCTAGTGCATTACGCGCTCGCGACCTTGCAAGGCGCGCTCGCGACTTGTGTTTTCATGCATTTTTGGACTTCTTTTTCAATGCAATTGTATTCCTTTGCTTCACTTATATTCCTCCAATCATTTTAACATCAAATACAACATTAGAACATGTATCAAAACAACATGCAAGCATGCAAATGATGTGAAATCAAATATACATTATGAATTATGAAGTTATGAAGTATTCATGTGATGTTGTGTTATATTATTGACATACCAACATTATGCTCCATTGAGGTTAGGTAGAAACCATGTAGATAAGGCTATGTCGCGACATAGGATAGCAGATCTGCACCTCATACAGTTGGATACTCCGGCTACAGGCCGTTGAGTGGATATGATTATATGGGCCATAGCAGCCAAGCATACAGTATTCATCCAGTTTCATACAGTTTTTCTTATCACTTCGGTTTCACTATAACCTTATGGAGCCATACAGATATCTACATTTCATGAATTATACAGTATTATAAACGGTACAAAGGATAATCAAGGTATCATGAAAGTATCATGATGTGTGTGCTTATATGTGCCATATGTGTTTACATGGTTCTTTCTACACATGTATGTGTTTCTTTGTTTCTTTATCTGTTGAGATATCCACTGAGCTTTATTTGCTCAACGAGTTACCTGTTTAACTCGCAGGTTTTGAGATTGGACAGTAGAGAGTCAGCTTGCAACTGCTGCAGTTCATCTGTAGAAGACTCAGTCTTCAGGGTAGCTACTCATACGGATGTGTATTTTTGTTTATCCTTTTTATGGCATGTACAGGGCACACAGTTGGGCCCATTTCATTTTGTAAACTAGTATCATGTTTTGTAAATATAAAGTACATTATTTTTGTATACAGTATCAGCATGCTATTATATTCAATATACATTATGATTTCAGCATGTCAGACCATACAGTCAACCAGTTTGTAGCGCCTCGGTCCGATTCATTCGGGTTTACGGGTGGACCGGGAAGGGGTGTTACAGATCGAGCAAGGGCAGCACCACCACGAGCTCCACCTCCATCGCGCCTCCTCTCTCGCTCTCTCTGCCATCGCTAGTCGCCGCCGCTTGACGCTGCTCCTCCTGCGCGCGACTTCGGTGAGTGCTGCAGCCAGTTTTGGTCGATCCAGTGAATGCTCTTTCATTTCGTTCCATTGAGATTGGTTGAAGGCCAGTCGATTTGGTTTCGTCACCGATCAAGCAAACTCGGACAATAATATTTTGTTTGGGTATGAATTTATTTTATTAATTGTGGTTAATTAATTTAATTTTAGTAATCTTGGTTAGTTAATTTAATTTTAGTAATATTAGTTAATTAAATTAATTTTATTATTTGAAGTTAATTAATTTAGTTAATTTAATTTATTAATTGAGTAGTTAATTGATTTGTAATATTAGTGTTGATTTAATTAAGGAACCGTGATAATGATATATTAATAGAATTTAAGTGTGGATTAAGGTAGTTTAGATATAATGTTATTGTAAATTATAATTTTGATTGTGCGGTGATGTTGAGATTGAAGGAGGATGAGAAATTTGATTTGATTGTTTGCCCGATGGATGGGCTGTGTGGTTTGATAAATTGTTGATATTTTAACAGGTGGATAGTCCAATTTTTAGGGGAGATGCTGCCGAAATTTCGGTAGAAATTAGATTATTTTTAGGACTTTAATAGATAGTACGAATAAAATTATTATCGTTAGTAATATTATATTATCAATCATATTATTCTTATTAATAATATTATTATTATTAATATTAGTATTCTTATTAGTATTATTATAAAATATTACTTAACCTTTTATTTAAAGTTGATAAATTATAATAAATATATAAATTAGAAAACCATATATATATATATATATAGAGAGAGAGAGAGAGTTTAATTTAAAAAGTGAATTAAATGACTGGAAACCAAAACTAATAAACGAATGTGAAATATAATTTTCTGAATTAGAATTCTTATTTAGAATTTTCTTGTTTATTTTAGAGGATTATAAAAATTCAAAAATGCGAGGACAAAGGCTGGAAGCATGTGGCCAGAAAGGCAGTCCTTTTAGAGGACAATAAAGAACTGTGAGTAGTGTTAGATAACTAGTATCATCCGCCTGCATTCATGCATTCACGACTAAATGTTATCATGCATTATTTTGTTGAATTGCCATATCGTGCTGCACTATTTGTTGATATTAAAAATTGGTTGATTATCTGTGATGTGATATTGTTGTGCCTTGTTTGTGTAGAATTGGGATGAAGTGGGTCACCATGGGTTTGTGATACTGTTACTGTTATATGGATCCTGATTCTGATTTCTGTTAGCCGGGTAAATGGGAGATCGGCGCCCCCGTGTGCACCTACTGTTCTGATCTGTATGATATGGAAAACCACGGGTTGGTCTCTTAGGGCGCACCTAATAATCTAGATCTGATTGCAGCCCGCAGGGTGGCCTCCTGTTGTGAGCGCTTGAAGATCTAGATTTGATGGAGACAACCGGGTTGCCTCCTGTTGGTATATATATATATATATATATATATATATATATATATATATATATATATATAAAGAGATTATACTGAAATCACAGGTTGGCTTCTTTATTGGGGGCACCTGATAATCTAGATTTGATCGCAGCCCGCAGGGTGGCCTCCTGTTGTGAGCGCCTGATGATCTAGATTTGATGGAGACGACCGGGTTGCCTCCTGTTGATAAAAAAAAAAAAAAAAGAGAGAGACTGGAAAAATAATGAGAGGACTAGTTGTGTGAGGATTAAACCGGTCGGCCAGAATGGGGGATTGGCTCCCTGGTGCACATGTGAGAGGATGGGCCATGTGGGAGGACGGCTCATCGGGTTTCGGTGACTCCACTGACTAATTTCCACGTGATGTGATTATATGAAGGTGATAATATTTGTGATTGCTGTTGTATTGCCATTTGTGTGCCAAACTGCATGATCACATAATTTAACGGGTGACCACATAAAATTATTTTAGCATTTGTATGATTGTGTGGGGTGAGAGGGTTATCTAATTCTACTCACTGAGTTTAATACTCACCCCCCTCCAACCCTCCCCAGGTAATAGATGGAAAGAAGAATCGTAGAGACTAATTGATTGAACGAGATATGGATCGATAGGAGTAATAATCATTGTATTAAATATGTAAATGCAAAGAATAGTGAATTATGGAGTAGAGTTCCGCAATTGTATTTCAACTGAGTTGTAAATGAATAAATAAAGTATAGACATTTATTATTTGGATATATTTGTGAAATAAATTATTGGGCCTGAATCCACAATTATGAATAGCATATGAGTTTTAAATAATTTAGGCTTACTACGGGCTTCGGGGGCCTTAAGCCTATTCAGGTCCTAGTGCCAGTCCGGCCCACGGAAATGGGTCGTGACATTAATAATCAAAATTAGTTTGGTTAAATGATTCAATTAACCAATTATTTTGGTTAAGTTCGGTTAAATAAAAAAAAATTCGGTTAAAAAATTTAGTCAAATTAACCGAATTGGCCGAATACTCACCCCTGGTACGACAATGTAAAAATAAATAAATAAATAAAATAAGAGGAATAAAAATTTTTTTTGATGCATGCTAAAACATAACCTGTCCTGAATGCCAGGCAAATAAGGACTGGACTGCCCTTGAAATGATCAGAAAAAGAAAAGGCAATGGTCTTAATCAATGTCCACGGTTAGTATTCAAATTGTACTTCTAGAGTTTTTATTAGCTTAGATTTGATGGGTTGAGTCTTCATATAAAGCTCATGAATCCAATTAAAAAATACGAGTAAAATTTATATAGAATTTTTCATGATAAATTTAAATTAAAAAATTAAATAATAACATGTTTAAAATAAATGAATTTTTCACAAAATTTTATAAAATTCATTTGGAAATCCAAAATTTTCTGTTTGGAATGAACAAAAAAAATATAGATTTGAATTGTTCCAATGGAATTCTATGAAATTCCAAATGAATTTCACAAAATTCAACAGTTGAAATTTTAATTGATAAAATTACCCTCCACTATAAATTTTATTATTTTTACTCTTTTTTTCCCTTTGTTTATTTTTTTTTTTAATTCCTACTAACTTTTTTTTGTTTTTTGAAATTTGGTAATAACTAACTTTATATGGTTTACTTTTTTTATCCTTTTAGTTTTTTTTTCAAATTCCTATTAACTTTTTTTTTTAAATCTGGTAATAACTAACTTTATATTTTTACTTTTTTTTTTTCCTTTTGTTTTGGAATTCCTATTAATGTTTTTTTTTTTAATCTGTTAATAACTAACTTTTTTTTTCTTTTTTTGAAAAATTCATTTTTTTTTCCTTTTTTTGGAAATCTGATAATAATTATTTACTTTTTTCCTTTTTATTTTTTTTGAAAATTTCAAACTATTAATAATATTAGTTTTTTTTTAAATCTTATAATAATATTATTGCGAAACAATAAAAACTGACTATCAACAGTTGTTTCCAAATGCAATTGAAAATAGTAATAACCCTTTTAATTACTTAAATCAATAAGATTTTTAACAATTAAAATAATTATTATGATAAATGTTAATACTTATATAATTAATTAATTAATAAAAAGAACAAGTTATTTTATTGTATATAATAAATTGGTGTTTGTTATTTATTTTTATTAATTATTATGTCAAGAGTATTATAAGAAGTAAAGACACATGAATTTTCATTTAAGAATTTATTCCAAATATAATTTTGTAGAATTCAATTGACATTTTTATTTTAAATTATGACATATCAAACATGAGAACTTCATTTATAAATGAATTCTATATTAATGATTCATTTGTTCCAAACATGATGTAAGTTACTAAAATTTTAATATGTATTAGGTTAGATTTGATGAGTTGGGTCTTCTTATAAAGCTCATGAATTTAATTATAAAAACCGAGCAAAATTTAATTTTATTTTCATAATAAGTTTAAATTAAAAAATTAAATCAGTTATAAATTTATTCTAAAAATTAAAATATTTTTTGAAAAGTTAATATATATATCGTTGGTATGTTTTATAAAGAAAGTGTAAATTTTAATTATTATTATGCAAAAAAAAATTTTAAGTAAACATATTTATGCAAAAAATTGAAATGAAAAATAAAAATATTTTTAAGCAATGTTTTTATTTATGTCTCTTTAAAATAGTAATATAGAACAATATGCAATTTTATTATTAAATACTTTGTCAATATGATTAAATCCTTCAAATTATGCTGATAACAATGTTTTTTTATAAGTATTTCATATTTAAGTCACATGTGCAAAAATATAAAAATTTTCAAGTATGTTTCTATATTCAGTTGGTGAAATTTAATTTTAATTTTTTCATATATATATATGTATGTATAAACAGGTTTATAAAATTACTCATGGGCAGTTCATGAAGTTAAATAAATGGAATTTTAATTATCGACTTATTTATTAAAAAAAATTTAAAAAATAAGTTAGAAAGTTGTGATGCACAGACACGCGAGAGACTTGACATTTCCACGTTTCAGAAATAGAAAAATCTGGGAATAGCTCGGAAACGTATCGGGTCCGTTTCCATAAATACTGCAAGTCAGACACTCATTTCCTCTCTCTGGAAACATTTCTTGTATTAAAGAAAAAAATCAAATTTCAAATCAAAATCAAATTTAAATGGTTTGCAAATCCTATTTGAAAAAGGACGAATAATCCTTCTTTTAATTTCAATATTCAAACTTCAAATTTAATAAAATTTCATTATCTTTTTTAATTTTGACATTTGAATATTTTGTTTTCTTTGTTCTTTATTGAGTATGAAACTTATAAACTTTTTTTTCTCTCTTTTAGATATAATTTATAATGATTTATTTTTAGTTATAGTTAGAAAACTTTATCTGTGGTTGATTATCCTTTAAAATTATAATATATTCTTTTTAAATTATTTTTATATTTATTCCTATATTTTTAAATTTTATAAATAAATCTCTATATTTTTATTTCCGCATTTTTCCATATTTCTATTTCTTATATTTTTAAAATCTCATTTTCTATTTCCATCTCCGCATTTTCCTATTTTCCGGTTTCTGTGTCCGTGCATCACAGTAAGAAAGAGTCGTTAGTTTTTTTGAACTAAATCCTTTTTTAGTAAGCCTTGCTCTCAGCACTTGCATTTGGACTTATTTGCAGTCTGCTTCCTACACTGCACGCCACGGCTTTCCGTCTGGAGAAGATGTGAAAGGACAAATCTGCCACCCATCAATACTGCTGCTCGCTGACACCTCTGTCAGCGAGGTGTCAATCATAAAGCAATAGATTGCAAAATGATTTGCTTCGTTCCTCATTTTTCTCTCTCCTCTTCTCATTGGCTATCACACTGACCAATTTGTCTTTTGACCATTTTCCCTTACAGTGACATGTCAACTTCACTTTCTCTTTCTCTTTGACACGTATCAAACATTTTCTCATCTCACTCAGCTCATATCATTATGCGCCGCTGCGTTTGTTCACTTAACAGATTAATTTATTCTCTCCTAATGATAATAATGAAACAAAAGAGAATAATGATACCATCTAAACCCCGCGAGAATCTCGCCTTGCAGGGATGCTATGTTAATGGGCCGCATTGCAAGGTTCTGATACAATCCTCTCCTTTTTTGTTGTTTTCCTTCACTATTTGTTTTTTTAATATGTTTATTTAGATGTATGATAAATCGAAATAGCACGAAAAACTATACAATCGAGGTAGTCTTCATCAAATTAATGAAAATTCTCATGATCGAAGAGATTTAAATTCGAAATCTGTTACTCTTTATATTAATAAAAAAACTAATCAGATTGTACTTAGTTAACTTCATCTTTTATTTTTTATTTTAACTAAAAACAATAATTCACACGATACTAATTTAGAAGGTCTAAAATTAAATGTTCATTTTGTTTAGTTTGTTTTTTTTAAAGGTAAATTTCAATATTTGCAACTATTGATTGTATAGTATTTTGGTAAGTACTAACCTATTTGTATTTCTTGGTTGATGACGGGTAAGGAAATAGGTGTAGGGTTCTAGAGCTTACATAATTCTTTGCATTTGGCCGTGAATAGGGTGGAAACAGGGTGGATATCCATGAATTTTGAGTTATCCATATTCATATCTAGTTAGAATTTTAATATTTATATCCAATAACTGTTTAACCCGTATTTGAATCCGTTTAAAATTTTAATATCTAAACCTATCTCAAAACCATTTAAAATATTCCCTTAAACAGGTAGAGTATACGCAAATTTTAAATTATTTAAAGTCGAATTTATTAAAAGCACGTGAGTATATATTGTATTCCATTCATATTTCCATTCAGAAATAGATTGGAGCATGACGGATACCTTTAAATACTCGTCCCACTTCTGTACCTAACCATAAAATGGAAAAATAGTTTCATAGAACACATCATAGTAGACAAAGATTTGATAGATTTTCAAATTTTAGACATTAAATCCTTTTGACAATAAGGATAAACAACAGAAAAGCAAGTAGTTTCCTGCGCACGAAATTTATTCATTTATTTTAGGAAAAAACAAAAGATAAAATTTTGTACATGCTCTTTACAAAAAAGAGGGAAGTGAAAGCTTTTTTTTTTGAAGGAAGTGAAAGCATAGTTGATCAAGTATTTCATTGTCAAGACAAATTTCTTTTCAAAATGTAACGGGTAAACCTATTTGAAATCTCAAAACTCTAAGCAATTTCAAGAAGATGCCTATATTTATGTTCAATTATCCTATTTTGTTGAGGCATAGAGACACAAGCAAATTGGCTAAGGATCCCATTTTTATCGACAAAATTGTTAGAATTTATGATGGGTAAATCCAGTCATTTGTTTCACATGACAACCAAATTGTACATGTACCATGGCAATGTGTTTATGCTGGTCCATTTAAAGAAGCAAACAAACAAGGCCCAAGAAGGAAATAATGAATAAAAAGGACCACTTGGGTCTAAAAGCCCATACTTATAGATCGTTTACAAATTGTACATAATATATAGAAATGCGATAATTATATCTTCCGTATCTGCACTTTCATTTTCTTTTTTTTTTATTTTGATATCTCAAAAAAAAAATTCAAAACGATTGAGCGCTTTAATTTGTAAAATTTTACAATTTGATATTTTCGGATCGCGTGATAAATCGAAAAATAATTCTACATATATGGGAGTCGGTTTTTATTACATAACAGCTTATTTGGTGAGAAAGAATTGAAGTTCATGTCAGATAAGCCTTAATGACTAGAATTATTGGGAATCACCATTATGACCTCCATTTAATGCTTTCTAACAACAACTTTCTTTTTTTTTCTTCTCTTAACTCTACTCCTACGAAAACCCTCGCTATAAAAATTCCTACAACCAAAAAATCCAACTTCTCTATTGTCGCATTGCTTCCAAATGCTAAAGACCGAGATGCGTAAGGGAACAGGCTCCATCTTCAAGTCCTACGCCCAACACCGGGAAGGCCCTGTTCGATTACGCTCTCTCAATTATTGGAGAGCTAAATGGTTACCTAAAGAAAGTCATTACTGAGATTATTCATGACCTTGGTTGCGACACGCCACTCGCCAGCGTCACTTTTCGCCATTCATTTCGCTACAAGCACTAGAAGGAGCTCTTCGTTGCTGTTGAAAAAATGTATACTGGTCAGTTTTTGTACAATGGAAAGAAGGGTAATTTGATGGTGGGAAATGTTTTGCTATTGAGATATATTTCAAAAGGAAATGTTTTGACAAGTCATATTTCATCCCAACATAAGAATTTTTTATTCTTTTTAAATTAATTATTTAACATAAAAATGATTTCTTGAATTCTTTAAATTATTAGATGAAAGATAATATTAAATTAATTAGCATAAATTACAGAGCCTTACAAAAAAAAAAAAAAAAAGATATCATTGAATTATATTCATAAAAGTGAAATGTTCCATTTCACCAAGGCTTACTTGGCAAATATTCCAGCTCCTTCTCGCCAAGTAAGATGTTATGTGATAAAAATTGGGCCCCATATGTGCAGAATTATTTTTTTCAATTTGCCGGAGATACCAAATTGTAAAATTTTATAATTAAAATATTTAATCGTTGTTATTTTCCATTGAGATATCAAAATAGAAAAAGGTAAAAGTTCAGAGTCTAAAAATATAATTATCCATTATAGAAATTGCAAAAATCATATAGCTGATGTAGGATTATATATATATATATATTCTAAAATATTAACTTTATTGAGGTGCACTCCTCAAACTCCTATAAATAGGGGTGACACAGTTGTAAACGACATGAAATCCAAGATATGCAAGCTTGAACGCACTAGCATTTACTCTATCTCTTACCTCTTTCTTTCTCTTCTCTCCATCCTCTTTCTTTTTCTTTTTTTTTTTTTAAACTCTCAATTTTTCTAACTTCTCCCAGTTCTTTTCCCCTCATATTTTTGTCTCTCTTCCCTTTCTTTCCGGATTAATAGGCCCACAACCGTTAAGCGAACCTACTTCCGAATGAATAAATTCAATAATCAAAAATAAAAAGTTTGTACACTTTCTCTATTGCTTTCTCCACCATTTGATGATTATTTAGCTCCATTAATGAACAGGCCCTGCTATGAGAATTAGCATGAGGAGGCATAACCAATGAGTGAGTTTCTAGTCCTCTATAATCTATTTCATAAATTTTTGAATCTGCAAGTTTCATTCTCCCTACACCAAAAATATTAAATAAAAAATTAATTATTAATTATGCATTCTGATATTTATAATCATAATTAATAAAATCAAATACATGTTCATTTTTCAAGAACTATGGAATTGCCGATTAGAATTCTATAAAGAAAAAAAAGAGAACATACATAAAACCTCTTGAAACGCAAGGAAGGAAAAAAAAAAAAAAAAAAAAAAAAGGAGAAATAAGTGAAAGAACGAGGTGATGCTACACTTGAGCTCCATGCTATACCACACCCTATTAAATTCCTTTTTTCATCCCAACACATGAATGAACTTGCAAATAAATTTATGCATTCCATATATATATATATATATATATATATATATGGAATATACTTTTCATTTAAAAAAGATTGAATTAATATAAAGATAAATGTTATTACCTTTTTCCTTACTTTTTATATTTTGATTTGCCAACTTAATTAATTTTTTTCAATTTAATATTTAACATATAATAACAAAATTTTATCTAATCATCCAACCTAATCGTGCTAGAAACATAACTTTTGAATTTATTAAATTTAAATTTTTTTAAAAAAAATATTTGCATTCAAGCTTTTCGTTTTATTTATTCTTCCTTTTTTATTTTTTTTTCCTAATGTTTACTGATTTAAATTTAGTAGTGCAACTTTCATCTAATTGAAATTATATCAAAAACTTTTATGCACGTATTTTGATCCCCTCCTACCATGACTACTTTTATGGAGGAATTGTTATTTAGGTAATAATGACAAAGGATTTACAGTGATGTAATGACATTGAGAAAGATTTCTATTATGTTTTTGCAATTGGTTATAAATGTTTTTGATTCTATTCCAATATTTGACATATAAATGCTTATTTTTTTAATTTTATATTTAAAATTTAAATTTAAATTCACAAGCTCTCCAAAAAAAAAAAAAACATACAAAACATATTTTGATCTCTAAAAATTCAAAACTTTTTTAAAAA
This sequence comes from Jatropha curcas, assembly GCF_041381405.1. Taxonomy (NCBI): domain Eukaryota; kingdom Viridiplantae; phylum Streptophyta; class Magnoliopsida; order Malpighiales; family Euphorbiaceae; genus Jatropha; species Jatropha curcas. The sequence continues at coordinate 24,715,141 of NC_143161.1, forward strand.
TCTCAAATAATTTGGTTTCCGAACATTCAAATACTCAGTATTAAATATTATTGTTAATTAAAACTTTATTTAAAATATTTTAACTATTTTTAATTCACAAATCAAAAAATTTTTGAAAATGATAACATAATTCATAATAATATTTATTTAAAAAACATGTGTGAAGTGTAGAATAACTATTAGTTTAATATATGGACCAATATCCCAGAAAATTTCCAGCACATCTACGAGTATATATGAGTTGAATCTTTGGCAATTTAGGTATGGGCTATGGGCAAACAATTCGTTGATTATGTATGAGAAGGAAGAGCTATTCCAAATTAATAGGATAGATGACAAATAATGAACTTGTGAATTATGATGGTAGAGAGTTAAATATAACAACGTGTACAATTAAAATACATATAGCTAGATTTTCAAGTTTCAGTTGGATTTGGTTAGATGATTAGATTAAATTGGATTTAAAAAATTATTTCTTCCGTTTCATTTATTTAGACAAAAGTTGATTTGCACGGGATTTGAGGAAAGAAAATTTTTTCCAAATTTACCCTCAACATTGCATTTATTACACCATTATTCATTTAAAGTCAATTATGTCAAGCTCTCTTATTCCAATAAAGTCAATTAATAACCAAAACTCAAAACTAACAGTTGAAGATTCAAAAATATGAGATAAGACATGATTAAAGCAAATCTTGTAGAGAACATACATTGCATCTACGGACGTTTATTATGTATTTATTTCAATCTTCTTTAGTGTATATGCACTTTATATTAAGTTGCACGGATTTTGTATTTTCTGGATTTACATAGATGAGTAAAAGGTGTGCACCAACTTTTTGAATGAGCACTCGTTATACATGTTTGTAGTTAAGTTCAATACATACACAATCAAACTTAATCTTTTTTTACACGCATATATTTATTATTTTCTTTTTTAGGCCTCATTGTTTGAAAAACCGAAGAGAATATAAAAATATTTCCTGCAAAATGTGATAATTTTAAAAACAAAAAATAACGGAGAAACATTGTTATTACAATTGATAAACGGAAAATAAACACACAAAAATACAATTTTAATATAACAAAACGTGGGTATTTAAAGCATTCCAAACTAAACTAAAATACATTCTACAACAAAATGAGCACTCAACGGACTGGTGTATTCAAGTTGGGGAGGCGAATTTTGGGTAGGTATGAGTTTGGAGAGGTATGATTTTCAATTTCTGAATGTGAGTTAAAACTAAAAATCATTGATTTACGGTTTGGAATGGGCAATGTTGTCACGTCCGACTCCAACCACTAAAGGAATTGTCCGCTTTAGATTAAGGCAATTACATCCCATATTGGATTGATAAGATCCGCACGGTTTTGTCCCGCAGGTGAAATAGGAAACTTCCTAGGAGATCACCCATCCTAAGATTTTCGTTAAGCGAGCACGCTTAACCTTGGAGTTCTTTCAACTCTCCAAGCCATACCACCAAAAGGTACCTCTGATGATTAGTTTCCTTCTTTTTAGTATATAATTCGATTCATTTATGTGTCCCGCATTCCACTACTCATAGTTGGCATGCCATCCTAGAAACTAGCCGGGAGCTTTGCTCTATCCACCCTCTTAGGATCGCTTTGCCGAGTCTGGATGTTACAGGCTCATCAGCTTCCGCGTGGTTCGTCCTCGAACTATACTTCTACTGGAGGGAGTCCGGCTCTGATACCAATTGTCACGCCCGACTCCAACCACCCGAGAAATTGTCTACTTTAGATGAAACCAATTCCATCCTATACTAGATTGGAAAGATCTGCACGATTTTGTCTTGCAGGTGAAATAGAAAACTTTCTAGGAGGTTACCATTTTATGATTTTTGTTAAGCAAGCACACTTTACTCTGGAATTCTTCCAACTCTTCAAGCCATTCCACCAAAAGGCGCTTCTGATGATTAGTTTCTCTCTTTTTGGTATATAATTCGATTCATTCCTGTGTCTTGCATTCCATTACCCATAGCTAACCTGCCATTCTAGAAGCTAGCTAAAAGCTTTGCTTTACCCGCCCTTTTAGGATCGCTTTGTCGGGTCGGGATATCATAAATGTCTTCTAAGTTGTGAGCTGTCATTTGAAGAGAATTATAAGAATGATGCAGAGAACTAAAATTGCATTCATAAATTGATTTTTCATGCATTTTTAATTAAAGTGGAGAGAGAGGGATAAAATAATTACATTAAAAACATAGCCTCATTAAATGGATTTCTGTATTTTGTCTATCACTATCTTGATATTTTCAAATATTGAAAGCTAGAGGTGTAAATGAGCCGAACTCGAACCTGCCAAGCTCGAAGCTCGGCTCGAAACTCAACGAGCCTGAGAACAGAAGGTACATTTAGCAACTTTTCGAGTTGATTTATTTACAAAAAATGAAGGTACAAAGTCAATATATATGCTTAAATTTGCTAGAACAACTCAAGGGCATGAAAACTCAATGAGCCTTGAAACTTTTTCTTTGTTTCAGCTTATATATATATATATATATGTGTGTGTGTGTGTGTGTGTGCGCGCGCGCGCGCGGGGGGTTGATTTAAAGCATCCAATATAATGATTTTCCAAATTTAAATATTTAATATATACAATTTTGTAAGTTTAAGTGTTCAATAAATCAAAATAAAAATTTAGATATGACAAGATTTTTCATAAAAAATAAAGAGCTATATATGCTTTCACCTAATCTTTTTGAAATAAGACTTGCCTCTAAACCTAATTATTTGTGGTAAAAAAATTTGTATCCTTTTCTAAGTGAAATTTACACTCTCGTTTATTAAAAATATTTTTGTTCGGTTGATTTTTTAGTATTAATGTATAAAATAGGAATAAATAAGTCATGTCATATTATTTTTATTTATTTTTTGGATAATACTTGCCCATGCCAATATATTCACCCATAAATCAAGCTACTAATTATTTACCATTTAAAAATGTATTACTTTTTTTCCTATTTTTTTCCCTTTCTTTCTAGTGAAAAATATAATATTATTGCACACCCAATTATCATTATTTGATTGGTTTGGTAAAGAGATGGTTTCACGTAGGGATAGAAGATAGAAGCGAGACAAATATTTTAGGTTAGCCGGTTAGCTTCAATCCATTTAATAAATGTATAAATAATTATAAATGAGTTTGAGATGAGTATACATAATGGAATTATTATGTCTATCAGATATGAGTAGAATATAAATATAAATCTTTAGTTACCTACTACCCATTATCTCTATATTAAATGGAATTTGGTTACGAGACCATCGGGTATCCTACATATTTATTAATAAAAGATATATTTTAAATAAAATCCGATTTAGATATTTTAGAATTCGCGAATAACCTACCCATCTAAAGAGTATTTTAAACGGGTTTGAGACGGGTACATACAGTAAATTTTTAAATGAATTCAGATATAAGTATTTAAATGGGTATTTGAACATATTCGGGATGAGCATAGATAGTGAAATTCTAAATGGATTTAGGTACAGATAGTTCAAAATTTAAGAGTACTTGCCTCACTTCTATTCCTAGTCCTATGCACCAAGAATAGATAACTTCTTCCTTCTTTTTCTATTAGGGAGTCCATAAATTTTTCCTAGAACTTTGTTAATTTAACTCTAAGGTATTCTCAACTTTTACTTTGTCTCATTTAAACTTCATTTTATAAAATTAAACTTATTAGATACTTAAATTTATAAAATTATTTTATATTTCAACTTACAAAGTTAGAAAAGTTAAATGTCCATTATATGGCTGAAAAGTATAAAAACTGTTATTTCAAAAATTGTTTTAACCAGACATTAAATTATAATTTTTTATATGAAAAATCAAATACTCTATAAACTATAGTTGTCAATAAAGAAAGGTGTATAATGTGATCAAAATTTATAATTTTAAAGACACAATCATCTACTTAAATGTTAAAGAGGCCATAAGATTAAAGTAAAGCAACAGATTTGGTAAGTAAATTTATGTATTTTGGCTTTTTTTTCTTATTCCTAGACCCATAATATTATTTTAAAGAAATACTTATCTATTGCTATATATGTACCTAGTAATTGAATAAACCAATGATTAATTGCTATTTAAAAAAAATTGTTCCATAAAATAATTATAATTTATTTTTCACTCATATTAAAAGAATATAGTTAATATAACTAAAACATAATTTGTACTTAATTTTTAAAATATATTTACACTAGTATTAAAGAATTAATTTTATTCTATTAACATTAAATAACTTATATCGAATTAGTATTAAAACTAATAAAAATATAATCTTTTGATGCAGAAATAAAAGCTATTAAAGTTGTGAAATTTATAAAAATAGGCAGCGACAATAATAATTTTTATTCTTCCAGGGTTGATTACCATAATTTAAGTTATGAGTTCGATTTCCAAGATTGAGTAAAGATTAATTAGGTTTATCATGGACTCGTTAGAACGGACATGAGTCTAAACACCTGCATGTAAGTATAAAAAAAAAAAATTTATTTAAATGTTATCAATAAATAATAATAATAATATATTTATTGATAGCGATGCACATTAAATCGAATCGAAAAGAATAAAAAAAATCTAAAATATTTTTATTTTAAAAAATAGTAATATGATTTAGACAAGTAAAAAAAGAAAAAACAGATAATTGTTAGAATAAAATGGATTGATACATGACCAAATGACACTTGTCTCTCTGAAGTTATGCATTTACTTTGTATCGCTTTTGAGTTTGTGAGGGATTTATTATAATACTATATTTTTACATTTAAGTAATAATTATATACCTCACCAAATAATGTGTAAAAGTGCAAATTATTTCATTTTGATCAAATGATGTGAAAATATATGGTCGTGATATGTCTCCGTAAATTTAATAGTGTCGTAAGACAAACAACTTAAATTTCACGCCATATATGAATTGTTAATTTAATAAATAATTTTGACCTTTTATATTATTTAAAATATAATAATAATATTTTTTTAACTGTCCTGAGAAGAATCTGAAACTCTAAGCACTATCTTATTTAACATAATAAAAAAAGAAAACAGAAATCTTTATATAAACAATCAACAAAAAAAAGAGAAAAGAGGGAAGAATTGAAATGGCAGCATCAACTTCAACCCTTACAGCTCTAACTCATAACTCTGACACCGCTAAAGAAGATTCTGATCACTCCAACAATCCTTCTTTCCCTGCGGATAATTTCGCTTCCCGCAATGCTTCCTCTAAATACGACTATGTCAAGGTTACTCTTTTACATTTACATTTGCCGGGAACCAAACAGAAACTGATTCTGTATAATCTGTTAATTAATATTTTAATTTTCAGGTAAAGGTGTGGCTTGGCGATCACGCTGATCATTATTACGTTTTCTCCAGATTTTTGCTGAGCAGAATGTTAACTGTCACTAAGGTCTCAATCACAGTTCTCCTAATAATTGTTATTTTTGTTATTTTTCTTTTCCTTTGAGAATTATGACTTGAATGATTTCAGATACCAAATCATGCAGCTATTAGAATTGCTCTTGAACTCAAGAAGCTACTTATAGATAACAGCCTTCTAGATGTGTATGGCATTTTTCTTGATTTATTTTAAGAATAATTTTGTTTATTTATTTAGGATTATCAGATAACAATTAATTTCTCATATTACTTTTGCAGCTCTCAGTCTGATCTTGAAGCTAACCTATTTAAGGTATTACTGTTTCCTTTTATTCCTGAATATCAAAATTCTCAATTGGTTATATCAAAGTTATAGTTGTTATGGGAAGAATTTGAGTTATTTTCCATTTTCTGGTTATAGTTGTTATGGTTCCACTATATCACAAAATGTACCTTTCAGAAAATTGGATTTTTTTCATAAATACTTTTTATAAGATTCTATGTGAAGCAGCATATGGAGCGACAGGGATATGGAGAAGAGTACATTAGACGTTACAAGATGATGACAAGGTGAACAAGCTTTTTGGAAGAACATTTCTTTCTCAGATTTTTTGTTTTTTGTTTTTTTTTGTTTTCCATAGAAGCAGCTGGCGCATTCATCTGGGTTATCAGTTTGTTAGTTTGTTGATAATTGGCTGCTCAGAAGTAGCTCATTCCTTATTGTGATTTTTCTAGAAAAGTTAATATTAAAATTGCTGTTGCTCATTCGATTTTTGAAAAGTAATTTGTTTCCCTCATCATCTCCTTTTAGATTTCACCATCAGAGAGTGCCTTTGGTAATTCTTGTTTGCGGAACTGCTTGTGTTGGGAAATCTACCATTGCTGCCCAACTTGCACAAAGGCTGAATTTGCCTAATGTCTTACAGGTAATCCTTACACCTTGACCTGAATAACTTACAATGTTTGATTGACTAATCCATTTGGGGTTGCACATTGATGCCTTTGACACAGTTTTCTATTGTTACAGACAGATATGGTGTATGAATTGCTACGGACATCAACTGAGTATGTCATGGACCAACAATTGTCTTTCTTTTAGCTAATTCTATGGATTTTTATGTCCAGTACCAGAAGCTAACTGTCTGAAGCACTTAGAGTACAAGTTCAATGTCAAAATAGTGACCGAAGAAATGAATCAATGGAGATGTTTTTTTAACAAAGGATTCTGTTCATAAAAAAGAACCATGACTAAAGAAATACAAAGGACTATATTAGCTGACACTATAGTACTGTCTTTAGTAATCATTTTGTTGCTTATTACCAATATCTCTGAAATGTTGTGATGCATATCCTATTCTTAAAATGATTATTCACATTAGGTAAGGCTTAGCTTTTTGTTTGGAAGGATTGCATTGTAATGTTTATTTTCTTCTTATTTCTTATAGTGCACCATTGACCTCTACTCCTGTTTGGGCACGAGATTTCAGCTCTTCTGAGGAGCTAATTAGTGAATTTTTTAGAGAATGCAGAATTGTTCGTAAAGGTGAGTCTGCTGGGTTATTATTATAGCTTTGAAATTTGCCTTCTCATTTGCAGATATTTATTTCTTATTTTATTTTATTTTCGTTTCAAACATTGTATGCTCCCTACAGATATGATTATCTCACAGCATGTCAGATTTTTTTCAGCTTGTAATAGTCATTGTTATTAGCGTGCTTTGCAAGTTATTGATGTTTGACATGTTAATGTAATGTTTGCTACATAGGTTTGGCTGGTGATTTGAAGAAAGCAATGAAAGATGGAAAGCCAGTCATAATAGAGGTGTGACTGATTTTTCTGTTAAAGTATACAGTAAATTGTATGCTGTACCTAACATCTTTCCACTTGCTTGCAGATATGCATGAGAGAGAGAAAGAGGTGTTTATTCATTTTATGTCTGGATCATATTGATGATATGCATGATGTGGAATAGGAAGTACAGACACATGCATCAGGCCCTTTCATGGCATTTTCTGTCATAGTACAGGGTGCAAATAGATGAGCTTGGACGACAATTTGAGAAGTCATTGTGATATTACTTTAAAATTTTCACATTCTGAAACTTAGCATATCTAGTAATTGTTCAATGACAAATTAATGATCTTATGCCGAAAAATTCCGAAACTGTTAGGGGTTTAGTATGCTACAAATGGTTGGAAGATGTAAGAAGGGAATTTTCTGTTAGAATCTGGTGCAATTGTGTTATTATACCCAAAAGCTGCAATACTTATTAAAAGACACTTGATAATGCTAACATAAACATGGTATTTCAAGAAATATTTTATTACAACCAAAAAGAATCACCATATTGCATATCAAACCAAGAATAGTTAATCATATGTTTGGTATTGTCTATATGCACAATGTCACTGCATCTGCTTTTGGCATGTTACGAGCATTGGAATAATATGTTGTCTATTATACTTGATTGTCTTTATACTATTCTTGGTAAGAACATGACGAGCATGTTATTGTTTCCGCAACACATTTGAATCATCTAGTTATTTCAAACAATAATGGCAGGGTTTACATTTGGACCCAAACATTTATTTAATGGATGAAGAACATAAGTCATCAGCTAATATACCAGAAAAAAGTAAGGAATCAAGTCCTGTATCCTCCACAGATGATGATCCCGCAACAAAGATGGAAGATAATCCTACTAATGCTGGTGAAAGCCACACTGAAAATAGAAAATCTACTCCTGGGAATGTGAATTTGGAAGAAGGGAAATGTGGTGACCAGTGGAATAAGGATCCAGTTTCTCAGGAATATGTTAAAACTGCAGGAGGTAGGTTTTTATAATAAAGTTTACTGTTGCCCCTGGTTTTGGCAATAAGTCAACAATTCTTTCAGTCTTTTCTGAGTACAGGTGTCTGTCATACCAATGTTGAGTGAAAACACAGGGTGCAACTTTTTTGACAGTTCTTATAACTGCTATCTGGGTCATGCAGGTAAAACTGTTAGAGATACTGAGACAGAGAGGGACGCTTCTATTAGGAAAGAAAATTTGGGTCCTGAACCAATAATTATACCCATAGTTCTGAAGATGGCCAAATTCGATCATAAGGTTTGTACTTCTATTCTCGTCAGTCTAAAATTTCTTGAGATCCTGTGACAGTGTTGATGCAAATGCAAGGTAGTAATTCCTTTATCAGAATTATGTTGCCCCTCATTATTCATGTGTTGAAATTTTCATATTAATCTGTTTTTTTCTCAATCTTTTCCTTTCATGTGCAGGCATTACTTGAAGAGTGGATTGTGACTCATACATACAGTGATAAAAGCCCAGTGGCAGTCCAGGTATGGAAGACTACTAAGATTTTATTGTAATTTGTTTATGTGAAGTTGAGCATTACTTCACTCTTTTCTAATGTTTTCATCAGTCTGTATGGTTAATGAACTGTTAAATAGTAATTGCTAAAAGAAAGGAAGTGAAGAATTAAAAGAAGTACAAGAATTGAAAGAAGGCAATAGACTGTGCATGTGTGCTGCATTTGCTGCATTAGGCACAAAATTCCCTTCTTGATTTTATTATTTCCCACTACATCCATGACTTGATTGTTTGCTAATGAAAACTCTGATACATAAATCTTATCTTGTTCTATTTCTTATAAATAATTTGCTGTTGATTATCTGTTATTTTTCCTTTCAGGATAAAGATAGAATAATTACCAATCTCAAAACCATTCGGAACTATCTTTGCTCTTTCAAGTCACAGGTTTGCTTATTAATGTTCGATTCTCCTACTAAATAACATGAAATCAAAATTACATCCCCCTTCTTTAGCCAATTTACAATGATAAATTCCAAACCTCCAACGGATATTCATTTAGCTGAAGAATATATGTTTATAACAAGGGACTTCAATGAACACAGAACTAGTTTTATCAGGTTTGTTTTATACAGTGATTATATTGAATGGATTATAAATTCAAAATCTTGCTAATTTATGGCTTAAAAATTGAAGAATCAGTTGCAATATTTTGCAAAACCACCTTATGAACTTTCTTTAACAATATCATTTTTGAAACATTGCACACATACTAAAATTAGTGAAAGAAAAGAAAATGGTTCAGAAAGAAATAAAAGTCATGCTTAGCATGTTTGCTTGCTAACATAAGCCTTTGATTTTGGCTCCTAGCATTTGAAATGGATGATATAAATTTAAGGCTTATGCATTTGTTACATGGATATATTGTTGGCTTTCCCAGTTGACGATGTACAGTTCAAATCCATGATTACCTAAATTGGGTCAAAATAAGCTGTGTTGTAAAGAAGGCTCATAAGTTCAATCACAATGAATTATACAGTTGTATTTGCTGCCTTTCTTAGTGCATGTTATCCCTACATCCAAATATTATAATTGTAGCTAGTAGTACTTGTATCATGGCAGTGCAGTGTGATCCAAATTTGCTAACTCTTTAATTAGTTGTTTGAAAGAAGTAAAGGTACTTTTTTGATTTTTCCCTTGTGCAATTATTTAATTAGTTTAACATTTTATTTATTCCACTTGTACAATCATCTTGTTATCTTGGAACAGGGTCTGACTGTTGCCAATATATCAGCAACAACATTCACTCAAACGCTTGATTGGCTGCATGGACATATATTGCAGGTAATCTTTCTCTAAAATATTGTTCTTTCTCTTTTATCTCTCCTCTGTCATCTACTAAAATTTTAAAATATTTTTCCCAAGTATGACTTCATGCGATTGTCAAGTGCATCTTTAGTCAATTTAATTCTTTCTTTTTGTTTTCAAAACATCATCTACTAGGGCTGAACTATCTGCCAAAAAGTGGGTTAACTCACTGACTTTCTCATCTTAGGAAGCATTTTTCTTTTATTTTAAATATTTACGAAGATTAAATAAATATGTCATTCGAATGCCTCTAAACATGTTTGCTATCATAGCAAAGGCGGATTTTCATTTTGTTTCATCTTATGCGATTTCTATTTTTATAAGCACTCTCCTTTGCTTTCATTATGCAGTGCATTGAACAAGGCATTTCATCTATGTCCAGTGGAAACATTCCGCAGCCTGCTGAAAATTAGATTTAGATGCAGATGTGAGCATGGGGGCAGCGGCTGGTATGATCTAAACCTCCAGCACTTCATTGCTGGTACAATGGCCAATAAATTTAAATGCATCTCAGTCGAATTTTCAATGTAGTTCAAAAAAAAAAAAAAAAAAAAAAAAAAGAATTTTTAATAAGAGCCAAGAGAAAAGAAAAAGAAATGGGCGATGTAAATGTTGGGTTTTTGATATAGTTGTAAATCTGTTGCTTTTTTAATATTTGTGATTGTATATGGGTTAATTTTACTTTATCGTGCCTAAATTTCAATTTGTAATTTAAAATTAAATTATCCAACTTTGTTTTAGTAGAAAAAAAAAAAAAGAATGGAATCTAGTGACCGGAATAGCACATGGATGAGGTATGACATATTAAAGATTAAGATTTTAAAAACATCAATCTCTTGCCTCCAACTAACTATTCTCGATTCCTCTCTATGCTTTCTTTCTTACTTTTTGTCCATTCTCACTCTCTCTTGCCCTTACAAACCATGACTAGATAATATTGCCGTCAATTTTGGTTGCTTGTGTTTGGGTATGTTGGAAATTCTTTAAGGCAAGGGGGATCGCCAGCATTTGAACCCCACCACATAGCAATTTTAATCATAGCCAAATGGGAAAACTGAATACCATATATGGAGCTTTTGTTTGGAGTTTTGCAGCTGTGTTGCAATAAGTTGACTGCCCGGTGGTGTACCAACACAATTGGAATCGCTGAAGAAACTTATGTTTTTGCTCCATAATATATACAAGTCAAAGGGCGAAATGAAATATTATGTACATATAGTAAAATTTATTATGATATTTTTGATTTTATTGTCTAATGAACAACTTCTTTTCAAAATTTCCTCGACCTGTTTAATGGATTTAAATTGGTTTGTTAGTTTACTTTCAATTCTTTTGTTGCATATTGTTTAGATATAATAGTTTTTACATAAAAAACTATTATATTCGGTCATTGACAGGCAAATTTGCAAGTGCACGAAATCGCTAGAAGTAATAAAGAGTAAGGAAAATATCGTCCCACAAGAAGTGCATACAAGTATCAAAATTGTGTTAACTTACTATTATTTACACGACAATAACGAAAATAATTCTAAGAATTTAAATTAAAAGAAATAAAAGATAATATTAAAAAGAAATCAATCAAGATAATTTGATGAAAAGAAATCAAGGATTAAAAGTTATTAGGGAATTTGATTTCATCTTATTCTATCTAATTTATTCTATTAGTTTGATAATCAATTTTAATTACTTAAAAAGGAGAAACACCCCTAAAGTCCTTAATAAGCTCTCTCGATGTATTATTAGCTATTTTAATTTGATCTAATTATCTATCTTTGAATAGCACAATCAAATATGAATTAAATTATTAAGTTTTATAGTTATTTATGAATTCATAACTTAAGATCGTTGTCTTATAAAAACCCAATAAGTAAAACCATATAACTTTCGCAAGTTATTACTCTTATATAATCTATTATCTTTGTCGTATCAAAAATCCTTCTTCCGATAATAATTAATGGAATAAACCAATTTAAAAGAGAAATTCTGTCTGAAAATATTAAGTTCAATAATAAATTACACCATGAACAAGGAAAAATAAATCAAATATGATAAATTGGAGTTCAAATTAAATTACATCAAATCCCTAATATAAATTTAGTTCGACATAGTAATTAAAATAAACTCAATTAAACTTGTAAATAATTCTATAATCAACATGAATATTGAAAAATAAAACAAGATAAAGAGTTTAGAGGTAAGAACTAGTAAACGAATAGAGTTAACAATTTTCTTGAATCTTTACACAAACTTAAATACTTGAAGTCTTAAAAGAAAGAAAACTATGAAGAGAGTAGAACAAAAGATTTAAGATCCAAGATATATACATAATGAATAATAGATCCCCTATTGTTATAGAGATCTCTTTAAATAGACTTCGTAGGATGTCTTATGGGAAAATCAGCTAACTCATCGAGCAAGAAATATTATTGTAATCAAAAAATGATTTAATCTTGTATTTCTTCTCAATTAGGATCCCAATGGACTAAATAAGATTAGAAACCAATTAAGGAAGGCCCCATACTTGTTCCATGCAAATCCACATACAAACAAGTCCAGCATTGACTCCTAATACGGTCTCAGCATAGAATTTCAGCCCAAGATACAAATTCAATATCGTTGGAATATGGCCTGGCCAGGCCGTGTACTTTATTGACTTAGCCCATTTTTACTTTTTTTTTTCTTCCATTTTCAGCTCCAACCTTCTTTCATACGAATATTGACTAATTTCCTACTAAAAACCTATAAAAACCTTTAGAATGAAGCTTAGTAGAGATCAAGAAAATTTTGTTTAAAATATAAATAAATCTAAATAAAAATTAAATAAAATAATGAAAAACCATAAAAATCATAATAAAAGCTATATTAAAAACACTGTAATAATAAGTTCTACCAAAATATTAAGGAGTAACTTATTTTGTTGATGCTCTAACTTTAGTTAGTTTTTTTGTATTGTTTTTAATCTGTAACTTTGTATTGCAATTTATCATATAGATTTAACAATATTAAATGATTATAATTAGTAAGAATTTTTTAAAAAAGAACATCTTTAAATGTGTATATTTATATTTTTATAAATCGTAAATAATTAGTAATTTATAAAAAAAAATAAGATGTTATTATTATTATTATTATTATTATTAATTTTCTAATATTTACCTAAAATACTTTTAATTATTTTTATATTTCAAGATAACAATTTACTTTAATAATGATACTTTTTGAAATAATATAATAACAATTATTCGAAGAACCTATAAATACCTCCACGTGAAGCGCGGACACAACTGGTGTAGTATCTGTTTGGCTGCTCTCTTCCAAAGTTGCATTGCAAGGATAATATCCGTTAAATAAAAAAAAAAAAAGCGAAAAGATATCCATTATATTAGTAGTATATTATGAAAATAAAAAAATTTAAAAAATATATCTCCGTCTTCCAGTAACGAAGAAAATGGCTACCACTACGACTGCTGCTGTCACCAAATTTTTCTCTAACTCCAAAAACACCGTCAAAACTTGTCAATGCTCTCTCCAAAATCTCTGCGTTTCACTTTCAAGTTCTAAACCTACATTCACTTCAATTACTTATTTCTCTATCTCAATTCCCAGTTTTAAATCATGGAAAATGAGTCCCTCCTCCAAGAGATTCCGTCGCCTCTCCTGCAGGGCCATTTCCACTGCCACCACCACCAATTACGAGGTACTTGTTTATTCTAACCCTCTGTTTGGTTTCCAAGAAAGTATTTGAAATTTTTTTAATTCTTTCAAACCAGAGAATCAAAGCTATTATCTTGAATTCTATCTGCTATGCTGTAGATTCACCAAGTATTTTCTTGTTCCATATTTGGCTTCTTGAATTCGGTTTAATGCTTTAATTTTTTATTTTGAGTTTTGATTCTTTTAGCGTTTGAATTGTAAATGTTATGCAGTTTTCTGATGGATCTTCAGAGGTGGAATTGAGAATACCACTTGGGAGCCAAGTTTTTAAGAGTTCCAAAGATATATTTGTGGATGCAGATGGCACCTCCTTAATTGTTAGAGTACGAAGCTCGGGCTTTCAAACCACACTTATAGAAACTAATCATCTATTTCACAAAATAAAGCCTTCTGAAACTATCTGGTGTGTGATTCTTAATGCACATAAGGATTCTATTTTCTATTTTGAGTTTTCTCTAAACTTTTGATATAAGACTTCTTCTGTTTCAAACAGGTATATAGATGACGATCAGCTTGTTGTTAACTTGAAAAAGCAAGATCCAGATTTGAAATGGCCTGACATTGTGGAGTCATGGGAATCATTGACAGCAGGAGCTATGCAGCTTCTAAAAGGGACATCAATCTACATTGTTGGTGATTCAACTGAAATAAACCAAAAAGTAGCTCGAGAACTTGCAGTCGGTCTTGGGTATTAATTTGTCTTCCTTTGGGTCTGGAACTTGTACTCTTTTGACTAGTGGATTATAAAAAATTCAACTTGCTCCACCTTGGTTTCCATATGTTTGTTTCTTGCATGGCTTGCAGAGTTTTTTTTTCTTACAATTCCTTTTTACTATGTCACACTTACCATGTTTGTGGAAGTTGATATCAGTAGTTAAGTTCAATGTGCTTTATATAAACAGAGTATTGTATCCAGCTGTCTTTGGTGATTCAACTCAAATCTGAATCCAGCTTCTAGAGTTTCTAAATCATCTCCAAGGACTATTTTCTGCTACTGTTGTTTCCTTTTCTATTTGTGTATTACTGACTTGTATGTTGGGGTTATGTAATTGTAGCATGACTGGTTGCCATTCTGTAATTAACATAATGGGCTCTCATACATTTAAAATGGTTGTAAAATTCTTGGAATTTTTATGCGTTCCTTAGATTTAAAGGGTTTGGATAATTTTCAGGTATACACCCCTTGATACACAAGAGTTGCTGGAAACATTTGCCAAGCAAACAATTGATTCATGTGAGAATAATTTCCTCCATTGTGCACTGATTAATTGTAAACAAGGTTCTGCCTCTCAAGCATGTAGCATAAGTGCACATATGTACACAAATATGCATATGCATTTGCACATGCGCAGTATGGTATTATTTTTTACCTTGTCTTGCCAGTTGGCTTCTTTTCTATAGTTTTTTAAGGCATTCAATTTGATACAGCCAATAAGGAAGATTAGTAAATTGTTGAAAAGTGCTGCTTTAGTTGTTTTAATGAAGTCTTTTTTCTGAACCAAGCAAGAAAAATTACTTCTGTTCGAATCCAACTAACTAAAAGCTCCCATCTATTCAGGCATTTAAATAATGAAAATAGCACAGACTAACCATTAATTTATAATTTGAAATTTTCTTTTAGAGAATTTTTCCTTAAGCCAATGTTCTATTTTTTCAATCCAAAATAATATTATGTTGCATTGTTCCTTATGCTATTTATTTTTTAATATAATCCAAGGCCACTAGATGGCAGCTTCTCATTGACTGCTTGAAATGACTTATATCACCACTCTTGCAGTGGTGCATTAACAAGTGTAATCAATTCCAGGGGTTCTTGCTGAAGGTTCTGATGATGTAGCTGATGCAGAAAGTGCGATACTGGAAGGTCTGAGTAGGTATGTAAGTTCGCTTTTGTTTTTCTAGATATGTTGGCTATTAGGTAAACATAAAGTTATCCTTGGTTTGGTTGGTCGTCCAGTCATGTTCGAGCTGTTGTTTCAACATTAGGAGGGAAACTAGGAGCTGCTGGAAGGGCTGATATATGGCAACATCTTTATGCAGGATTTACTGTATGGCTGTCACAGACTGAAGCTATGGGTAACTTGTGCTTAACCTTGGCTTTTACTGCTACATTTTTTTGGGGGGGTTGGGGGAGGGGGGACTCTTATTGGCATTTGTCGCAGCATATGCACTTGTTTAAAGGTTGCAAATTGTATGGTACCACCACCGATAGTCATCCACACAAATCTATGGCATGGAACTGGATACACCACTGGGAATAGCAACAAATAGGATACCCACAAGAAATGTCCTGGACTGTAAAATCAATCTGATTTATTTCATACCTTTCGCTCAATGTGGAAATGGGCAGGTACTCCCCATCAATTATTTCACTAAGAATGCAATTGATAGGGTGTGCACAAGAAATGTCCTACTAATACTTGAATCCGTTAATAATTCCACTACATGGACCCATCTCAAAACCATTTAAAATTCACCCCTTATTACCCATATCTATTTCATGCATTACCTGGACTCTAACCAAACCCATTTAGTTTTGCTATACTGAATTAGTAATTTACTAAATTTATTTTTTTATAATTTAAATAAATAATTTATATTATTATAAAATTAATTATCTTATAAAAATATTTAAGTTTATTTAATAAAATATTTTATAATTTAATTAATAATACTACAGATTATTTATTTTATATTTAATTATTTTTTTATATAAACAGGTTCAGATATGGGTATCTAATTTATTAAATTTGTATTCTACCTGAATCTAAAACATCTAGTTATTTTGAACCTGTACCCGTCTTAAATCCATTTATAAATATCCATTTATAATCATATTGGATCGAAATGCAAAAGAATCAACTTCTATTCAACATTTGTAATTAGCCCCATAACTAGATTTCTGGGTCATTGGTGGTGGAAACTGCTCCTCCCCAGTATGCAACAAGAGTCTTATTGTTCATGTAACTCGAAATAATGATGAATATATATATGCTCATATCATCAGCAATATTTGGAAGAGTAGTAAATGGCATCTGCAATTGACAAATTAACTAACAGATCTGGATAAGAGAAGCAAGTGTATAAGGATCCCTAGGTAATTAAGATTTATACTATAGATGATAGTTTATTGTTCTATTTATTTATTTATTTCAAGGGCAAAGATTATGGGAGTTTTTGAACATTGCATTAGTGTCAAGTATGCAATTCAATCAGTGGCTGTTGGCCCAATGGCGGTTGCAAATTTTAACTGCAAGGAGATCAGTAGTGTGATTGATCCACTTAGCTGATTTCCCTTTTCTAGATTGTCTCATGGCATGTGCTCATTATTGATTAACCATGGTTGTCTAACAGTTAAATTAGTGGGTAAATCATGGGAACAAAAAGTTACAAGCTTTGTGTCATTTTTCAAGTTTGACCTATCCTTTTAAGGATATTAATGCTGCTTGCAACTTTTGAAATTGTTAAATCATTCTTTTAAATTTATCAACTTTTGACATTGATTTGAATAGGCAGTAAAAATTGCTATTTTGCTGAATCTAGGCAATTGGCTGTAATTGTTGCCATTGTCAAAGGTAGCGGGTATAGAATTATAAAGTCAAGAGAATTGACTGCATCTAAAAAAATGCACAAAAGATAGGATTTTTGTTTTTTGGCCTGTTGTTACTAGATTTTAAAACCTGAGATTGTATCCTAGAAATTTGTAAAAAGGAAAGAAAAAGAATTTTGAAGCTTTGTTAGTGTCTTCCCTAGTCCCCCTATAAACCAAGCTCCCTATCAGTTTGTCTTTGAACTTTCAACTTCAATGTCTCCAGCACTAATACAAAGCAAGCAGGCATGGTTTTGTTTGTTGTATTTGTCATTGTTTTGTCAACCTGATTGTGACATGCAAATTATTGTGTTAAGCCAGCCCGTTATTACCATACTTAATAAGAAGGTGAACGTTATCCCATATTGGTAGGGGAAGAGGAGTTGTCTCATATATAAAAAAGAGAAGTGGTACCTTCTTTTATGCAAAATCTTGGAAGGACATGATTTCCTAGGTAGGGGTGAGCAAACGGTGATTTAGATTTAGAAGGGCAAGCCGAACTTCCAGGATCAAAACAAAGTTACTGTGAGAACCAAATTGAACCGAACAGGTTTGGTCTATTTCTTAAGTTTTTTATAGGATCAGTTTTGGTTTTAATCTAACCGATTGGATTATAAAGAACTGAGCTGAACTACCTTGAAACTTCGGTATGAACCGAAGTAAACCAAGAACCAAACTTGTTAGTAAGCCTACGGAACCAGACAGTCAGTTCGGTTCAGTCGTTCATTCTATAAGCCATATTTTCTAATTGCCCTCAAGTAATATTTAATTTTCTTTCACCTAAAATGTGAATCAGCTGATTTGATGTGTATATACTCATAATTGTGTTACCCATTTCAATTGGATTGTATTTGTGTTTGAGATAGAAGAATTACATTGGCTTGGTTTGCAACATGTCTTTGACTATCAAATTAAATTTGAATGGGCTGCTTTAGTTCTAATAATATTAGGGCAGGTGAGGATTTAGCAAAGGCAGAGGTGAGAAAGCATATTCAAGATGGTAGCCTAGCATACACAAATGCTGATGTGGTTGTCAAGGTCCAAGGTTGGGATGCAGATCATGCAAAAAGTGTAGCTCAGGCATCACTGAGTGCACTCAAACAATTAATTCTGTCAGACAAGGAACTTCCAGGTATTTTTCCATCTTATCATGAAAGTTTACTTGCTTTTAGTCCTAGAATATGGTTGAGCCCATTCTACTTGCTTTTAGTTCTAGAAAATGATTGAGCCTATCTTTTTGTAGTCTTCAAAATAATTGTTAAAAAGGTGGTCAAAATGAACATTTTAAACAATCTCTAGCCAACTACTCCACGGTCTAATTGGATAGATGAGGGTCTTGTGATTTGAATTTGACATTATGTTGTATGGTTTTTCACTTGAAACATGAATCCAAAATTCCATCAATATTTCAGAGTACCCTATATGTAAACTAGCTGCAAAACTGAAAAGGACATTGCATTTGAAATAATTCATATAATAAAACTTTACACCATATTTGCCATCTCCTTGTATTCTCTTTGACCATATCAACGTTCAAGAGTGTGAGACTGACAAGTACAATAAGAATGATATTTGTACAGTTTTAGACAGCCGAGTACTGAACTTTTGATACCTTTGATATCATATAATGAATAACTATCCACTGTTACTTCTAATTAAAATTACTAACAATGTACCGAAATTATTAAATTTGGTGATCTCCGTGTGAGCCATTTCTCCTTGGTAGCTGTTACCAAATCCTTCTATTATTAGCATTTTCTTGATAAACTAACCAAGAAAGTGATAGAGCATGTGACTGAAGAGTGCCTGTGAACCTTTTTTTTTTTTTTGTTATGCTGCTATTTTGGTCGCATATTTGTTTTGGAAAATGCACTAGTTCAGCTATTACTGATGTCTCATTTGGTCTGTTTTGAAGGTAAGAAGAGTCTTTATATTAGGTTAGGATGTCGCGGTGATTGGCCGAACATCAAGCCTCCAGGTTGGGACCCGTCGGCAGAAATGGATACAAGCTCCTAGGACTAGAATACCACAGAGTTTATGCTTACTTTGAAGGGGAAATGGTAGGGACCCTAATATCTTGATTTTATACATTCACGTAAACTTATTTTTAATTTTCCATTAACATTTCGTTTTCTCCTTCGAATGCTTTTTTTATGAATTTATCTTCTTTTAAAGCATTTGTGAATATTTCAGTGGAAAAAAAGTCCAGTGATCTTGATCCTGTTGTAAACTTGAAGACAAAAAGAGAGTTTTGCTCCAGTGATCTGCTTGCAAATTCACTATTCAATATTTTTGAAAAAATTACATTTTTATCACTATAAAATATCGAAATTACCCGACATATCCTTGCATATTGAAAAAGACATTACCTGACATATCCTTGCATATTGAAAGACATTGGTATATTTTTAATTTTTGTTTCCGTCGGAACTATTTGGTCCTTTCTTTCATATTTTGTGCTTTTACCGTTTATCAAACTACGGAAGCCAGGTCAAAGGTGAGAGACAGAAATTTTATACTTAAAATATCATTAAAAAATAAAAAATATTTTTTTCTGGTTGTTTTTCTCTTTATCTTCCTCTTTCACAACCACGGCACCTTATCAGCTCACTTCACCACCATTAATTTCACACCCACCACCTACCTAGCTCGATCAATTCCTTGCCCACATGATAGATCATCATCATCATCATCATCTATTTTCTCTTCTTCCTCTCTTTCTTTCTCTTTTTCTTATAAAGAAGCTGTGATGATTTTATGTGAAAAATTAATGGAGTTTTTCACATATAGAGAGTTTCATTATTGCAGGCATAATCTCTCATGCCCTTTATCTTGTAATTAAAGGTGAACCTAAAGGAAATTTGGATTTATAAGCATCTTTATTTATTTATTTTTTTTAAATTAGTATAAATATATGATTTTTTTTTTAATAATTGGTTACATTAAGGGACTGTGGTGTGTCTTGGTGAGACGACTAATAACCCAACAAGTGCAGCAATTGAGCCACAAGAGCAGTGATAAGAAGCTCAATCTCTCGCTCTTGATTTTCTTTACTTTTTTTTTTCTATTAATTTTTTCTAAAATAAAATATTCTTAGTCCCTTTTGTTTGTTTATTTTATTTGATTGATGAGAATTGCAATGGTTTTAGGAGAGAGGAATCCATCGGCAAAGGGAAAAAAAACAAAATTAAAAGTAAAAAAAATTGAAAAAAAAATATACAGTATAGGCAAAGAAAACAAAAAGAAAGAAGGGATTGGCAAGAAAATAATAAGTAAAAGGAAATGATTATTTCCTTTAATCTGTATATTGCAAAATATGTTTGTTTTTGTTAATGGTAACTTTTGTACATACATAGATATGGAGTGAGAATTTAATTTAAACCAAAAGGAACAACTATTTGTTTGTTAGTGAAGGGTATTTTTGTCTTTTTCTTAAGCATTTAATAGAAAAATATAAAAATATGGACGGAAGAATCAAATACTTTAACGGAAACAAAAGTTAGGGATATGCTAATATATTTTTCAATATGTAAGAATACATCGGTTAATTTTGATACGTTATAGGGATAAAATTATAATTTTTCATATTTTTTTCATATTCATTGCATTTCAAAGTCTACATATATGAACTTTAATTATTTGTTTATCATAATTGAATTCCAAATCTGATACAAATTTGTTATCCATTTACTTGAAGAGGAGACGTGATGAGTAAATAAGATAAAAAAGTACCGGATAAAATAAAAAAGAGCCTAAGATTTATAGGATATTAGGAAAAAATAATTTTAAAACTGAGATGCTAATATATCTGGAGTGAAAACAAAAGGAAGTATATTGCAGATAAAGTAATTTTAACGGGGTAGAAATGTAAAAAGCTTATAAAATTAGTCAATGAAAATAGCAATTAACATAAAAGATGGGAAACTAGAAGCTCTAATGATTAAAGTTAATGAAAATCAATCAAGGCAGTGATTTATGGATTTGACAATTAAGCAAGTTGGAAGCGCATGCCCAATGATTCCATCATGGAGTAGACATTGGTTTAGGGCAATTGGTGCCCCAAAACTTAGATCTATAAAATGAGCAAATATGATTATAAAATGAGATACTTTGAAATGTAAATAGTTCGTATAAAAGAACTAATGAATTATAACGACTATAAATGGGTTTAGGCATGTCAACTTAGAGAGTGTAACTTGAATTTTCGTATGGAGAAAGTAATTGTTAATTTGTGATTTGACTTCTGAAGCTTCAATCTTCTAGTGATGGCAAGCATAAATGGTAGTAGTTGCGATGTTGTCATGAAAAAAATATTTGGTGTTAACGATGATAATTTTGATTTTGATAGTTATGTGGGCATTGTGAGGAATGAAAGCATTGAAGATGAAATGATTCTTAATGTGAATACTATTGGTGATACAATGTCAATACAATATATAATGGAGAAGAAGTTGCATTTTCTGTTGATATCAAGGAATGGGTGAGAGTTGGGACGGTCTCTGAATCAATAAATATTGGTATATAAATTTTAATTGAGGCATGAGAGATGCAAAAGTTTTGGTATTGCTAAAAGATCATCTACAAGGGATGCAGATGGTGAATATATGTATAATGTTATTTGTTGTGACAAAAGAAGAAAGTCAAAATGTGAGAACTGAAAGGGTTAATTGTCTAGCTAGAGTGCATATTGCGATTCAAGTGAATGGAATGCTGATGGTGACAAAATATGTGTCAACGCAACCATGACATGGATTTAGAAATATCTAGATTTATTGCTTCTCATAAGAGAATTACTCCGAGTATGAAGAGAGTACTGCAAGCTAATGATATTTGTGGTATTAGGTCTTCTAATAGAATAAAGTTGCTTAAGGTTCAAGTCGATAGGCTAGATAAGTTGGGTTTCCTATCTAGAGATGCCCATAATATATTCAGAATAGAAGGAGGTCTTGACTGGAACATAGGGATGTTGAAGCAATCAGCAACTTATTTATGAGATGCAAATTAAAGATTTCAATTAGTTTTTGATATGAAATATGACAATGATAATAAGTTGTGCAATGTTGTTTGGGTTCACTTATGCGGAATAGACGCTTATAAAGAGTTACATACTGTTGTGTGCTTTGATAATGCTTATCTTGTTAACCGATATAGAATGTCATGCTCAAGTATTGTTGGAATTAATCATCATAGTTTGTTCATTCTATTAATGTGCCCTTTTATCATATGAGGATACCAAGTCCTTCAAATGGTTGTTTAGTATTTGGGTCTTTATGATGGGAGACATTCATCCTAATGCATTTATGAAAAATCAATGTAAGAGTATAAAAAGTTATCAAGAAACTCATGCTTGACACAAGTCACAGGTAAATCGTTAGAAATTAGATATATTAATATTTGCGTATTATATACATGTTTTTTTTTTCTAGCCATATGTTCTTTATTAGTTATTCATGTTAAAACATAATATGATGATTTTATTTGCTAATGCAATACTCAATTATGTTAGATTTTGCACCTTGAAAAATACGAGGTGAAGCTTGAGTTTTATATTGTTGTATATGATAGTTTAATGATCGAGATACTTGAGATAAGCAAGACCACAGTTTCAGAACCGCCCATTTTCATTTTAAAATTGTCGGTTCTAATCATAAGAAAGGCAAAATATAGATCGAACCGTTTTTAAGCAGTTTCTAAGACGGTTTTGGAACCGCCAATTTCGAATTTGTTCCAATTTGGAACCGAAATTAGATAATTTATTTTAAGCTTTTTAAAATTTTTTTTAAAAGATTTGTAACTTGAATAAATAATAATAATAATATATAGTACTATTGAAAAACACTAAACCAATTTAATAAAAATTCTTAAAATTTATTTTTAAAAATTATAATAAAATAAAAAATAAGTTGAGAGTTTATTTACAAACATGTTTTTTACGGTTTCAAACAAGAATTGCTGGTTTTAAACCAAAACCATTGGTTCTAGTTTTAAAAAATGAAGAACCGGAATCGAACTTTAAATATATGATTTCGGTTACAATTTGAAACCAGGAATCATTGACTATGGTTAGTGCCGATTTTGATTAATTCGGTTTCAATTCGATTCCGGTTTGAAACCGAACTGTGGTCATCCCTAGCTTGAAAGGAGTTGGGCTAATTTTATGATAAAGTATTAAACTGAATGAAATGAATGGTTGACAAAGTTATATTCTAAGAGGTAAAATTGGGTGTCAATATATTTGAATAAAAATGTTTTGGACAAGCATAATGTCTACACAGTGGAGTAAGAGCGTGCACTCTTACTTTGATGGCTACGTGCATTCTAGAATGACTTTGAAGTAATTCATTGAGCAATATGAAATAGTTATTCGAGACAAGGTAGAAAAAAAGTTTATGAAGAGCAAAAAATCGATATATAAGGTTTTACAATGTAAATCATGATATCAATTCAAGAAACGGTTTTGGAAAGCCTTTATCCATGAGATGTTGAAGAAAGTTCAGGCTAAGATTGAGCATACAATCTATTGCAAAATTTTCATTCACGTAGGGAGGAGGAAGAATGTATGAGGCAGACACCATGTGTTAAGCCATTTAAGGTAATGGAGACAACTTTAATTCATGATTGGTTTGTGAAAGAGTTTGTATATAAAGTGAAGTACAGGGAAAATTATCATCATTTATGCAATTGTAGCAGTTTCAAATTTAGAGGAATATTGTGTTGTCACATTTTTAAACTTATGATAGAAAATAAAATTCGATGAGTTCAAGAAAGATATATATTTTCTATGTGGATAAAAGATGTATTTAGATCGCACATAAAGATTTTTCAATGGTGCTTATCCATAAATGACAAATGAGTATAAGAAATTTAAAGAAATTGAGAAGACATTTGTTGTAGTTGCTGATTATGAACATTTACTCTTCACACCTTTATATCAATAAAAATTAGTCACAGAAGGTTCAAACTGGTAGCAAACAGGTCAAAAAACGAAGGTCAGCCTAGCAAACAAAAGTGATATTTGCTTACTCTTTTAGCCATAAATTTTCTTAGGGAATTAATTTTAACACAAACTTTATACTTTTAGAGCCCGTTTGGAACAAATGAATTCCACAAAATTGTATGGAATTCATTTGAAAATCCAAAATTTTGTGTTTGGAAGGAAAAAAAAAATATGGATTTAAATTCTAGGTATTGAATTCCATGGAATTGGGTAAGTTTAGTTCAAATCCTATTAAAATTGTTGGAATTTGCAAATGAATTCCACATATTAACCCGCTAACATTTTTATTGACTAACTACCCCTTTACCTCAAATATCCAAAACGCGTATCTCCTCTGTATCTCCTCATTATCATATACCTTCTCATCTCCTAGACAACAGCTGCTCATCATCTCCTCAGCCTATCTCCTCCTTACCACCTCTCTGAGCTACAATTCTCATCCATCGAAGCAGCAGGTCAGTGAGAGTTTTTTATTTTCTTCATAAATATTTGAATATAATTCGAAGTAGCGCTATCTCCTCCTTTCTCTTTGATATGATTTGGTTTAAATTTTAAGGTTAATGGGTTTTGCAAATGTTTAATTTGTGATTTTTGATAGTTTATCTTGCTTTATGTTAAACTTATTTACCATTATTTTGTCATCCACTATGTGTTTGATGAATGCTTTGACGAAGCGAATGAGGTTAATGGGGTTTTCTTGTTTGTTCTTTTTCTTTTCCTGTTATTTCCCTTTACTTTTATGGGCTGTTTGATTAGAGAAAAGTGTGTTTGAAGATTACTCTGAAGGTTTGATATATATCTTTTTTTATTTCTTTACCGCTTCTTTTTTTGAAGCTCTTGTGTTTTTAATTCCCCCTACCTTTTTTTATTGTGTTGAGGAAGTGGAAACATGCATTTGTGTTGTGACCTTGAGTATTATTGGCCTTTTGAGTTGAAGATGCTTTTTGTCAATTATGAAAGCAGCTTTGTTTGAAAGGGTTAGAGAACTAAGTTTCATATCATTAAAAAAAATTGCTTTAGATATTTAGTATTAATCAAGTTTTTGTGTTATATGTAATCGAATTAGTTAATTGTTGCCTTTACATGTTTAGTTTATTGGCAAAAAGACTTTTCATTCATTAATTTTGGACCCTAGTAAATTAGCAAAGTAGATAACAACCACATTGAACCCTAGCATTATAATCCTCGCACGTCTGAAGAATATA
Organism: Jatropha curcas; assembly: GCF_041381405.1. Lineage (NCBI taxonomy): Eukaryota > Viridiplantae > Streptophyta > Magnoliopsida > Malpighiales > Euphorbiaceae > Jatropha > Jatropha curcas. The sequence goes on from NC_143161.1 coordinate 24,740,737, forward strand.
AAGGATTATTTTTTTTGAAACAATCAATCTGTAGATGAGAAAGAAATCAAATTTAAGTATTTATTATGTAGTTCTTCCTTGGATAGTTCATCATCTTCCATTTGTGGAGCCCATGATACTAAAACGCCCTGCAAGAAATTAAAACATTAATTGAATCCAGTCCAATAAGAAATTAAAACAAGAAATCAAATAGTAAATAATAAGTATTCTAATAATATATAATTACCTGTATTTTATTTGCTGGTATGGAGTAAAGCTTTTGCAGGGTAGCTCCAAATCTCTACCACAATTTATTAGTATCACATAAACTATTTAGAAACAGAAACCTTACCACCATGTAGTTATCAATATCACATAAACTATTTTCTATTTGAGTAACTGTGCTTTTAAGTTTCATATTATTTACATTAGCGAGTGATAGTTCATCAATTCTTAGCCCATATGACATATCATGTTTTTTCAATTCTATTATAAGTACAAATGGTAACGACAATTTTCCCAAGTTTAATGATAATGTCTTCTCTAGCTATATAGTATATTATGTAATTGTTTTATTAATTTTCATATTCGTGTTAAATATTCAAGAACTATGAGAGGCATTCATAGAAAAGCAATTGTAGCCTTTATTGCATATACTGGATATTCAGTTTTCTTGCTATGTCTTTATCGAGATATTGAGAGACCACTATTTGACTTTAGTAATGATAATAACTATAATGTTAGGCAAGAATAAATGAATGAACTAAAAAATAATGATAATTCTTGTAATATCTTGCGAATGGCGCCACAACCATTTAGAATTTTAGTTAATATTTTACAAAGAAAAAATTGCTCAAAGATAACAATTATAGTAGTGTTGAGGAACAAGTGGCGAAATTTTTATACATTTTAGCCCATAATGAGAAAAATTGTGTTGTAAATTTTTTCTTTCGACGGAGTGGAGAGACCGTAAGCCATCATTTTCACCAAGTTCTTAAAGCAATTATATCATTAAAAGAAGAATTTTTGGTGCAACCCGATGGTTCTACAATTCCTTCAGAAATTTTGCATAGTGGAGGAAGATTATATGCATACTTTCAGGTTAGTGTGTTGAATAATCTTTAATATAGCCCAGATCTATTATTCTTAGAATTTGTTTGACAAGAATATATAATAATCGGAAGCGTACCTTGATCCATAACAGCAGATCTATGTTATGGGTTACCTCATTGCGGCAATTCGATTCTCTCCGTAACAGCAGATCTACGTTTCTTCACTCTGGCCTTTTGTCTGTAAGTGCTCTCTTAATGGTCAGAGAATAATCAACAGCTACGAGAGTTTCTTTTATGAGCTCTCTCAAACAAGCTATCACCGTATGTGTTTGAGGCAGTCGTCACACTCTTTATTTTATTTTCTTTTCTATGTTCACCTTAAGCTGTCGATTCCTTTTACTTTTATAAGGTAGAGGAAAGGTATTAAAACCCTAATTGACTCTTATCCATTAAGCCCAATAACCATCATCTTGGGCCGCCTTAATTAGAACCAGCCCTTTAATCATATGGGCCACATATAAATTATTAAATAATCTAACAATCTCCCACTTGGCCCATGTGCATTTCTTGAATCTATCATATTTACCTTAATTAGAATTAAGATGATCGGATTATGGCGGTCACAAGTCATTAAACGACATGATTCTTTCCATATATCACAGACCACTTCAATTCATAAGACTTTAATGGAGAAACTATTCAACAAACAATACATTGTTACAATCAACTGTTATTGTTATCTCACTCAAACCATTATTGTATACATCTATAATGTGGATAACATATAAATAAGCAAAAACACATCTTTAATTGAATTCTGAAGTGTCACAATAATATGAGCAAAACAACCATATGTATATATATATATATATATATATATATATATATATATATATATATATATATATATACAAGTTTAAACATCATGCTAACAAGGACTTATAATGCCCATCCTATCAACATGGCCAGTGAAGATTTTGGGCGGTAAGCCTTTAGTTAGCGGATCCGCTATCATCAGATCAGTACCGATATGCTCAATTGACACTTTGTGTTTTTGCACTTCTTCTTTCACAGATAGGTACTTTAAATCCATGTGCTTTGCACCCTTAGAGTACCTATCATTCATAGAGAAGAAGACAGCTGCAGAATTAACACAGTAAATTCTCAACGGTCTAGCTATACTGTTGACAATGCCTAGACCTGAGACAAAGTTCCGCAACCACAATGCATGAACAGTGGCCTCAAAGCATGCCACAAATTCAGCCTCCATAGTAGAAGTAGCAATGATAGACTGCTTTCCACTTTTCCATGATACAGCTCCTCCAGCTAGAAGAAACAAGTAGCCAAATGTAGACTTTCACGAATCTACACAACCGGCATAGTCTGAATCCTAGTATCCCACCAGTTCTAGATGGCTAGACTTTCTATAAGTGAGTATATGATCATTAGTGCCTTGTAAATACCTAAGTACTTTCTTTGCAGCTTTCCAATGGTCCATCCCGGGATTACTTTGATATCGCCCTAACATTCCTACGGCGAAACTAATATCTGGTCGAGTACATGTCTGAACATACATTAAGCTCCTAACCACTGACGTATATGGAATAGACTCCATCTCTTTACGTTCCAAATCATTCTTAGGACATTGCATTTCGCTGAACCTATCCCCTTTCTGAATTGGAACTATCCCTGCGGAGCATTTTTCCATTCTGAATCTCTCTAATACCTTATCAATGTAAGCTCTTTGAGACAATCCTAACAGTCCTTGTGATCTATCACGGAATATTTCTATTCCAATCACAAAGGATGCCTCTCCCATATCTTTCATTTCAAAGTTCTTAGAGAGAAAACCCTTTACATCATGCAACAACCCAACATCATTCGCAGCAAGAAGAATGTTATCAACATATAGGACTAACATAATGAGCTTGCTCCCACTAACCTTCATATAAATACACCGATCAACAGTATTTTCTATAAAACCATATGAAGTGATGGTATTATTGAACTTAAGATACCATTGACGGGAAGCTTGCTTCAGTCCATATATTGAATTCTTTAACTTACACACTATGTTTTCCTTTCCTGTGACCACAAACCCCTCTGGTTGGTCCATATCTACTTCCTCCTCTAAGTCACCATTAAGAAAGGCTGTTTTTACATCCATTTGGTGAAGCTCTAGATCATAATGAGCCACCAAAGCCAAAATAATCCTTAAAGAGTCCTTTTTGGAAATTGGATAAAAGGTCTCTTTATAATCAATGCCATCCTTCTGAGTGTAACCTTTAGCAACAAGTCTGGCCTTATGTCTTTCAATGTTACCCTTAGAGTCTCGTTTGGTCTTAAAAACCAATTTACAACCAACTTGTTTTGACCCCTCAGGCAACTCGACTAAATCCCAGACTTGATTGTCACTCATTGATTGCATTTCTTCCTTCATGGCATTAAACCACTTTTCAGAATTATCACATTCCATGGCTTTCTAGAAAGAGACTGGATCCTTATCAATGCTCAATTCACATTCATGCTCAAGTGAGTAAACCACATAATCACTAGAAATAGCTAGCCTTCTTTGCCCTTGTGACCTCCGTAATGCTATTTCTTGTGAAACCACTTGATCATTTCTGAATTGTTTATTTGCTGGTTCATCATTTATATGGTCATTTTGTGGGTTCGGAATGTTGTTTTGTTGTTCAACCATGTTGTTAAACCGTGATACAATAGTGGAACAACAACTGAAGAAGAGACATTAGGAAAATCCATTTGAGTTGGATTTTCAATCTGAATCTCTTGCACATTCACCTTACGTGGTTCACTGCTCCCACAAATTTGGCCATTTTCAATAAACCGAGCATTATCAGACTCAACAATTCTTGTACTATGGTTAGGACAATAAAATCTGTACCCTTTTGACTTTTCAGGATATCCTATGAAAAATCCACTAACCGTTCTAGCATCAAGCTTCTTTTCATGTGGATTATATATCCTTACTTCCGCTGGGCAACCTCAAACATGAAGATGCCTCAGACTAGGTTTCCTTCCCGTCCACAGTTCATAAGGGGTCTTAGGAACTGCCTTACTAGGAACCCTATTAAGTAAATATGCAGCAGTCTTTAATGCATGCATCCATAATGATAAAGGTACAGTACAATTATTTAGCATACTTCTAACCATTTCCATAAGAGTACAATTCCGCCTTTCAGCTACACCATTCTATTGAGGTGTACCTGGCATTGTGTATTACGCACAAATGCCACGACTTTCAAGCAACTTTGCAAATGGACCTGGACATTGTCCATTTTCATTAAATTTACCATAATATTCACCCCCTCTATCAAATATCATCACTTTAACTTTTCTATTTAACTGCCTTTGAACCTCATTAATGAATATCTCAAGGATATCCACTGATTGACACTTTTCATGCAGCAAATACACATAACCGTACCGTGAGAAATCATCGATAAAGGTAATATAATATTTTTCACCACCCCAAGAGGAAACATCAAAAGGACCACATATATCAGTGTGTATAAGTTCAAGCAATTCACTGCTTCTTGTGGCTGGATTCTTTAATGTGTGCTTAGTTTGCTTACCTTTAATGCAATCTATACACACGTCCCAGTCAGTGAAATCCAATTGAGGTAAGATTCCACCTTTCACTAACCTCAAAATCCTTTCTTTGGATATGTGACCTAACCTTTGATGCCACAAGAAAGCAGAACATTCATTATGTGCACTACGTTTAACACCTATATTGTGTTCAATATTAAACAGGGATTCAATAAATTTAGCATTAAGATTAAAACGACACAAACCATCAATTAAAGTACCAGAACCATAATAGTACTTAAGTTTGTATAATGAAAAAACACTATCACAAATCTTAAAACTGAAACCAACATTATCCAACCTCCCTACAGAAACTAGATTTCTAGCACATTCAGGAACATAGAGACACTTTTCAAGATCCAGATAACAACCAGTGTCCAGGATCAATCTATAAGTCCCAATTCCTTCTATTCGTGCCTTCATTCTGTTTTCCATGAATAGGACCTTTTCAGTTTCGTTTATGGGTTAGATCGAAAGAAATTCCTGTATAATATGAGACACATGAGTAGTTGCACCAGAATCTAACCACCAGGTATTATTAGGCACTTCAATAAGATTTGATTCAAAACATACTAAAATATAAAGTATACCTTTCTTTTCAAACCAAATCTTCCTTTTAGGACAGTCCTTCTTGAAGTGGCCATTCTTCCTACAGAAGTAGCACTTCAATTCCTTACGGATTTGGCCCTCATTAACCTTCATTGGGGCACTGTCCCTTTTCTTGCCTTTCTTCCCTGATTTATTGTTGTTGCTACTAGCTCCATTATGAAATGTGAGATTGATAGAGTGTTCCTTCAATTTCTTTAATCTCCCTTCCTTTTGTATCAACATGGCCTTGATTTCCTGAATATTCCATTTTTCCTTAAGGGTGTTGTAATTCACCTGGAACTGACCAAACTCAAGAGGAAGTGAGTTAATAATGAATTGAACTAAAAAGGATTCACTCACATCCACTCCCATTGATTTCAGTTTGGCTGCCAAATTCTGCATTCCTGTCACATGATCATGAATGGATTGTGACCAATCAAACTTCTTAGTCGTTAGCTCACTCATCAAGGATCCTACGATGGACTTGTCAGCTATGTCCGATTGGGAGTATTCCTTAATTTTCAGCATGTGCTCTCTAGCATTGTCTGTTCTAGGCATTGATGGCTTAACATTTTCAGCCATTGTCATCCTCATTAAGTTCAAGCTCAGCCTATTAGACGGCTCCCAAGCCTCATAATGGGACTTGTCAGCTTCAGTGCTGGTCTCTATAATGGCTGCTGGCTTTTCAGAGACTAATGCCAAATCTAAGTCCAAAACTCCTAACTGATAATGGATTTGTTCAGACCAATCAGCATAGTTCAATCCATTGAACTTAATCAACCCAGTGCCCATAGCAAACATGTTAAAAGAAGCTGCAACATTACACATATACTCATACGTTGATGCTTTGACTAAACATAAAATGGATTCAAACCAATAACAACTTTAATTATGCATCTAGATTCACCTTTAGGTAATATTTAAATGCATAGCTTTAATCAATAATGATGCCAAGAACAAAAATACTTTAATAGACTTTCATTGTGGAGCAACTTGCGAGCCTTTATGCAAGTCAGAGAGAAGCACGCCCGTGTTTCATTACAGCACGTCCGTGCTCCTTTCTAGAATCCAGTTACCCTTTTTTTTTTATTCCATTCAACTATTCAATAATGCTCCATACAATATGCATGTTATCTTTGGATATACATTCATATTAATTAGTACAATGATAAGTCTCTTTAATGCCATTGATTATAATTAATGGTCTACCTTTGGGTAACCTAACAAATTATAATCAACGAACTCAATTGTTCAATTTTAACTTTCATGTCATATAACGGCATCACACAAATATGAACAATTGAAAACTGCATAATCAATGTCTAAAACAATCCAAACAAGGCCACTTTGGTGACTAACAAGTTTTCCATTTATTAAACCTTGATTTATGCAAAACTTTTATGAGATTAAATTAAGATCTCAAAACTTTAACGATATAACCCAATAATATGTCATAACCATTCTCTATAAATAACAACAAAATAATTTATAAAGCATAAAGAAAATAAAAATTTTTCAAATTTCTATAATTTTGGCTTCGCGTATACCATATAAATCAACTTCAGAATACGAAATTAATTTTCATTAATTAAGCCAAACAAAACGCTATCAAACAAATCTAGAGCAGGTACAGACTCTGATACCACATGTTGAATAATCTTTAATATAGCCCAGATCTATTGTTCATAGAATTTGTTTGACAAGAATATACAATAATCGGAAGCGTACCTTGATCCATAACAGCAGATCTATGTTATGGGTTACCTCGTTGCGGCAATTCGATTCTCTCCGTAACAGCAGATCTACGTTTCTTCACTCTGGCCTTTTGTCCGTAAGTGCTCTCTTAATGGTCAGAGAATAATCAACAGCTACAGGAGTTTCTTTTATGAGCTCTCTCAAACAAGCTATCACCGTATGTGTTTGAGGCAGCCGTCACACTCTCTATTTTGTTTTCTTTTCTGTGTTCACCCTAAGCTATCGATTCCTTTTACTTTTATAAGGCAGAGGAAGGGTATTAAAATCCTAACTGGCTCTTATCCATGAAGCCCAATAACCATCATCTTGGACCACCTTAATTAGAACTAGCCCTTTAATCACATGAGCCACATATAGATTATTAAATAATCTAACATAGTGAACTTAGGGTTATGATCTTTAGTTATATTACATATTTGCATTAATATTCTTATTAATTAAGTTCTATTGTATAGAATTGCATCGGTGCTATTTATGGAATGCACATTCATGTTAAAGTTCCAAAAAGAGATATGTCGAGATATAGAGGAAGGAAAGGAATACCTACAATGAACATATTAGCGGCTTGCACCTTTGATTTGAAATTCACCTATGTGTTGCCAGGTTGGAGGATCAGTTTCAGAATCAAGAATATCAAAAAATACTTTAACTAGGGAAGATAGCCTTAAAGTCCCTCAAGGTAATTTTAATCAACTAAAAGTTGAATTCATTAATTTTTTAGTAAGTGGTTAATGAAACATATTTTTTAATTTATGCTAGGTAAATTTTATTTAGTGGATGTTAGCTATCCTTTAAGATCAGGTTTCATTATCCCTTATCGAAGTACTAGATACCATTTGAAAGAGTACTCACATCGTCCTCCTGAAAATGCACGAGAATTATTTAACCTTCGGCATGCATTATTGAGGAATGCAATAGAAAGGGCCTTTGGAGTACTTAAAAAAAGATTTCCTATCGTAGCTAGTTGAATAGAAGCATATTATGATGTTGAAACCTGGTCTGAGATTGTACTTGCTTGTTGCATTTTACATAACTTTCTTATGATGTATGATCCGGATGAAGAAATTTTACGGCAAGTAGATAATGAGTTGTTAGGAGATCCCATTGAATTTCAAGATATTACACAAGTGGCTAGAGATGTTGATGCTAGACAAAGAGAACAAATTAGAGATCACATAGCTCCCAGATGTGGCTAGATTATCCAAATAATTTAGATTTTTGTGGTTGAATTATTTAAATCTTGTATTTGGGAACATGCATTTGTTATTTTTACTTGTTTTATTGATTTGAGAACTTATACGTGCTTTCTTATTCTTTGATTGATTTCATTATTGTCAATCATATTTCAACCAAGTAATGAATGTGTTTTAAACATATTTTGGTTTATTTGATATCATAAGTAGATGGACATACAAGTGCAAGATGAAGTTGAAAGTACTTCAATTGAAAAAACTAAAAAGTATTTTAAGTGGCCTCGAGAGATCGACCAACTTCTTCTTGATCTTTTGAAAGAAGAAAAAGCAAAGGGCAATAAGGAGGAGAAAAAAAATTTAACAAGAATACTTGGAATACAGTTATTATTTCTCTTAATATTGAATTTCAAAAGATAGGAAAGATAGTTGATAAGGCAAAAGTAATTAATAGATTAAAAACTATTCAAAAAACTAATGTATTTAGCTGTTGAACTTTTGGATAAGAAGAGTGGGTTTGGAAGGAATAATATTACAAAGGAGATTGAAGCTACTCAAGTGTTTGGGACAGTGTGATTTAGGTATGTTACTCATGTAACCTTTGGTTTCTGCTTTTGCATTATTATACTGCTTTGTAAAAATTTTCCATTACCTACTTTATCCTATTATTGAACTCTTGACTTGACATGATATTTCTAATGTAGGTGAAACCTGATTATAAGTCAGTATGTGATAAAGAACTCTATTTTATGATAATGCTCGTGATTTGTTTAAAAAAGATAGAGCAAATGGAGATGGTGCTGAAAGTGCAAAGGAAAAGGTTCGTAGGTGGCAAGCAGAAGGAGATGTAAGCATCAATGATACTGATGAGATGCAAATGAATATTGAAAATTCATTTGATCAACTAGATTCTTTCTCTAACTTCAATGCACCATCACCAATTGACAATGCCTCATCAGTTGCTAGACAATCAAAAGAAACTTCTAAAGGAACTAAAAGAAAAAAGTCTGATATCATTGCTGTTGAGATAATGGACTGCATCAATGAAAGAAATTGCAAGAGCAATTACAAATAGTAGCAAATGCATTTATTCAGCAATTGAAATTACAACAGAACTGAAAATTTTGGGAATGGATAAATGGAAAAGTATGGAGACACTTGACTTTTTGAAGGATAATGAGCACTTGATCGAAAGATTTTTTGCATGTGATGATGATATCAAACTCCTATGGCTTAAGAATAAGATGGAAAAAATGAATCACTAAGATGCTTAGATGGTTACTTTTTGTTAATTGGTAAAATGTTTAGATGTTTAGATTTTTTTATCATTAAAATATCTTGACAAGGTATACTTTTTGTTAATTGGTATATATACACCTGCTGCACTTTATTAGTTCTCTTATTGCTTGATGGATTATTAATGGGTTTAATTTATTTATGGAAGACCTTGACTTTACTATTTTTTTTGTGCTAATGTTATTGCTATATCTAAAATAAAAGTTGTCATTTCTCTTTTTCCTTCTTGTTATATATCTCTGTAATTATTTTTTTTTTCTAGTTTTTTTTTAAAGAGTATGAAGTTGCTATTGTATATGACTATGATTATATATTGAATCCAAATGAATTTTCAATTTTGAATATATTTTAATCTATTAATAAGAATAAAATTTAAACATTTGCAATGACTTAAAATATGAAATTTTAAAATTTAATTAATTAATTATGGTGGAATATGAGTGTATTTATTTATATTAGTGTTTTTGTTAAATTATTATGTCAAGGGTATTTTAGGAAATAAAGACAAATGAATTTTTATTTAAGAATTGTTCCAAACATAATTTTGTGGAATTCAATTGAATTTCTTATTTTAAATTGTAGCATACCAAACATGACAAATTCATTTATTCCAAATAAGCTATTAGAAAATAAATAGAAATATCTTTTCAACAATATATTATGAGCCAAAATCGAAGTTAAAACGAGCCTTGAACCACGAACACAAAGTCACTTCACATTAAAAAAACTCAAATAGTGCATCTCCACTCTTTCGATCATATCTTAAGGTATAGATTGAATTTTTGGATAATTTGTGTCTTATTAGAAACTAGACATCTAGAGCTTTTTAATAGTATATTAAAGGCCAAAGTAAGAGTTGAAACAGGCCTCAAACCATCCAAATCAAAAAGTTATTCAAACCAGACTTGCTAATCAAAAGGAGCCTTGACCACCAATTAGCTCCGGCTGACCCAATCAGATCACCGGTCAGATCCATTCAATCGACCTTGACTGCTGGTCAGGTCCAATTGGATGCCCCTTGCCAGTGGTTGGGAAAAAAAGTGACTCAAAAACATCCTTTTTACCCCCTCTTTGCACACTTTTTCTCTCACCCCCACTCTCCTAGTCTATAGATACCCCTTCATTTTCACTCTACACACACACTTTTGGTTCACAATTTGGTTGAGTAATATTGGTTAGGCATTTGCTCCTAAAAATTAACCAAAAGAGGAGATTTAATCTCCAAATATTAAGGGTGAAAACTCTTAATTTGAGTTGTTCGAGAACTACCCAAGTTAAAAAAATTGGATCCATGTTGAAATTTCAAGGCAGAAAAATCGTGAAGTTATCGCCTTCGAGATACTATAAGAGCACACTCCAAAAGGTATTTTCCATTTTCTCTTAATTAGAATTTAATTAGGATGCATGCTTAGATTTAATGCTTAACTATGTTAGTTAGAATCAATTAAATGCTTAATTAAATTAGCTTAGAATTGATTACATGCATGATTATTTAGATTAATTATTTTAGAATTAATTAAATAATTGCATGATCAATTAGAATTAATTAATCAATTAGCCTAGAATTAATTAGTTGAATGCATGATCACTTAAGTTCAATAAATTGCTTAGGATTAATTAAATACATGATTAGGATTTAGTAAATGCCTGATTAACTTAGATTTAATTAAATTGTATGTTCACTTAGCTTAGGATTTTACTTTTTAAGTTAGGAAATAAATAAATAGCATGGTTATTTAGACTTTCGTGAATTGAATTAATTAGATTGTATGCATGTCTAACTTAGTTTTAAATAAATATTTACATACTTAGAATGCGTGATTGGTCCTTAAAATGCCTACCTTAGGTTAGAAGCTTTGAATTGAATTTTAGACGTCTATCTTTTACACTTGTGATTTAATATTTTTAACATGATCTTACAACTTCATGATTATTGCATATTTATTATAATTGCCTTCAATGTAAGACTCTAAGCTTTTGGATGACATGAACATGACTTGAATACTTGAATTAGATGAATGTTAACGATTGCTTGTTGCATTGTGTATTGTGAAGAAATTGCATGCTTCTTCACTTTATTCACACACAACTTCATCCCTTTTCTTCTTATTTTTCTTTTCTTTTAAAACTTTTGGTAACTAAAGACAAATGATCATTTTTCAAAAAAATTAGGCGACTAAAGCCCTTTTCTCAAACTTTTGGTAACTAAAGCCAAATGAATCATTTTCAATCAAATAGCGATTACGGCCACTTTTTCAATCAAATTAGTGACTAAAGCCATTTTTTATCAAATGACACTATTTCATTCAAAATGGCGACTAAAGCCAACATTTAACAAAAATACATTTCCACAATCAATCAACCCCCATTTCACAATGGGAAGAACTACTTAGTTCTAATTCCTATTTAATGGGATAAATGCAAATTCGATTACTAAACTCGAGTTGCAAACCAAAAATCCATAAATCCTTTTTTGTTCCCTTTTCCTTTTTCTCTTATTTTGTTAGAACTTGTTTGTCTTACTCGCTTGATTGGGAGACTTGTGATAATCCTAGAATCACCATAAGGGGCTAGAGATAATATTCCCTTCTTTGCTTTTTTTGTTCTTTTCTTCGTAATATATCCATACTTCCTTCATTACTTTCTGTGAATGTTTTCTTTGCTTCAAATTGGAGAAACATGTAATCATCCTAGAATCTCTATAAGGTCTAGAGATGACATTTCTTTTTTATTGGTTCTACCCATTTAAGTGTTTTTTGTAATATATTTTTGCTTAATTGGGAGATGTGTGATCATTTTTCTCTTTATTTACTGCTTTCTTTAAATTGTTTTCTTTACTGCTTTTCCTATAATTGTCATGCATTTTCTTCATCTTAAAATTGCTTTCACTCGACAAAGCATTAATATTTAGCCCAATTAATCGATTATTTTTTAAACTGAAATTTAGTCCCTCAATCCTTCTCAGTTTCACTGATTAGTGCATTTTATCCATTTGGACCAATGTCTGAAGTCAAAATTAGGATTTTCTTTAGATTTTTTTTTTCTTAAACTAAAAGTGTAAGTGGCGACTCATTTCCCATGAAAGCAATCAGACTAAATAAACTTTCACACTGTGAACCCAACTCAATATGAGCATTCTGATTTCATATTTAGCGGATTGAACTACTTGCTCGGGTTAGGGCCTCACAGCTGGTAACTCCACTGGGGAGTTAAATATATTTTTTTTAACATAGTTGACTACCAATTGGTTTAGAAAATAAGACGAAATTATTTTGAAAACAATCTTTCAGTTGGCCTTTATTTTAATACTTTATCTTTCATGCATCATTCCATTTACATTTTAGGCTTAGAACCAATTAAGATGAGCTTCTAGGCTATTAGTAGTGTTGTTCCGACAATTCTCTTTGAGGTTGTTTGGTCATATGTGAAATTACCCAACTCACAATAAATCCTCAAATCCTTTTAAGGTGTAATGAGCATGCCTGCACTATTTATTCCACACGAAACTCCTTATGCATGCTATTAGGTATATTACCACTCTATTGTGATGAGACCCTTTAAAGCAAGCCACCTTACATCCTATTCATATAATGGCATTAGACTCATGGCCTTTAGGATGTATGTACCATAATAACCTATGCGATTGTCAAGGTAAATTTTTTTTCTTATGCACCAATCATTCATATCATTTGCATGCATACATACTTTGGGTCTAGTATCTAGACAACCTTCGGATTCGAACCTAGAATCCTCGATTTGGTACCCTACACATGAGTGTACCCTACGTTTTAAACACTAAAGCTCTAGAAACCTAGGCATGTCTTTATCCTACCCTAGATTTCTAGGTATCTTTTCTCTTCAAATGTGAGTTTGGCCCTTGTGTCCTTATCCCTTCAAACATTGAAACTCTAGATCATTAGATATCGTTTTCTGTACAAATTGGAGATACCTAATACATGGATGTATCTTACTCTTTTAAAAAACAAAAGCCCTAATTTTCTAGGCCCCGTAGATCTTTCTACCTTAAACCCTAGATATGTAAGTATTTCAACTTGACCTTTTCATGCATCCCCCATAAAGGACTTGACATTTTAATATCCAAAACCTAAAATCTTAGACACCCAAAACTTCTCAAAGCTCTAAAAATCTTAAGCGACTCGACAAAGTTTTCTTATTACCCTAAAAATATTTCTCAAACCTTTTAGGGAACCTTGTTATAATATCCAACAATCTTCCTACTTCGAGCAACATGTTGCCTAAATGCTTTGTATTGATTTAAATTGATCTATAAAATCCAAAAATATTATATCCAAAAAAAAATATAGCATGCATCTTAATTCTTTACTTCTTTTTTATATTGGGGTGGTGTTTAGCCCTTAGAACTGACTAGCTGACAGATGTAGTTCCTACTCTCCATCAAATTTTACTATTTAAAAGGTCTTATATTGAAATAAGAGAATAATTATTTAGTCCTTAACGTTTGACCAAATTAACTAACTCATCCTTATAATTTGGCAATATTAATTAATAGTCCCTGAGGTTTACATCCGTCTAACTACTTTGTCCTGCAGTCCATATTTTTCAGATTTTTCCATTAAGTGAGTCAAAAGGTAAGAGAGAAGTGAAAGAATTAATTTAAAATGACGATAGTAGTCCTCATGACCTTTATCTCTCTTCTCTTCTCTCCACTTGCATATCAGATGTTCTTTATGGATATATTTGTTTTCTGGGATTAAAATTCAGATTTATATGATTTTTTAGATTTGATTTTATGTGTTTTTTGTGGTTACAATAACAACATGAAAATTTAACATCGGTTTTCATAAAAATATTTTTTTTTTCCATTACAAGATTTCTTTTGAAGATTTTCAATTCCAACATCGATCAAGACTCTAAAACATATGCACTTAAAGAGTCTAATATCATCTCAGATTTAAAATCCCTACTTCTAGCATCAATCAATAATAATCTTCGATATATAAAATTTTATTTTATTTTATTTTATGTTAAGAGCTATATTGTAATCACATGCAATAAACAGCCAAAACACACACACAAATTCAAATCTAAAAAATCCCAAACAATAATAAAGCCATAAATCTACTGGGATCTGTCTCTTATAAGCCGGAGTTTGAATCTTAAGCTTCACCTCAGAAATGGTAATAAAACCATCCCCATAACCAAAATCTCTATATCTATATAACTTTATTTTGCAACTTCATATACTTAGAAAGAGAAAGAGATGGAGTCGAGAGAAAGAGGTTGTTTGATTATTTAGGAGAAAGAGATAGAGATGGAGAGTTATTTGCTCTTTTAAGTAGTCCTCTAAATTTTTGTTGTTGATGGTCTATTTGGTAAGAATGAAGGAAGAGAGAGAGATAGGTGAGAATTGAGGAGAGGAGAGAGATGAGAGATGGAGATGAGTCAGAATTTGTGGGTCTTGAATAAAGACTTGATAAGAAATAGATAAGGTTATTTTAGTAATTTTATTGCTAAATGTCAAGGTATTTTCGTCTTTTCCTATGATTTTAACGGCAATTTTTAGTAAATTGAATGAAATGACTAAGTAATTTGACAGAAGCAAATTTCAAAGACCATTAATTAATATTATCAAATTGCAAAGATGAGTTAGTTAATCTGGTCAGATGTCAGGGACCACATAATTATTTTTCCTTGAAATAATAAAAAGTTGTAACTAGCTTTAGAATACCAAATTAATATAAAAATTCAATAAACATTTTAAGATCAAGAGAAACCCTAAAATTTACTTAAAAATTTTGATTTTGAACTAGGAGGACAAATTCAAGTTTTAATCCCTACACCAAAATCAGCATGAAATTATTGATCATGATTCATTTAGATCCTAAATTGCAAAAGTAAAAGAAGTACAAAAGATTATAAAAGAAAAAAAAAACTAAAACTGGAATCAAATTAACCTCAGAATTTTATTAAAGTATTAATTCCACTCTAAGAATTCTTGATTCATCTAATGATAGAGTTCAGAAACATGTTAAAATATAAAAAGCTTATTGTCATTCGTCCTAACTCAACTTAGGATCATTGCAAAACTTCGATTTGTCACTTAAACTCTCTTTCACTGTAATCTAGTGCTGAACAATGTTGGAAAACTGATGTGTTAAGAATAAATTAACTACTTGTAAATTTATTTTCACATCAATCTTGGGAGATGTAATTTTTCCTCTCCTTCACAGCAATATATATATATATTGCTTCTCTGCAATTTTCTCTCCGAAAGAAAAAGAGATAAACCATAGTTTTATCTCTCCTACACTTTACCATAACCCCGTCTTCTTCTCTTCTTTTTATCTTTGTTCCTTTCCTTGTTTTCTTTTTATCTTCAAATGAGTTGCTTGTTCGTTTGGATTAGAGACCAAATAAAATAAGAGAGAAAAGAAAATAAAGAGTGAAAATTGTCCAAAAATTCAATTCTCTTTCCTATAGTTTTTCCTGTCTCTTGTTTGGATGGGAGGAAAATATCTATATTTTCTCTTGCTTTCAAAGTTATGGGTTTACAATTTTAAATTTGTTCTTATATATTTGAAAACCTACAATGTGAATAATATTACTATAATTACCTATGAATAGTATAATTTTACTTCAATGTCTCATTTTTCTGTCCAATTTCAAGAGATTGAATTTTGGTAGACCCAAAAGAAATTTTTTGTACACATTTTTCGTTTAATAATTTTTTCTCATTGCCAAACAAGGTAAATAATTTTTTGTACACTCTCATTCAGATGCAATAAACTCTAAGTGTTTTTAGTTCCATAAATTTCAATTCATTTCGAAACAAATAACTTTAAATTCTTGCATAAAAATTGTTCCAAACACCAATATGAAGTAAAAGAATGAAATCATTTTTTACGCTGTTTTTATTTATTTATAACAATTGGTAATATTATAACCTTAAGAGACTCGAAATAAATTATGATGATATTAGCATAATTTAAATATAAATGAACCGATTATAATTAAATAAAACTCTTGTAATATCAAACTTAAGATGACGTTACTCATCTTATCTTTAAATAATTATTTATTTAATCGTCCAAAAGAGTAAAAAGAAAATTTTGAATGAATAAATAAACAAATTAGATATTACGTGCTCCCTCCGTCCTAAAAAAATAATCCAAAACATATGAATAATTATTATATTGAAATTATAAGTAAGGATTGATAAGAGTTATTAATAATAAAAATATAGTAGAGAATTTAAGGATTAATTATAATTCCAAAAAGGAAAGTAGACTATATTTTAAAACAAATTAAAAAGGAAAGATCGACTCTTTTTTTTAAGACAGAGAATTTAATAACCCCAGTTTCATTGAAAATAGAAAATCAAGCGACGGACAAGTGGTGGGTGCGGGATGGTGCACGAGAAGAAATGGCGGTGCAGGTTGAAGTTGGGTAATATTGTCTCCGACATCCTATCTTTTTGGTATTTATGTATGAAAAAAAAGGTTCATTTTGTTATCTGAACTTGAGTGAAATGTATAATAAAATGTCAATTTTTAATATTATGGCCAAAGAACTCCACAGATTGTACAAAAAGGCTCGAATTGCACAATTAGTGGATGTGTCAACAAAGGATAAGAAAAGAACTTTTTATTTCATTTATTTTATTTTATTTCATTTATTTCATGCAATATTAACCATCATAATGAAAATAGAGAACACCTTAGATTCCAAAATCCCCAAGCTGCTTCATTGATGACAATCAATTCAATTTTCAGGAATAGAACCATGAAGCTGGTTATGCTGCAAATGAAGAATCTCTAGCCGTGTCAACTTTTAAATCTGGAGATTTGAACAAAGAAAGAGTGACTGAGAGAGGGAAAGAAATGGTTTGTTAAGTTATCAATTAAGTCATCATGAACCGGTTGTTCGATGGAGTCTGCAAGCGAGTGACTAGAACTACAAGGCTAGAATATTTTGGTCTCACTGGCTCCCACCTGTTCAAGCGCGTCAACACAACAGTGTTATTCGGGCCTTTTTTGTTCAACTTGTTGAGCTCCTTTTTCATATAAAATTAAAAAAGCATTTGGCCCAAATTTGTGGGGCCCTTTATGCCTTTGTTACAATGAACTTGAAATTGCAGGTTCCGATTTCTAGCAGAAATTTATGCCTATTAATCATGGAAATAATTTCCGAGTTCTCTTAAAATGCCATGTGACAGGCACATGTTTTTATTGAGTGCAAAAATGATATTTCACTTTTTAATTAACAGAAAAGTGTGACAAAAAAAGAAAAAAAAAAAAAAAAAAGACTAAATAACATAATAGAATCAAAAGGGAGGGATAATATAAGTTTAATTTCGAAAATAGAGGTCCCGATTAGTGAATTTCACTATGACTAGAAAGTTAGCTTTACAAACTGTGTCTAAATTAACTTGCAAACACTAACTTTATAAAGCCCTAGTTATTTCGAATCTCAACTGTTAAAAAAAACAAAAAGCAGATGATAGAAGACAAATTACCAAATCACCAAATCTTAACCAGTATCCGCTATTACAAGGTGTTCCATCAACTGAAATATTTCACTTCAGAAAGTCGCAACAGAAAAAGAAAAAAAGAAAAAAAGTCGCAACAGGAAAAGAAAAAAGAAAAAAGAAACTAGCAGTTTTGATATAACTAAACCTAAACCTAAACATATCCAACATATTATTCACAACATCATGTCGACGCATTCAAGCACGCAAGTACAGAACGAGTTTTACCTAAACATCCAACGAAATATGCTGCTTTGATAGATCAAGGACCGTTGGACCCTTCTACAGTTGGCTTAGGTGATTCCACCACACACTTGAATGGTACCTACACAACCAAAAAGAAACGAGAAGAAATTTAATTTTTTATTTTAGAAAAAAAAAAAAAGTAAAATAAGAGTATGCATGCTTATAGCCTCGTTATCACATCCTTGCTTTTGTTCTGGGCAGTGTGAGTTCCTACGCTCTTTAGCCATCCCCCACTTCCTTTCTTCCAATATTTGAACCTTATACAGATCTCGGCTAATTATATCAAGAAGGCAAATTTACAGATATGATTTGCCTTTGATTGGATAATACAAGAGAACCTCCTTGTGCCTGGAAATTCAAAATTTCTTCTCCCATTTTGTGCAACCATTGGCTCAGTTCAGTTTCCTCGCTTCAGGCGAGGAGACTTGATTCAAAGAGAGAGTAATTGTTAGGACTCTAATGAAATAATAAATAAAGTTTGGTAGTAGTCATTTGTGAACCATTTTTGTACTTTTGATTGGATTGTTTTGTAGACAAGACTGATATAAGATAATATCTGGATGACATGCATACATGACATATTCATGGTCTTCTTTTATTTATTTATTGTTTTTAATCCCCCATTTAGGAAATACCAAAAATTTCAATAGATCTCCATATCCAATCAGTTTTAGATCTCTTAGCAAAGTCCTCTTGAAAGCCAAATCAGAGAACTTAGTAGAAACTCCCATGCCAATCTCCAATACTGAAATTGGAAGCATTAGTCCCAAAAGGAAGATCTAACCTTTTTTTTTTTTTTTTTTTTCAGCTTGTAGTAACATATAGATAGGAGTTCATCTCTAGACACAAGTTGAGGAAGGTCCGTGGAGCTGAGTCTTTCAGATTAGACGCAGACATGTCCTTTGTATAACACATTGGGAGAAAAAAAAGTAATAAGTCTAGCTGAATGGTTGTACAATGGTTCCTACAATTCCAGCATTAAAATGAGTCCATTCCAAGCCCTTTATGATAACCTCTCTGCAGGTTTTACGCCGCTGCAACTGTAGAGTGGGGGATTGCGTTTTATCCGAAACTACAACCTCCTATACATGAGTCAGTTGCTCTAAGAAAAAACTTGAACTGTCCTAAACTTTATGGTCCACATCTTGTTTTGGAGAAAATTGGAACAGCTGCTTACAAGTTGCAGTTAGCACCTAGTTCTTCTATCCATCCTCGGTTGCATGTTTCTCGAATCAAAAAACACATTGGACACAGTTCTAATATTTCTGACACAATGCCACAGTTCACGACTTAGATTTTTGAATCATAAGAATCCTGAATGCTAGAGTCATTACCAGGCATAATGCTACTGTCTCTCAAGTGTTAGCTCTTTGGAAAAGCATGCCTGCTGCTGCTGCTGCCTCTTGGGAAGATAGGTCATTCCTGCAATCTCAGTTTCCTCACTTCAAAGTTGAAGACAAGACTTGATTCAAAGAAGGGTGCTATAGTTTGGAGACTAATGAAATAATAAATAGTCTGATAGTAAGCCATGTTGCAAATGAACCATTTTGTAAATTTGATTGGATTGTTTCCTAACAAGAATCCTATAAGATAATAAGGCTAGGAGTTCCCGAGTTGGACAGTCTCATTATAGAGATGCTGCGAGACAAAAAGTCTTGTCCAAGAGGCCTAATTTCGTATCGAGAACGGGCCTTGGGACCGACCTTGTTGCATCTGAATTACTTGCATACATGAGCTATAAAAGTTTTTCTTTTATTTATTTATTTATTTTAATCCCATTTAGGGAATACTTCTCACAAACATTGAAGCACAAATTCAAAATATCTTCATCCGCAGTCAGTTTTAGGTCTCTTGGCAAAGTCTTCTTGAAATCAAATCAGGGAACTCAGTAGAAACTACCTTATCATTCTTTTAGTTATTCATTTTTTTAACCCCGTTTAGGGAATACTTCCCAAAAACATTAAAGCACCAAATTCCAAAGCTTCATCTCCAGTCAGTTTTCGATCTCTTAGCAAAGTATTCTTTGAAGAAAATCAGGGAACCTAGTAGATATTACCTTGCCAATCTCCAATACTGACGTTGGTTTAAGAAAATCAGGGAACTTTGTAGAATTGAAGCACCAAATTTAAAAGATCTTCATATCCTGTCAGTTTTAGATCTCTTAGCAAAGTTTTCTTGAAAGCCAAATCAGGGAACTTAGTAGAAACTACCTTGCCAATCTCCAAAACTGAAATCGGAAGCATTAGTTCCAAAATGAGGATCTAACCTTTTTCTTTTGGCTTCTAGTAACATAGATAGGAGTTCATCTCTAGACACATGTTGAGGAAGGCCCATGGGACAGCTAGTCTCTTGAGTACCCACATGTCCTTTCTATAACTCATTGAAAAAAGAACTCTACATGCCATAAACATATTCAAGGTGCATGGGTTTGCCAAATCCAATTCTTGGTCCAAATGGTCAAGTCTACGTCAATGGTGGTACAACACTTTTACCATACCAGCATTGAAATGAGTCTTTTCCAAGCCCTTTATGATAACCTTTCTGCAGATTTTACCCCAGCTGCAACTGTAAAATGGGAAATTGGGTTTATCTCAAACTGCAACCCTATGGACAAGTGTGTCAATTGCTACAAGAAAACACATGAAACTCAATCCTACATTTTATGGTCCATATCTTGTTCTGGAGAAAATTGGACCAGCTGCTTACAAGTTTCAGTTGCCACCTGGTTCTTCTATCCATCCTCTGTTTCATGTTTCTCGGCTCAAAAAACACATTAGACTTGGTGCTACAGTTTCTGATACAGTGACACAGTTCAATGACTTTGATGACACGATTTTTTTTTTTTTTTTTTTTGAAGCATTAAGAATCCTGGATCAGAGTCACTACCAGGCATAATGATACTTCTCAAAAACATTGAAGCACCAAATTCAAAAGATCTCCATACAGTTTTAGATCCTTCATATAAATCAGATCTTGAAGAAGCTTTCAGAAATTTTCAGCCATTCAAGTTCCTCATCAGAGTTATTACTGCTTAAAATCTTCCCATGATCATGTATCAAGAAAATTAACAAAAAGAGAATAACTATCACCAATTGTGAACTATCATACAAATTAAATCATACCTTGCACTGAAGACTTGTTATTGTTGACTTCAGCAAAGCATCTCCAACTATCAACCTCAAACTTTTTATAAAATCTCCCCTGCTTATCTTTTTGGCCTGATGGTTATAGAAGATTAAAAAATAAATAAATAACTAAAAAGAGAAGATGACACGAGAACATTAGAAAACATTTAAACGAACACATAATATAACAAGATATCATGCTATTAACATACCTGGAAAAGTTCATAATTTGTAGTTACGAGTTCCATTTCTTTACGAGGAATTTTGTTTGAGATTGCAGCAAACAACATAGGGAAAGGCATCCAAGGTGATTTAGGAGTCCTTGTGTTGCTTGAACCAAGACTTGATGCTTTTCCCAGAGATCCCCCACATTCTGAAACTGGTTGACTCTCACTTCCCTAAAATAGCAAACATATAATAAACTAAGAACCTGAAATGAAAATCATCAATGACAAAAAAAAAAAAAAAAAAAAAAAAAAAAAAAAAAAAAAACACTAGTTTAATCTGCAAAATTATCTACTTGCACCATTCAAGTACAGAGATGGTATTGCCCTTCAATACCTTCTGACATATATTAGTCTGTGATAGCATTAAAGAGACATAATTTACCATGACCAGTTCTTCCTGTTTGGTCTATTGGTTATCCATCAATATCTTACAAAATATTGCAGCCTTTTATCTTTACAATGTAACAATCAATTTGCATGTTTCAAAGTAAACTCATGAATCTTGAATGACACAAATAAATACTAAATGAAAATTATCTGTTCCAACACAATTGCACATCCTGGCATATTGCAAATCAACATCCTTTCAGCTAGAATAAAAATATAACTTAGCAAACTATAATGATTATGATAGAGGCAGGGAAAAGAAAGTGCCAAAAATATATAAAGATACCCTTACATTGGCTGATTCCATAGTTGGATTCAAATCAACTGCAGTGGATTCTATTGGCTGATTCAGATCAACTGTAGAGGACTCCATCGGCAAATTTCGCAGAGCACCTTGTGAAGATGTAGTAATACCAGAAACAGCATGCTTAATATCACTTCCAATCGAAAAGCCTGTACCAGCAAACATAAAAGCTAGCAGTCAAGTAGCAAGGAAGTTTCAAATTTAAGAGAAACTCATGTACTCATACAGCATCTGCAGAAGACACTGCCAACTAAGTAATTGGATCAATGGTTGGAGCAGCTACCGATCTCAAGGAGTAAGAAAAGCCAAACCGAAGTAGATAACTATGCATCATGGTTTTGATTATTAGCAGAGACAGTAGATATTGATCTCATGGACTAAGAAGGCCAAACAAAAGTAGATAATAACACAGGTTTCGATTATCAGCAGCCAAGAATATTAGACAGCAGTAGAGATTGATGCTCAATTCTGAAACCATTAGAGGTCATTGGTTCCATCATCCACAAATAACAACAAATAATGCAGTGGGAATGTATCCAAAGTAAAGCTCTTCAAGTGCTCGTTCATTAGTAGAACAATATGGATGTATATGTTAACATGTATGCATATATATGCACACAAATAAAAAAATAATGTTCAACCAGAACTAGAAATCACAAGAAGGAATAGCATATCACCTTCAGCATTAGACGAGACTTTGAAACTAACAACAAATTCTGGATAAATATGGGTGTTCATATTCATATTCCATACTATATACTGTCCCGGATTTTGAAGATCATCGACACCACTATCAAAGTCCTCACTGCTGGGATAACACTGCTGAGTCCCAGGCTCAAGGAGCTCCATGTTTCCCATTATTACACGACAAAATAAAATGTGTTGCAACCCATTTTCGTCAACATCACAAAACTTTGCACTGCAAAAGTATGACAGTATTAAAGGCATAGTAAGAAATACAAAAAATGTGGACAAAAAACAATGATTCTAATATGAAAAGAGAACATGACATCCACTCACATAAACCATGACATCCACTCACATAAACTTTTCAAACCAATCACTCAACCTAAAACTAGCAAAAACTGTTTCACAACATTAAAATATAATAAGAACCATTACAATCATGAAGATCGTAATTATGTTGAATAAGAAGATTCATTTGTTGACAAAACAAAAATAAGCTTGCAGGAGGATTCGTGTGCATCTCCATAACTATGCAGCCAAGCCAGCTTTCTGCTAGGCTTACTGAGACCAAAATCAAATTGCAGCTCAGAGAATACCAGTAAAATAAGTAAATTACTAAATCCACTAAGATGGCTATTTGGTGAAGAAAATTAGATGCCACAAACTTACAATCAATGCACCCAGCACAAACAATTTCAATAGTTCATAAATCACGAGCATGGACAGAAAAAACCAACCTGGTGTCGCAGCAGTTTGCTGCAGAAAGATGAACACCAATGCCATATTTTGACTTGGTTATAGATGATCCACAATGCCCAAGTCCACAAAACATGACTGTAGAGAGTAACCTTTTGGAAGAAGCAAGCCAAGCATATCTAACATTTGCGTCACCACGGCATTTTTTTGTTAGCTCAATCTGCTTTTGGAAAAGCTCCAATCGGGCATGCATTGAAGTACTAGAACAACGCTGCATATCAAGAATGTCAGCACCACCAAAAGAGCTCATGCCTGTAAGAAACATTTTCCTTACACTATCAAAATCTAACTTTACATCAACAGAGTCATTTTCAGTTGATCTATTTGTTTTATTATGTTGATTTTCCTCAACAGCTTCATCAATTTTTTCTTCAAGTTTCCTGTTGCAACTATCCTCAACTTCTGCAACATGATAGTCGCTGTCACTCATAGGTTTTTGGGCAATTTGAAAATGTTTGACAATAGCATTTGACTCTCCACTACACTCCTTCAAATTGGATTCGTCCACTCCATTTATGTCAATTTCAACCTGCACCTTGATCTCATGTGGCCCATAAGACTCCGGGAAAATATGCCGTTGGTCATCCACACAATTATGCTGGCAGCAGTTAAGCAGCTCCTGATCATCAACATAAATTTCGGGAAAGAAGCAGCCACCTGCCTCATCAATCCAAGCCATTGGTTGTTGTAAACCTGTCTTCATGTCCATTCGAAACATATGTAAGAAATCAAGCACATAACGGTGACCCTCTAATTCAACCTCAATAGCCGGTTTCTTGTTTTGAAGCTCATTTTGGACTAACGCAACAAGATCTAGAGGAAAATCATTCCATTGACCATTCTGATAAAACATAAGACGGTTTGGCACCCCAGTCCTCATAAAATTTGAATAGCACCGGAGCAAAGATCTTCTAAAATGATATCCACAGCTCACATGCTTGCTCTGGCTTCTAGCTAGTCTCCTCCGTTTCCCAAGCTTATATTTTGAAAAATTCAAATTGGGCCACTCAGGTGACATAATGTGAGAAGCTCCAGCAAAATATGCTGCACAACGGGATGCTCTTTTTCTTTTCAGACCGAGCATAACTCTATGAGTACTACCCAATACCTTTACGTTCTTGGCTTCCATTTCTACCTAACAGATCAATATCTATCAAGAAATTCAAATCCAAAAGTTCGAATATAAAGAAAACTAACAACTCTAGCCTCCCACCAGTTTTATAAAGACAATGACATCGGTGATGATCGGCAAGCCCTGAATAATGGGAATTAGTTAGAAAATTAGAAAGTACAGATGAACTCTGCATGCCATTCATAGCACAAATGCAAGACGTACTGATCTACAGAAGTGTCTAGTCAGAAGGACAACAAGAACCCAGTCAAATACATTAGATAATGAAGAAGACTTCAGATGGTACGTATCACACTGCAGTTACATAAGTACACTGCAGTTATGGTCCTGTGACCTGGAATGTCCACTTTTTCATTACATGAAACAGAAACTCAACTTCAGATCTATGTAATGATCCAATTATAGATGCAATAATTGCTTATCCATGAAAGTAATGATCCAATCATAGATTTAATAATTGCCTGCTGTACATGAAAGTAATGATCCAATCATAGATCCAATCAAAGAAAGTCATCAAGGCATAATCTTTTAACCAAAAGACACATGAAACCATTTACACAGAGCTGTAACTGACCACTACAAGCACACAATGCCTTCGTAACCTTAATCCTATTTTACGATATTTAAAATTTGAAAGAAAGTGAAGAGTCTGTAGACAGCCAACAGAAAATATAACCAAAAACGGAAATGTTGCAGTAATGGTACTACAGTTCATCTCTTACTTTTGCATGCATGTTCCCGTGTAGACATGTGTCCTATGATGTCAAGTGTGTATGTCTACAAATAGATTGTACAAAGCGTTATGCCTACGCACTCCACATAATAACACCTCCAGTGTGATATGCCCCATGCCCATACCCCTATCATGAACCAACACATGCATCGTCCATGTGATTAAGATTTTGACATGTATAAAAACAAATAAATTGAAACATGATTCGTTTCAATCCACTTGTTCATCCTTCTCATGAAAAACTTGCTTCTCATGTCCTCAACTTTTCTATTCCTCCTCTATTTTCCATCTTTCCACTTTACTATGCTTTCCCCTGTTCCCCATCTTTCCACTTATCTAATCTTGATACCAAGTAACCCTTTATCATAACAGCATTGAATCCAACTCCCAGCCATGGAAAAATGGCGCAAAATTGCATGAAAAAAGAACTGCAACGTCGATGATAAAGTTTTAAGCTTTAAAACAAAAAATTCTTTCTCAAATTCCACATTACAAATAAAGAAAATAATTTGGTTCTCAAAACAATATTCTGAACAAACTGAAATAGAGAGAGAGAGAGAGAGAGAGAGAGAGAGAGAGAGAGAGAGAATTGCAATTCAGTTGTGGAAACTTCCTTTCCTCTCTCCACATAACATAAGTAGTGATCGAATCTAAAAGAAAAAAGAAAACGTTAAACTTTTTCCTTCCATTAGTTTTCTTTTCTTTTTTTTTTTTTTTTTTTTTTGTGTGTTCCAATAAAATTGACAAGCCAAATAACTTAAATTTCAGAAATATACAAGTGCTTAAAAGCAAGTTCAATACAACTTCCCTGCACAACGAACATAAATGCAGGCAAGAGACCAAACATGAAATGTGCTAATTACACAAAATGTTATCTCGACAAGTAAGAGAATGCATTCAACAGGAAACATACTTAGAGAACCAAACACAATGGTCCACACATCTCACATCCATAATTACTTCAATTCTAGAACTGAAGAAACTACCATTCCAATGGAAACACAAAGGATGAATACAACAAAATAGAGAGACATAAATAACAAAAGAAACACATACCTAGTACTGCAGTTAGTTAGCATCCTGAAAATGTTCCTCTTCTATACGAGCGTCACAAAATGCAAAGAAGTAGAGCCACTGTTATTTATTCCACAGTCTTGAGTAGCTCTGTTCCTATAATCATCCAATATCAAACAACAATACCCAAAAAATAATAATAACAATCTTTATTTCAAGTTCCAAAAACTAATTATCTGTCAACCAAATTAAATTAACAAAAATTTTGGTTAATTTAACTTAGTTTACTTGATCAAGCTCAAATTATTAATTTCCTTAACTATCAGATAGTTTAGATTAAAAAAAAAAAATACCAAATCGAAATCCAATTAGGAAACAGAACAGATCTTGACCTCAATACAGAGATAAATTTGAAAAATAAATAAATCAATCAATAATAAATTGTACGCCTGCAACACAAATTTTCATCTTTAAAAAAATTGGAAAATGAAAAATATGGGTCAAAAAGTGCAAAATTCCTTTAAATTCAACTCAAAAACGCAAATCAATTAACAAAACAAATTCCAAAAGCACGTCCAGTCAAAATCGGACCCGATCTACTCATTTCTATCACAAAATCCAAAAAAATAATAAAATTTATATTAATCCGAAAATCTCAAAAAAATAAATAAATTAATAATCTTTCGAATTCAAGTCTTTAAAACATGAATCCATAAGCTATTTTTTTATATTATTCGATACTTAATTGGAAAAACAAAGCGTAGAAAAAAGAAATAAATTGAAACAGTATTACCTGCAGATGATACAACAATTAAAAACATGTATAACTTGTGAGGTTCGTTTCTCGCCTTAGAGAGAAGAAGAAACCCTAACTAGAGAGAAGAGGAACAGTTAGAGAGATACGACGCCGTTGATCTGTCAAAAAATAGATATGGCGTTGACGGTGCAAGTTAAGTCGGCGGTCATCGAAAGGCTCCCTGTCATTTGTTATTTTTCCTTTTTCTTTTATTATCTTCTTTTTTCTTTTGATTTTTTTTTTCTTTCTTTTCCTTGCCCGAAAAGCAAGAAAGACTAATGAACCTGCGCGCACCACCAGACAACGTTTTGTTTTTTTCTGAGAAAATGCTAAAGTAACACTGTAGTGATAAAGTTCTCTGTCACAGTTTCCATCTATTTGATTGATTGTGAGGAGTGATAGAGAAGGCCGAGATGAGATTGGTTCGTCCAAGGATTGACCGGCGAGACAGTAATAGTTATGTAAACCTACTTTTAGGGATAGAAGCACAGAGATATTTTAAGGACCCGCTACGCGCCCTTTAAGAAAAATAGGAATAAAGATATCATTCAAATGTCAAAAAAAAAAAAAAGGAATAAAGATTAATTCCCTCAACTTACTTCGTAAGATTAAAAAGCTAAATTAGATTTGTTTTTACCAATTTAACTTTTAAATTTATATGGAATGATTAAAAATTTTTGGTTTACTTTTTAGACCAATTTAATTCTGAAATTTATTTTGATTTTTACAAATTAATAATTGATTTAATTTAATATAATTGACTTCTTATCCATTTTTGTCATACACTAAAAATACTCATATCAAACTTATATCAAACTTTTCTAATACTTATGAATATAAACTTAAAATCCATAAACACAACATTTCTTGTCATATAATAAATTTATAAATATGCATTATAACTTTAATTTATACAATATAAAAATTGCATAGATTTCATAAGTGATAACCTAGTAATAAAGGTTAATTTTAAAATGTTCAAAGTAATACATATTTATAAACTCAAAACCATCAATTAAGGTAAAGAGAAATACAATATACTTCATTTATCATTTTTCTATATAATTAATTTATTTTTTTAATAAATTATTTAGCTCGATCTCATCTACAGTTTTAATAAATGCCTAAATAATGATTTTCTCCTTGTAAGTACAATGAAGAATTAGAGATTAATTGACTCAAAATATCAAATATGATTTTTTTTTTAATCATTTTAAATAAGTTCGGCGATTAAATTGACCTAAGATATTAAATCTAATTTTTTAAAATTATTCAGGGCTAAATTGGCTCAGATCGAATCTCACCTTTTTCATCCTGCTAAACAAGTTTCGGGACTAAATTCGCATTTATTCCAGATAGATATGGATCATAATAAATGGATTTGAAATGATTATGGATAGTAAAATTAATATTCGTAATGGATACAGGTAAGGTACGGATTAAGTCTTTAGATAACTGCTACCGGTTACTTGCTATATTAAACGAGTTTAGTAATGGGTATCCGCAGGTATCATATCCAATATTAGTAAAAACTGTATTTTACATAATTTCATATTTGGATAGTTTAAGTTCACAGATACCCTAAACGTATAAAGGTACTTTAAATGAGTTTTAGACAAATACGGGTAGTAAAAATTTAAACAGATTTTGATACGGGTACTTAAATGGATATCTAAATGGGTTTAACATGTATACGGATAATAAATTTTTAAATTGATATAGATACGGGTAGCTTAAAATTCACGAGTAGCCGTCGGTTTCCATCCCTACCTACATTCGTTCTCATAATTTGTTTAATTATTACAGTGGTATTTTGGGAAAATAAAGCAATTAGAGCTGGTACACACATATAGGTGTCAAAATAGGTTCGCGTGTCGGGTTTGTCTCACATGTCACGATTAGTTTCAATACGAAAATGAGTTGTTTAATAATTGTGTCAAATATTTAAATCACAACACGAAAATTAAATAAGTGACACAAACACAATACATGTAACATGGTTAATTGAGTTATATATGACAAAAAATTTAATTAAATTTAAGTACATGGATCATATACGGGTTAGAATACAATACGTATTAACATATATAACTCGCATAACCCGCTTAATATACATATTACATATTAAATTACATTTTTATCCTTAATTAAACGGTTTAGACGGATTAGAAGAGTCGATGCTTGACACGACATGTTTAAATTCGTGTCATATATAATCCGTTCATGACACGAACCCTACACTCAACCATAACCTATTTAATTTCCATGTTAGGCAAATTGTGTTTCTTGTCGTAATCCATTTTGATGCTCCTAATCAACCCATCACTTTTGTTATTCGCACTCTCAAACTTGAATTTTCGTCCATTAAACATTTCAATTTCAAAAATTTATTTGTCACGACCCGTTTCCATAGGCCGAACCGACACTAGGACCTGGATAGGCTTAAGGCCTCCAAAGCCCGTAGTAAGCCTTTATTAGTTAATTCATATTCTGTTTATAATTGTGGCTTCATGCCCAGTAACTTTATTCCACAAATATATCAAAGAACAATTCATATATTTAACATATATTCTTACTATTCAATTATAACCCATTTGGAATACAATTGTGGAACTCGATAATCTATAGTCCTTTACATTTACATGGTTAACAAAACTATTAACAAGTTTCTAGTTTTGATATTTTAACTCAGTCGGGTTCATAGGATTCTCCTTTCTTCCTATTACCTAAAAAAAATAGGAGGCAGGGGTGAGCGTCAAACTCAATGAGTAGGGTTAGATAACCTTCTCACCCCACACAATCACACATATGCTACAGTAAATCGTTTTAATCCTCCGACTAGTTATATGATCATGCAGTTTGTCACACAAATGGCAATATAATAGCAATCACAATTATTATCATCCTCATATAATCACATCACATAAAAATTAGTCAGTGGTGTCACCAAAACCCCCAATGAGCCATCCTCCCACATGGCTCACCCTCTCATAACGTGTGCACGAGGGAGCTAATCTCCCATACCTGGCCGATTGGTCTAATCCTCACATGACCAGTCCTCTCATTGTTTTTCCATTCTCTCTTTTCTTTTCCATACCAACAAGAGGCAACCCGGTGGTCTCCGTCAAATCTAGATCATCAGGTGCACGCAACAGGAGGCCACCCTGTGGGCTTCCATAAAATCCAGATTATTAGGTGCACACGATAGGAGGCCACCCTGTGGTTTCCATATAATCCATATTATCAGGTGCACACAGGGGCGCCGATCTCCCATTTACCTGGCTGACGGTCAAATTCCATAATTTCATTATATTCAGGATCCATGCACTATAGATCGTCCTCACAAACCCATGGTGACCCACTTCATCCCAATTCCACACAAACAAGGCACATCAATATCACAACACAGGTAATCAAGCAAATTTTAATCGCAACAATAGTGCAGCACAATATAGCAATTTAACAAATGCATGATAACATTTAGCCGTGAATACATGAATGCAAAGATGCAGGCGGATGATGCGAATTATCTAACACTACTCACAGTTCTTTATTGTCCTTTAAAAGAATTGTCTTTATTACTGCATGCTTCTAGCTTTTGTCCTCGCATTTCGGAATTTTATAAACCTCTAAAATAAAAGAAAATTCTAAAATAAGAATTCTAATTCGAGAAATATATTTCACATTTATTTATTAGTTTTGGTTACTAGTTGCTTAGTGTTTCCTTATTTATTTATTATTCTAATTTATAACCTTTAAATAAAACTTCTAATTATTTGGTAAGTAATATTTTTATAATAATAATAATAATAATAATAATAATAATAATAATAATAATAATACTGAAAGTTTTAGTCGTTACTTCCTATTAAGGATATAACTAATTTAATTTTGTATTAAATGTTTCGCCGAAAATTCGACAGCATTTCCTCCATAAATTGTACTACCCAATTTTACATATTCCACATGTCAACACACAGTCCATCCATCGGCAATTCACCTTAACTGATCCCGTCAACCATAACCATCATTCATTCGTTCATTCAATTCACATCTTCCTAACACTATTTATTAAAGTTCCTAAAATTAATTTTTATAATTATTAGTTAGGAATTCTTATTTCATTATCTACCTTATATTTATAGTTAATGTTCATGAAGTATATTTAACAATATTCAATTTCATTCACTTAAATACTCAATTAAATTCATTCATTAATTAATTCGAAATTTATGAAAAAATTGTGAATTGAGTCTTAGAGTATACTAATTGAAAATCGGACGACGAATCCACAGTCTATATGAGGAGAGGAAGATTCTGCCTTCCGGTGCCTCGCCGGAGTGTCGCCGGCCGGTTGCCGGACAGCCGCCGTGCACGGTGGTCGAAAAGTCATTCTTGCCCAGAATCACACACTTCATACACCTCTAGAATCATAATTTCACTAGGAACTCAAATCCATGCTCCAATTATTGAGTCTATGGATCGTTTGGCCTAAACCTACGCCGACCAAAGCTTAATGCCGCGATCAATGGTGGTTTCACTACCGAAGCCCAATCGTCGGAACCAAAGGTAGGAAAACACGCGCAAGACCAAGAGGAGTTGATTGGAAGTCCTCTCGCTAGCTATGTCGGCCAGAAACAGCGAAAATCGGCGGAGAAGTTCATCGTGTGGCGTCGCATGTTCCTGTCACGTTTTCTCTCATTTCAGGCCCCGTTTTTCCATAATAAGGCCACATATGGCTTCATCTCAACGTGATCGCTAGTTTAGAGTCAGGGCTAGCCGTATTTAGTGGCAGGAGGACGCAGATCGAACGAGAGGCAGAGAAGATCGCGCGGGGAAGAAAAAGAAGAGAAGAAAAGAAAAAGGAAGAAAAGATGGTTCTAGAGAACTCTGGGCCATTCCGGTTTGATTCGAACCGGTTTGATCCAAATCAGCGATTCAACTCAATTTTTATTTAGTTTAATGATTTTTCACTTGGTTTTCGAAAAATCAAAATTGACTTACAGGTCCGGTTTAATAATAATAAAATATTTTTCCATTGATTTCATTGGTTGAGTTTTATGATTAATTTTTAAATGAAAAATTTTTGAAAATATTTTTTCGGGTCATTTCATTATTAAATAATTAAAAAATATAAAAATTATTATTTTTGAAAAGACATACTAATTATATATCAAATTAATATTTTCTACATAAAAATCAAAACACTCTAAAAATTATTGTCATTAGTATGAGAAGATGTATAATATTATCAAAATTTGTAAGTTCGAATATAAAGTAAGTCATTTACAAAGTTCAAGGTGATACAAAGATTAAACTTACAAAGTTCAAGAGCGAATTTATTTCAGCATACAACAAATGCATCAATTTTCCTATCTATCTAAAGTTGAAGAAAAAAAAAGACTATTCAATATTTTGTTTTAACTTTTTTTAGGAATGTTTAGTTTGTTTTATTTTTCTATGTTTTGATTTGATGGTTATGTATTTATTAATTTAAAATTAATATTTAATAATGATAACATTGAAATAATTCAATTATATTATTTATTGTTCTTTTTTTTCTTACTTTTATTTTGTTGTCATATTTTATTTATTTACAAATTATTATTATTAGTATTATTATTATGGTAGGTAAGATAACCAATGTTTCGTTTAACTGATCAATGACTAAGATTAAGAGACTAACATGATTTAGTAATGCAAACAAACTTCATATCTAATTACTAAATCAGAACATTAATGATGAAGGGATATTAATTACACTGATAAATCATGCAAATGTTAAGACAAACTACTTTGACTTTTCAAATATTTAGGTAGTCATGACATGTTGCTAGACAATGTACTTGACCTTCAAATATTAATTTCTTGCCAATATATTTGGAACCTAGAAGGTCACGCTCATAAGAATGGATATGAGAAAGTGAAAACGAGAAATCGAATCAAGTATGACTTGATTACAAATAAGTTTTTGGATATTAAGGGGCAAAATTATAATTTATATTTAATTTCAATTTACCTAAATTATTAATAAATTGACTTAATTAATTTATGTCTAAAATTTATTAAGATAAATTTTAGATTAAATAAATCTAATATTTTAATTATGATTTATTTATTTAAATAGTTAAATAAATAAATATAATTGATTAAAATAAATAAATAGTTTTATTTATGTTTTTATTTAAAACTTCATTGAATCATATTTCACTTGATCTTGAGGAATTCTATAGGATTTTATAGGAAACCAGCCAAAAGTGCAATAGAGGATCAATTGTCAAAGACTTCCAGCAAGTTGTACATCCAATGCATGCTACTAGCACCCCCGTGGTGCTCTGCAAAGTTCAACTTGGGCCAAGATTCTAGACTAAGACCATACTGCTTGCATGGATCTGCATGAAGATATTATGGGACGTGCCTTATTAAAGCTGGAGTCCTATTTAGATGCAGGGAGAGCCCTAATTGGGAAGAAATACAAAGTATAAACAATTTCTTATTTCCAAAATATTTTTTCTCATTAGAGATGCATCCTAAACGAATTTGAAGATATTCCAAAAAGTCTATATAAAGAGAGAGACTATCCATTGTATAATCCATCTCTTGTTCTATTTTTCCCTACTCTATTTAGTTTCTTTCGCTTTAAGACTTCGAGTATTCAAGTTGTTATCAAGATTGAAGGAAGCCGCTCAAGCCGATCATTGACGAGTTTTTATTTCTAAACTCTCTTCTTGTTTATTATTCATTATGTGATTATTTATAAGTTTAATTGAGTTTAATTTATGTATTATGTCGAACTAAATCTTTTTACTAAGGATATGATGTAGCTTAAATTCAACTCCTATTTATAATATTAGATTTGATTTTTTTTATTCAAGTAAAATTTATTATTTATCTTAATGCTTCTAGGCAGAGTTTCTCTCCTAGATTGATATATTTCATTAATCACTGTTGAGAGAAGGATTTTTTATATGAACAGGTTAATAAATTTCATGTGAATAACAACTTGATGCGAGAGTTAGATGTTCTGACTCATGGAAGGTTTTCATAAAATTAAAGATCTTTATTTGTGGATTCTTGAATAATCACAAGAACTTAATGATTTAATCTATGTTTGGTTGCAACATTAAGAGATAGGTAATTGAATTGAGGTTCAAATAGCTAATAAAACATCAAGAGAGCTTAATAGCGAGGTTATAGTTATTTCTACTTCTTGAATAATTAAAATTGATTATCAAACTAATAGGATAAACTGAATAGAATTAAGTGAAGTCAAAATCCCAGTAACATTTAAATCTTGATTTCTTTTCAACAATTACTTGTTTGATTTCTTATTCATTGCTCTATTTTATTTCTTTTATTTTCAAATATATTTTACTTATTGTCATTTAAATAATTGTAGGTTAACATAATTTTGGCACTTAGTATATAATCTTCGTGGAAAGATACTCTACTCACTCTTTATTACTTGTTTGTGATTTCCTACACTTGCGAAAAAGTCTATCATATATAATATAATATCATAAACTATCTAAAAAATATGAGAAACCAACATTATCTTTCATATTGTCAATTGAAATAATAAATTTTTATTATTGCATTAGCTTAAAAATACTAAAAGATATATAATTTTATACCAATGAATTCTCCATTATGAAGAATAGGTCTGTTACTAATGTAGTATGTATATCGAGAAATCTATTTTCTTGTCATTGTTGCATTGAGGTTCAGACGAATTAAGAAAATAACAACACAAATCAACTAAAGAATAATTAATTTCCAAAATAAGTTTTTTAAAAAAGTGTAAAGCAATAAAGTAAATTAAAAATAAAAATAAAAATAAAAATACATTAAATAAATAAATAAAATAAAATGAGAATAAGTTACTATGTGAGAAAATTTTCTCAAAATGAGGATTAACTTGACTTACTTATTATGTTTGAGTTTATATTATCGAATAATATAAGTTATAGATAGAAAACTATAATCGTTTATAATTTTAGTTTTTTTTTTAAACTTTTTGCTAAAGTCTATGAATATATAATTAATTTTATAATTATTTTTTTCTAAGAAAAAGAAAATTTCTTTCAATATGTTATATAGTTTGCTAATATAACATGTTATATCATAATTTTATATTTTATAAATATTTCTACTGATTTTTATTTTCCTTTATTTCAACCAATAAATCTTATAATATATTCCTTGATAGATAATAATAAATTATGTTTATTTTTTGTAGAACAAGTTATTTGTAGGAAATTAATTATAACCAATCAAATTGAAGATTTATTAAA
This sequence comes from Jatropha curcas, assembly GCF_041381405.1. Taxonomy (NCBI): domain Eukaryota; kingdom Viridiplantae; phylum Streptophyta; class Magnoliopsida; order Malpighiales; family Euphorbiaceae; genus Jatropha; species Jatropha curcas. The sequence goes on from NC_143161.1 coordinate 24,776,419, forward strand.
AATAATAATTGAATATATTATATTCTTACCATTTTTTTTAAAAGGAACAAACCAAATTTATTGATGAGAATAGAAGTTTAACAAACAATTTGGAACTGAATTTCAAACTTTGAGACTAAGACTAAAATATGAAGCTCTTGCAAGAGAATGAGCTTGCATAATTTCTTGCCAACAAACCCATCGAACACTAAAATCAAGCCACCGCAAAAGTAAAGACTTATAATGTAATATCCTCAAGTTGGTAGTTATTGCTATTCTAGCTTTTTCGATAAATTCGATTACCCAAATCAAAGGAAAACCTAGAATAACAGGAAATACTATATATATAGGGATGTTAATATTAATTAAATGGTAATTAAGGTGATTACAAATCAATTTGATAGGTTAAATGAAATTAAAAATGAGTTAAATAGGAATAATTTCTCAGTAGCACGATTTTATCTAAAAAAAGCCCAAAAAACGGTAATTTCAGTATGATGTTGATTAAGTGGGATTTAGGCTATTAAATACATTTAATTTATACCTAATCAGGACTAAAGTAAAATGATTAAAAAGATTGGAGTGCAAAAGGATGAAGGGAAAACAAAAGGGAGGATTTAAAGTGCAATTTTCACTTAAAGGACATAGAAGAAATTTTTAATAATGTTTATAATATAATATTATGAAAAGGTGGAGATAAACCACGAAAATTTCATCCCATTTTCAGTCCAAACCGTTCAAAGAGAGAGGAGAGGATTTTGATAAAAAACCAACCAAAAAGGAGGTGAAAATCGAGGAATTTTCAAGTAATTCTTAAGAAAAGGTTAGTTATCTTCACTTCCTTCTTCTTTTCTATGGATTAGTTTTTGAATTCCTTGAACTTTGAAGTACGGTGCTTGCTTGTGCATGTTGACTCGGTGAAGATGAAGTGATTAGAATTGATTTTAAGGTGATTTAAGATGATTAAGACTAGTTATGCATGAATTCAAAGTCTAATTTGCATAATTCACCAAGATGAATGATTTTTAGTTTGTAATTGATATTCCATGAACTAGAGATTCTGATATGTCTTATATTATGATGTTATTTAAGTAATAGAAGAGTTGGAATGCATGAATTTGTAATGGAAGTGACACTTGGACAAGCATGGTAAAAATGAAAGAAAAGCATGAATACTACATTATAATGCTTAATTTGCATTCCTATGGTAGTGTATGTGTATACATTGTGTAGTATGGAGTTAATGTGAATATTAATTTCATGCTACAGCTTCTAAGAGAAAGGGAGTTGAGGAGAGAGCAGTTGCTAGAGGAGAAAGGCTAGGGGAGCCTTCTAGTTCAGGTTAGTGTACTATTCCTTTCCTACTTTTATCTACACAAAATGAAATTAATTCTGTAAAATATTTTCAATGGATTTGCTTTATCAATCATAATTATGAAAATTATTAACAATTTCATAAGTTCTTAAAGAAGAAAGCTTATTTTGAAATCATACGTCCTAATGACATATGTAAAGATGTTAGCCAATTGATACCTGTAGTATGAGGGTGACCGTGATTGAATGTTTTTAGCAGTGTTTATGAAATGAAATGTTGCCCACTATGATTTTGATATTATTATTTGAAATGGAATGGTTTAAAAGTCTTATAGCTAAATATAGATATGGTTATTACCCTGAATATCACTTCATTTATTGAAGTTGATATTACGATCGATTGAATATGGATATCATCATTGAATGATATATGATTGATATGAAATTCTCCCTCTATGTTGAGGTTGTAGATTGCTCCCTCTTCTGTTGAAATCATATCACAGATTGAGGTTATAGATAGCAAGTCTAGATGTGCACATTAGACATTGATGGCCTTTGGAAATTGACTCTATAAAACCTTTAAAGACTACATTATGAATTTATGATTTAAAAGATATTGTTTTCCTTATTCCCTTTAACATGGTGGCTGTATGAATTATGATTCATTATTATTGTTTTTTTAAAAAAACAGAAGTTTATCTATTTTGGTTTTACACAGTATCTTAAATTGTTCTGCTAAACACTACTTTGGTTTAACAACTAATTTTAAAGAATAGTTAAGAAAAGAGTTTATACATAATTCATTATTTTCCTATAAAGAGTTTTGATTTGATAAATTGTGTTTGTTTTACAATAGTACACCACTAAGCAATATACTTACCGATAATTGCTTTTGTGCTATCACATGAGAAAGGAAAGGAAAAGGAAACGGGAGAGGACTGTTTTATTTGATGTAGATAGTATGCTACAGATGTAGCACTTGTATATTTGGTTTCTTTTTGGAATATGTATGATGTATCAAACATTAAGAGAACAACTATGTATATTTGAGCAGATAAATGTAAATTATGAGTGTGTAAATTTGAAATTTTGTATTTTATAGAAGTACTTAATTTCTACTATGTATCTAATGTTTAGAAAGGACACCAATATGTAATTAAATCATCCATGGGCTTATGGGTTATGGAAACATTTATGCTTTTGATAATGTAATTGATGTTTAAGAAATCATATTGACTCAACTATTTTATTGAGCTTAACAGAAGTTATGTTTCATATATCTAAAAAATTACTAAAAATGTATTTCTTTATAATAGGTGGAAGAACCAAAAGAAGTTTTACACTTATTTTAATAACTAAATTTACTTTTATTCAAGATATAAATAATGAATGAAAAGTTTTAAGTCCCTTGTAGTATACTTAGTAAATATTTATAAGAATTAAGTGCTTATTAAATATATTAAGGGCGACATGACATGTCTTACAGTAGGGTAAGGTGTGACATATTTAGTTAAATAGCGTAAGGTGTGACATATAAGCTGAAATAACTAGACCAAAGTCTGAATCATCTAAGGATGAGGATAAAAGAGCAAATAAAACAACTTGTGAATAAATAAATATGGTGTTTAGAGTAGATTGATTGTGCTCTAACCAGTATAGCGTCTCATTGAAAGCTTGGGCTTCAAACAAAGATGGCATGGACATTGAGGACGCTTGCGATTTTTCCATAAAATGAGGAAAGAATCGAATCGGAACATGCTTGGTTGATTTTGTTTAACAAAGTAGTTTTCTCTTTACTAAACCCATTTATTAATCCTAAGAAATGGCGATCCTTTTGAAAATAGATTGTAAAAGATCTCTTACATTGATAAGAGTTTTATTTTTTGGGAGTTGCTACCCTCTTTAGGGAAATTCTCGAATTAGTCGATTCTTTGGAATCGACTAACTCGGTTTTAAACCACATATAGGGTTCGGAAGTTAGTACGATATTGAGAAGGTGTTAGGCACCTATATCGCCCGGTTAAATTGGCCTCCTTGTTGTCCATTAATTCATAATGAATAATAATACGATTAACTAGAATTGAGATGAAAAATGGTTTTACTGTAATTTTTGAAGAAATGTCATACATACAAACTCATCCACAAAACATAAAACAAAACATCCACAAAGAAATGGGGGAGGAGAAAGGATTACAAACCAATTCCGATTAATACAATCTACCCTTTAACCCTCCAAAATTTTTCAACCCAATTAATATTACAAACAAGCAATTATAGGAATCCAAATAGGACACTTTTACATTTAGCCAAAATACAAAATAAAAACAAAGCAATAAATAAACATTCATCAAACATAAATACAACATAAATAACATTCTCACAATCATAATCCCATACACAGAATCATACAACATTTATTCATTCAATAAATGATTAAATGATGCATGTTTATGTTCAAGGGTTAATGAATAAAGGGTCAGTGCAACAATAATCATAATACAATAAATTAAAGGACATAATATTAAAAGTGCTTGAAAGTAAAGAATATCAATTTAAAAGGCAATAATTAAAGATTAGAGCAAGATTAGAGTTCAAGGCCTTGATGTTCATCATGAATGTGTTGGGTTTTAGTATCAATAATACGCAGTGAAATAATATAATTATAACAAAATAATTATACCAACAGAGATTCATTTAAATGATTAAAGCAATAAAATTTTTTAGAGGAATATCTCTTTTGAAGATTTTTCGAAACTTTATTCTACGCGGCTAGGTTGTCGTAAATCACAAGCCATCCAAGTGTCCGGCCTCTAGTAGTATCCACACAAATGGACAATCGAAAAATTCTAAAACTGTTTTAGAGGGTTAAGAGGTTAGAGTGTATAATGGTGTTAGCTATCTTATGCTCTATATTTAGTTTTGTGGCTATAAGCAACAAATACCATCTGTAGACTGTCTCTTAAACCTTATATATGAAAACCCTTGATCATAAATAAATAAATTATAATTATTTATTTAAATCTTTTAAATAAATAAATTATAACTAAAATATATATGTGCCTATTTATTTATTTGAGCAATTTAAATAAATAAATCATAATACATATAGGATTTTCAATTTAATCAATTATATTTATTTATTTAACTATTTAAACAAATAAATCATAATTAAAATATTAGATTTAATTAATCAAAAATTTATCTCAATAAATTTTAGACATAAATCAATTAAGTCAATACTTTAATATTTAGGTAAAATTATAATTAAATATAAATTATAATTTTGCCCTTGATGTCCCAAAACTAATTTGTAATCAAGTAATACTTGATTCGATTTCTCGTTTTCACTTTCTCATGTCCATTCTTATGCGTGTGACCTTCTAGGTTCCAAATATGTTGGCAACAGATATAAATTAAATTATTTAATTAATATTTGAAGGTCAAGTATATTGTCTAGCAACATGTCAAGACTATCTAAATATTTGAAAAGTCAAAGTGGTTTGACTTAACCCTTCAGTGCATGATTTATCAGTGTAATCAATATCCCTTCATCATCAATGTTCTGATTTAGTAATTAGGCATGGAGTGTGTCTGCTTTACTAAATCACGTTAGTTCTTTTATTCTTAGCCATTGATCATTTGAATGAAATTCTAAATCTAATTTGCTAATTTCATTCTACCTTGCGTAAGGATTTCTTAATCAATACTAGTAGAGAACAATTAGAACATTTTCCCTGATTTACCTAAGGTGATGAATCTTCTCTTAATTACACAAGTATTTCTATGTAATTTCTACTATGTCCAAAAAATCATTGCTTATTATTCATGAATGAATAATGTGAACAAAGAATCAAAACACAGTCATCCCCATACAAGATAGCTTAGTAACTTCAAGTCAAAGGATCACTTACACAACATCACTTGAGTATTCCATAGATACAGGTAACTCTCCATATGAGGAATTTTCATGCAGGTCAATTCAGTGGACTTGTTTAAATAACAAACACCTACATATTAGTTCTAGATATCACATATATCTCAACTTATGAGAACAACTACTTGCCTAAGGAAAGAATATAATATGTACTAGTCTCAACAGCTCTAATCATTATCCAATAATGAGGAGAACATTGACCATGAATATTTAGAGACATTTCTATAATGCAAATATAAGACTCATAATTATAACCACATTATAATTTATTTGAAACAGTATTGTCTCATGGACTTTATCTTTTACCAAGATTCGATCAATAGAATATAAAAGATAAATAAATGCCTCTTATTAATAATAAAATATTTATTACATGAAATATTATATCCAAAATATAACCAATCAAATTGGTTATAGGGCTTATAACTAATAAAATGATGAACAAATACACCCATCACTACTCAAAATCTTGTTTATTGATGTTTATTAAATCGATATATGAACAAAAACGCATCCCAGGCCAATAAAGGCTGGAGCTTTGCCACTGGAAATTCAAATCGAGACGATTTTATTAATTATTTAACATTTTAGACCTTTGAAATGAAGCGCCTAGCGCCATAGGTAAAGTGGTGTGCGCCACATATAGTGGCACCAAGCCTTTCCCAGATCAAGAAGGTTCCAGATTGGAATAAAGTCAACATGGGCGAATCTATGGTGAAGTAGCACAAGCCACTTGCTTGTGGTGCATGCCACTTTCTTGTGACGTAGTGGCTTGTACCACACGTAGTGGCTTGTACCACACGTAGTGGCTATCAGCATACCACTTCAGCATGGAAAGCCTCTTTTGGTTGATCCCATGTTTCCCTCACAACCAGACTCAAAAATGGTGATTTAACACCAAAAGAAAAAGGAAAAGAGACGGGGAAATGGATTATAGGCTCTCAGAAACTACCTTTTTGAAGATTTTCCAAGGTTTTTAGTGAGAATGGATGAAGAAACCCAAAAATTGAGTTTTTTTATCCAATAATGCAAGTCTGAGATTAGATCTACGTGTTTTTGGGATTTTCAATCAATCCTTACGGTTTTTGATGATTGGAAATCAATGAATCATAACTTAAACCAAAGAGAAACACAAGTTTAGCTTTGATTTTGAGTTGAGTTTTGAAAATGTCATAATTTCCTTAAGGTTTGCAAAAAATCCCCCATACACAATCCCTTATGCCTTATTTATAGGCAAATGGGAATATGGCCATATTGTAGGGCTTATGTGGCAAAAATGCCATTTGTGGGACCCAAAATAGGGTCAGGCCCATTGTTATAAAATTGGATCGGGTGACACACAAAATGAGACGGTGCACTGAAAAATGCATCAAGCTGGCCTGAAACGCTTATTAGGCCCGGTTTCGTTGCAAAACCTTCGGTGACCCAAAAAAGTACAAATGGTTAAACATATGTATTATCTTAGACACGGACCATTGGTCTGAAAATTGGGACGATCAGGAATCTCGATCCACACTTATGTAAAAAAAACAATTTCTGATCACTGAGCCTTTAGGGGAAAAATTTGAGCGTCTATAATTTGCCCCCACTTTTATGATATTTTGCTTTTTAAGCAAGATGTCATCAAAGTGTAAAGTAGACACGCAAGTAAGAAAACACCTACCCGGTAGTCACTGAGTTACCAAGTCTGGTTGAGACAAGGCAGGTGTCCTTTGGATGGGATTTGCGTTCTTTGAAGACTTGGACAGATGAAGTGCACCAATTTGGAGGTTTAGTTGATATAGGTTCCCATTTTGGTGTTAGGCTGGCGAATTGCGCCATGGTGATTTTGGCATCTTTTACGGCTGATTTTGGCATCTTCTACGGCTGACTGTGCTAATTGGCGGCTTTGTTACAATGCATCATTTTGGACGGGTGTCGCTTTGGACATGTAGGGCGGAGGAGATACGCCATGGTGATTGTTGGCAGCTTCTATGGCTGACTGCGCCATTTGGTAGCTTTGATTTGATATGCTTCGCTGTGGGAGGTTGTCACTAAGGATATGGAGGGCGGAGGAGATGCGCCATAGTGATTGTTGGTGGCTTCTGTGGCTAACTGCGCCATTTGGTGACTTTGATATGAAATGCTCCACTGTGGGAGGTTGTCAATGAGGACATGGAATGCAGATAAGTTGCGCCATGATGATTATCGGTGGCTTTAACAGATGTGTGCCTTCTTTGAAGGGCTTTGGCTTCCTTAGGGGACTTAGGATGCCTTCTTTAAAGGGCTTTGGTTGCTTGCCTCAGGGGACTTTGATTGCCTGCCTCAAGGGACTTACGGTTCCTACTTAGTAGTGTTAGATAATTCGCATCATGCACCTGCATTTGCATCCATGCGACACAGCTAAATGCTAACATGCATTACTTATTAAATTGTTATTTTGTTTCATTATTTGTTGCTATTGGAAATGGTTTGATTAGTTGTGATGTGCTTCATGTATGCTTTGCTTGGGTCGAATTGGGATGAAGTGGGTCACTGTTCGGTTTGTGAGGGCGATCTATGATACCGTCAGCCATGTATGGGGAGATTGGCGCCCCCATGTGCATCTGAGGAAATATGATATGGAAAACCACATGGTGGCCTCCTGTTGGTATGGAAAAGAAAAGAGAGTGTAAAAAAATGAGAGGGATAGTCAAGTGAGGTTGAGATAGGTTGGCCATGTATAGGAATCGCCTCCCTGGTGCACACATGATGAGAGGGCAGGCCATGTGTGAGGACAGCTCGTCGGGGTTTTTGGTGGCACCACTGACCAATTTCCATGTGATGTGATTATGTGAAGGGGTTAATATTTGTAATTATTGTTGTTTTGTCATTTGAGTGATCGACTGTATAATCATATAACTAGTCGGATGACTAGATTGATTTATTTACGAATTGTGTGCTTGTGTGGGGTGAGAGGGTTAACTAACCTACTCACTGAGTAAGCGCTCATCCCTGCCTTAATATTTTTCCAGGTTAGTATCTCATGATTCTTTGCCACTCGACATCTAGAGAAAATGTTGAAAATGAAACCTTAATTAATTTTGTTGAGTGTATTGAAGTGAAATTTTAAATTCTTAGATTGTTCCGCAATTACGATAGTCATGTGTAATAAAATTTAGAAATTATTGATTTATTAATTATTAAATTTTCTATTTTGTAATATATTGATACAGGCCTAGAGTACTATAATTGAAATTAACTTATGATATTTAAAGGTTGATGAAATTGGACCTAAGGCCATTTTTATTGAACAGGAAGTTCGTTGGTTTATTTTTGGCTTACTACGGGCTTTGGTGGCTTTAAGCCTACTCAGATCCTAGTGTCGGTCCGGCCCAAGGTAACGGGTCGTGGCACTGCTTCAGGGGACTTACGGTTTGAAATGATCCACTTTGGGTGGTACCTACGAAAATAATTTATTTTTGCTAACAAGAAAACATGTCTTTGGCTAATGGTTAGAGTCAGAAAATTCCGTGATTAGGCCCGAAAAGGCATGCACATGTGAAGCGTGATTTTGCATAAAAAATGCATGAGTTTGCGTGAGTTTGTGTTAATATGTGTGAACTTGTTGAAAATTGTGTTGTGGCATGCAAAACGAGAAAACTTACTTGTTCCCAGCGGTGTGTTGTCCCTGCTTAGGCGGTGGGCCGTTGATGGGTTGTCGGCTAAGCATAAGAGCTAGTCATATTAAGTGGGCAGTTGGATCGAATTGGGCCTAAAGGCAAAACTCGGGCCCATAGGCCCATTAACTTTATAAAAGTTAAAAGTGGAATTCAACCTAACTTACCAAACTTCTTCCTAAAGCTCTCTCTCCTTCCTTTTTTCTTCTTTCTCTCAACTAAGAATTATGGCTACCGAGAACGTCGCAGATTGGCTTCCTAGAGACACGATGATTGATCCCGTTACTCAACCTGTGAGCCACGACATGAACTTGCAGGAGTTTATCCCCGACGCAGGGACTTTTATCAGCCTGCGACATGATTTACCTAGCCACCTTTGCTGGGGCACGTCTGAGGTAACCTGTAACTCTTTTTCTTGCTTTTTCTGCATTATAAATACTAGAAACATGCTAATATTAGGTGAGAAATCAAAAACTAGGTAGAAATTTACCGTTTGGGTATTTTTGGGGCTATGGTGGGCCTTTGTGGTGTGCGCCACTTATTTGTTTATTTGGCTACTCTGATATGTTGTGGCGTGCTCCACAGCAGTAGTGGCGTATGCCACTTGAGTAGTGGCTTGCGCCACAGTAGCTATGAAACACGTATTTTCATGGCTTTTCATCATCTTTTATTGATTACCTGTATCAAAACATATGAATATATGCCATTGCTCTTTTATTAGTATACTTATAGTGGTTTATTTTGCAGAAGAGTGTGAAGTGCAAAAAGTCTAGTGACAACACCTATGTAGCCAGTTAGTGGTTCAACCGATTGCCTCTCCAGGTCTAGGACTGTATACGGGAGACAGGCATTGGTCCTTTGTCGACACTCTACCATGGGTGCACGGGCGGACCCTTCCCTCTAGTATTTTGGCGCTCATGGAGTGGTGGATAGACACCACTCACACCTTCCATCTCCCGTTCAGGGAGATGACCATCACTCCGGTGGACTTCGCTGCCATCACCGGACTTCCTATCAAAGGGCGGTCGGTTGCCTTTGATGACCAGTTGAGGACCTAAGATCGGCCAGGCTCGCGGGCGAGCCTCAGGGTAGCTATCGCGATGGAGCCCACCATCTCTGATAAGAGATTTCGCTATGATAGTATCATCTCTCATTACAAGGAGATGCCGTGATAGCGTGTTGAGGAGCTTGATGTGGACATGGTGGCTTGGACTTTCTTTTTCTATCTACTGTCAACCACCTTATTCACTAACCTTGGTAACGATGTAGATTTGGCATTGCTACCACCTCTACAGGACCTAGATGCGACCAGACAGTTTAACTGGGATGCTGTTGCCCTGTCGTACCTGTACTATGGTATGGAACTTTGTGTTCGAGGGGCGCACCTGAAGGTCAGCTCTACGCGCGTCATCGAGGTATGAAGTAACATTTTTCTTGATGATTTTTTCCTCTTTTATGCTTTCTCCTTGCTATTTTACTTACTAATGTCCACTTTATTCTTGGCACAGATTTGGGCTTCTGAACACCAGGTCCTCCCTATGCCGAGCTTGTATGGCTTCGATGTTGACACTAATGTGAGGGCTCTCCCTCGAGGTTGAGCTTAGAGATTCAGCTGGAGGTATGCTCACACTACCTCCGAGATATCGGTGTTCTGTCAGCTACTAAACGGCTTGTCTTAGGCTGGTAAGTTGTTACCTCGCTCTGTCTTTATCTCTATTTTTCTAGTTTTCTTTCTCTCTTCTTTTTTTTTTTTTGCACTTTTTTCCTCTTTTTCTTTCTTTTTTTTTCTCTTTTTGTTTTTTATAAAATTGTTATAATTCTGCAAATAGTGAGGTACCCATGGGGAGAGGTGACTGATATCCCGACTTCGTCCAGGCAGCTATTGGATACAAGCAGAGACAACTTTTTCCTGGTCTATTTTATGATATGTACTACCTCGGAGAGAGGGTGTACGAGTGGGAGCTTAGATCGGACAGGAGGAGAGTGCCTTATGATGTTCTATACTATATGTTGTCCACCCGGTCTATCAGGCTGGAGCAGGACATTGCGGCTGCATAGAGAGGATCGACTGTCACTGACCACTTGGCCGCTTTTGTACCCGGTGCCTACGCTATCTTTGTGCAGACTCAGCTTCTGGTCCATAGTCCCCCAACCATCTGAGTTTAACCCTTTTGCTGAGGTGGAGGAGGTTGATAGAGATCAGGGTGATGCCCCAGCACAAGTGAGTTTTATCTCCTTTTATTCTATTCTTGGCTTTGCCCCAGTGTCTCTTTTTGTTATTCATTGCTTGTACTTTATTCCTACAGTGGCAGTAGCGCGACAAGCGTGTGAGGGGGCTCTGATTTTGAGGCTCCAGATACGACTGTCATTGTTGGCAGGCTGAAGCATGGCCCAAGTGCCTCCTTCTCATTTATCTCAGAGCGCACAGGGTATGCTGAAGACCCATCTTGTGAGCCTGTATCAGATGACCTCGCGAAACTGCACCCATGTAAGTCTTTTTCTCTATGCTTCTAACAATAAATTTATATTATTTCATTCTCTTATTGGCTACCCTTATCTTATATTACAGGTATCCATCGCCGATTACAATCAAGTGAGTCAATTGTATGAGGCGGCGTGCCTCAAGTTGGCGATAGCGAGGCTCTCAGATGAGCATATATCTGTAAGTGGAAAATAACAACATCAAAAAAATATCATGCATATGCCGTGTATGCATGAATGCAATTACTAATGTTTATGAATGTATACAGAGAGCTAACATGGCGCCTCCAGTGGGCTAAGATTGGGGACTTCAGCATGACAAGCGTGTTGGTCACGGAACTGGCTAGTAGGCCAGTTATCCTTGAAGAGATCGGGGAGTCTGGTAGCGACAACTCGGAGGAGATGACTTCCTACATTGAAAAGACCAAGGAGTTTGGGGAATAGTCTTTTGTAAAGAAATGAATATTTTTATCAATATAAAAGCAAACACCAATTTCTTTACAAGTTTCTAAGTTGTGATGGTGTATTTTTGCTTTATAACTGATGTTTGCACTACCTGTTGAGTCTAAAGGTTGAAATGCAACAAAACAGTGGAATTTCCAAATTTTTGCTAACCAGTGGCATGCGCCACTAGTGCTATAGTGGCAGCCAACTGTCAAGTTTGTCCTTTTATTTCTTACTATAAAAACCCATAACATCCATACACGCTTTAAAAGCTTATTTCTCTCTTTCCAGACGAAGCTTTCACTCAAGAACTTCCCCAAACTCTTCATTTCTTCACCATTCTTCATGGATCGGTACTTAGCAACTGCATTTTCTGCAGTTTCGGTTAGGAAGACTGGGATTTGCTTTCATCTTTCGAACTCGATGGCTGAGCTACTACTGGACATTTGGGTCCAACCCGGACTGTTGTAATGGTTAATTAACCATTTTGATCCTTTGGATAACTTGTTTTGTCATAACGACTTTGAGATTTGTCCATTTTTTTGAAGAGTTTAGTATCATTTTTAGGAGAATACCCATGACTGAAGAGATTTACTTGGCTGGGAGAACATGCTCGGACTCTCGCTCGGTACTAGGTCCGATGGGGAGCCTGCTTCTACTGCAGGTAAATGCATTTTTATTTTGATTTATTTCTTTCTTTCTTTTTTCTTTTTTCTTTTTTTTATGCTTTTATTATGTGCTCTAACTTTTGCTTAAGCTGCCCTTAGTGGGTTTTCGACTTAACGAGCTTCTTTTTTCTTTTCTTTTTTTTTTTTTGCATGCATTTGCAATTATGGGCTAATGAGAAGCTTCAAGTGATGGACCCACCATCAGACCATCTGATGTTTGACTATAGGCTGCGAGTCTATGTCTGGTGCCATCGTCATCTAACTGGCGATACTGTTGAAGACTAGACTGCTATCTTTCGAGATCTTACCTCCGGGGGTGGCAGATGGACTTAGCCTTAGTGGTATATAGAGCGAGCACAGTTTCTTCTTATATGCTCTGTGTGCCCCTGTGTGGACTGACTGTGGTGGTGGCTTATTATCCGAGCCATGTAGCGAGGCAGTACGGTCACCATCAGGCTGTCCCTGATTACATTAGGTTTGAGGGTGGCCTTATTATCCAGCGATTTCTGTCTCGCTTTATTTCCACCTGGCGTAGTCGCACGACTATACCCATTTTTAGTATGGCTGATACCTCTTCTTCAAACTTGTACCGCTCATGGCTACAAGCTTATTTTCAAGTCAGTGCTGATTTTGAGTCAGCTTATTTGTTCACTACTAGATTTCTATTAGGACCTGGCATGTAGATGCTCCTATCATGCTTTCTAATGATATGTACTAGATAATTATTCGTAGCGCAATTATATACATGTATGCACTTATTATGAATGAAATATCTATTGCTTGAAAATGCTTGATATATTTCCTGCTATTCTATGCCATCAATGTAAATTCACATCATTTGCATATCAACACGAACTTAACATGACAAGCTTTGAAGTTAATAAAAACACAAAAGGTGAATTTATTAATTGGGTTTTGCCATAAATGTTTCAAGTTATATATAAAATTTCTTCATTCTATCCAAATTGACTAGTTCAGTGAATTTATTACCTTCCATGTCTGATAGCTTCACTGCACCTTTTTTAAACATTTTCTTGATAAGAAACGGACTTTCCCTGTTAGGCTTGAACTTCCCTCTCGGGTCATGAATGTTTAGTCGCATATGTTTTAGGACCAAATCTCCCACTCTGAGTAGCTTCGGATGAACTTTCTTATTGAAGTGCTTAGCTATTCTCTTTTTATACAGCTGATCCATCAATCGGGCATTGAGCCTCTTTCCATCCAGGAGTGCCAACTCTTGATAATGATCCTCGGCCCATTGACATTATAGAATCTTAGATTCCATCATTATGTGCAAGGATTGCACTTCTATTTCTGCTGGTAACATAACTTCCATTCCGTAGACTAGAGAATAAGGAGTTACCCCATTTGCAGATTTGGCGGTGGTCTTGTAGCCTCATAAAGCATATTGTAGCTTGCTTGCCCAATCACGATGATTTTTTGCCATTTTCCTCAGTATCTTCTTAATGTTTTTGTTTACAGCTTCCACTGCCCCATTAGCTTGTGGTCGATATAGTGAAGACTTATGATGTTCAATCCTTACTTTTCTAACAATGGCTTTACTTCTGCTTGGAACTGAACTCCATTATCTGTCACGATATGATGGGGCATCCCATATCTGTAGATCATGTTCTTCTTAATAAATTTGGCCATTTTCTTGCCATCGATGTTCTTAAAAGATTCTGGTTTGATCCATCTCGAGAAATAGTCCACTGCCACCACTATGGATTTCTGTGCATTGGAAGTAAGTGGTGAAATTTTGCCAATGATATCTATTCCCTAAGCTGCAAATGGCCATGCGAAATAGAAGGATGTAATTCTGAAGGTGGAATGTGACTTAAGTCTCCATGAATCTAGCATTCAAAATACTTTTTCACAAAAGAAATAAAATCTTTTCCATTGTCGACCGAAAGAATCATTGTCTAAGAATCTTCTTAGCTTGTGCTTTTCCGTTCATATGGGTGCCGAAAACCCCTGCATGGATTTGTTCCATTATCTCTTCAGCTTCTTTCTTTGATACACATCTCAACAATACCCCGTTTGACATTCTCTTGTACAACTGACCGTCCAAGACTATGAAATGTAATGTCAAACTTTGTAGAGCTCTTCTATCATCTCTAGTAGCTGAGTCAGGATAAATCCTTTTAGTCATCCACTGCAGGACATCATGAAACTATGGCTGGTCTTTTTCCTTTATATCCATAGCATGGGATACTACCCGAAGACATCATAAATGGCTTTTTAGGCATAACTGCAATCTCTTCCCAGGCTGATGCTAAATTTGCCAAAGCATCTGGTACTCGGTTGTTCATTTTGCTTGTGTACGTGAAGGTTACTCTTTTGAATTTATGAATAACAATGTGTAAGTAATCAATATAGGGCTTTAACCTGTCTTCCTTGACTTTCCATTTTCCCTTAACGTGCTCAATTACCAGTTTCAAATCACCAACAACCTTAACTTCCTTAACTTTAACGGCAATTAGAGCTTTTAACCCAAATAAATAGGCTTCACATTCTGCCATGTTATTCGTAACCGCAAATCGCAATCTCTTCATCATCAGGATAACTTCTCCATATGGAGATTCTAACAAGATGCCCACACCGGCTCCTTTGCTATGATTTGAACCATCAAAGTAGAGCATCCATCCTTTCTTTTCTATCAAGTTCAAATGTTCATCGGGAAAATCAATTTCCTATTGTTCATTATCTTCAACTGGATGTGCTGTTAGAAAATCTACAACTGCTCGTCCTTTGACGGTTTTCTTCGTGGCATATTCAATATCAAATTATGATAACAGGATTAACCATCTTTCTAGTTTCCTCACTAATTTTGGTGTTCTATACAAATATTTGATCGGATCCATCCTTGATGCTGCTAACCTTATAAGACTGAAAGTAGTGTTGAAGTTTTCTGGTTGCCCATACAATTGCTAAACAGGTTCTTTCAAGTAGTACTTTTGTTCATTTGGAAGAAGCTTTTTGCTCAAGTAGTATACTGCCTTCTCAACACCTACTTCATCATCTTGTGCTAACATGACTCCAATTTCAACATCTTCCACTGTCCAATATAGAATGAGGGGTTTCCCTGGTTTTGGTGGGCATAAAACCAGGGAATTTGACAAATATTCCTTGATCTTATTGAAAGCTATTTGATAGTGATCATTCTACTTTACTGGTTGATCTTTCCTTAACAGCTTGAAAATCGAATCATATACAATAGACAACCTTGATATAAACGTGCTTATATACTATATCTTTTCCAGAAAGGTTCTCACTTGCTTCTCTATCTTGGATGGCTCAATCTCTTAGATCACTTTGATCTTGTCAGAATCGAATCTATTCCTTTTGGGCCCATTATGAATCCTAGCACTTTTCCCGAGGTTACCCCGAACACACTTCTTCGGGTTCAGCCGTAGCTTGTATTTGATTATTCTATTCATGAACTGCTCTAGTGTTGCTAGATGCTCCTCTGGAGTCTTAGTCATGACAATCATATCATCAATATAAATCTCTAATTCCTTATGGATCATGTCATGAAATAGTGTGCTATCCATCCTTTAATACATAGCCCCAGTGTTTTTTAAGCTAAATGGCATCACCCGGTAGCAGAAAGTTCCAAACTCTGTAACGAAAGCTGTTTTGGCCTTATCCAACAGTACCATGAGAATCTGGTTATACCTTGCAAATCCATCCATAATGGAGTAGCATCCCATCATTGATGTGCTATCTTTCAGGATGTCAATATTAGGGAGAGGAAATCATCCTTCGGTGATGCTTTATTCAAGTCTCTATAATCCATACACATTCTGACCCATCCCTCCTTGGAAACTGGGACTTTATTCTCCAACCACTCTGGATAGTGACCCACTTCTAAAATCCTACATCTATCTACTTGGTCACTTTCTCTTTAATGTTCTCAGCCCATTCTGGTTTTAATCTTCTTCTCTTCTATTTCACTGCCTTAGCCCTAGGATACAGTGGAATTGCATGCTCAACTATAGACCTATCTATTCTTGGCATGTCTTCATAGCTCCATGCGAAGGCTTCCTTTTTATCCATGAGTAGACTTTGAAATTTTGTGTTTAACTCTAGCATTAGGTTTGGCCCAGTTAACAAAATCTTTGAATTATCTTTTGTGTCGATATTAAATTTGAGCATGCATGATGAGTTAATGTCAAATATGTGCATGAGCTTATCTACTTGATGAATGGAACCATTACGAAAGACATCACACAAGTAAGTAAATTTGAAGTTCATTTCATTAAATATTGATAGTTCATTACCCTCAAATTCATCGCTGATAGAAATCACAACATCAGAAGGGGTTTCAGCTTCTTTAAAGCTTTCTTCAATACAGGCCCGAATCGCCTTGAGCACTTCATCCGCAGGGTCCTCTTCTTCTTTCTCGATGCTTGTCTTATTATTCCCTTCTTCTTCTTCTTGAGCATTTTCCGCTTCCTTCTTATTCTCTTCCTCGGCCGCCTTTGCCCTTCAATCCCTCTTCTTGTGATTCATTTTCTTCTGCCTTCTCTTCATTCTTCTTAAGCACAAGTTCTCGTCCCTTGGGCTCAACTGCTAGGACCTTGATAACATCAACAAAAATCTTTAGGTTTGGGTATGTCATCCCATTATGCTCAAAGGACTCTATTGGTAAACATGGAGAGGAATGCTCACTCGAACAAATCAAACGTTCATCCATGTCCAACCAACTGAGTGTGTTCTTCAATGTGCTTCTATACTTAAAACCCAAGTCTAGGCGGTTCCTCTGGGTGTGAATTTTAGGTAATTCTATAATACCATGTTGGTTTTTGCCTAGTCCTTTCCCTTCCTCAAAGTTCATCTTTTTTATGATATTTGGAGACAGCGAGCCCCATGCTGGTACTTAGGACTGCTATTTAGAAACCAGTCCATTGGAGAATGACCTGCTTATCGATATTCAGTGTAGCTACACTTCTCTCACTACCAGCAGGAATGGTGATGACCTCCCCATTAAATGGAAACTTTATTTTCTAGTGTAGCATAGATCGCACACCTCCCAAGGAATTGTACCATAGGCGCCCAAGCAGTAAGGCAAATGTTGGGGGATGTCTATCACGTTAAATTTTGTCTCCTTTTCAATCGGCCCCACTTTTACCACAGTCTTGAATATGCCTTCCAGTTGAAACCTTTGTAATTAGAGTAAATATTGTCTTTCCTAGTTTAAGTTTATTCCTATTTAGATTACTTCCTATATTAGAACAATCTTTGTATATAAATATAGTAGAGTAGAGATTGGACAATAATAGTACAATATAGAGAAATAAAACTCTCTTTTTTAAAAACTACATAGTATCAAAGCCTTGTCGTGATTTTTCAGTATAGGTATTTGTCTCCAAACAGGTATGAGTTCAAGTAGCGCCAATGAGAGAGGAAGTTGATTATCACCGCCCACTTCAGAAGGAGGAGCAATCATCGATCGGCCTTTCGATCAAATTCCATCGCTGTCCGATCACACGCGTGTGTACATGCGCCGCTGGAAGATTCTGGCCCTTCTTCACGTGCCGACGCGTGCGGCATTTTCCAGTGACCTTTGCCGACGATTCTTGTTCTGGCGGTCTTATTTTGGTGCTGCGACTCAAACCCACTAGTCATCAGTACCAGTTTTGACTTTGTGTTGGTTAATTTTTTGATTTCATCTCACGTACTGCTGCTTATGTGATTTTCGGTTCCAATTTTTTAAATTTTTTAGACGGACAGTATGGTTGACGGAAAAAAGGTATATGTAGTTTTTCACTTGGAGAATCCTTCACTCCAGATTAGGTTAGTGAAGTTAGATGGCACAAATTACTTGGCTTGGTCTCGGTCCTGTTTGTTATTCATTAAGGATAGAGGTTTGTAGGGGTATCTTGCAGTGGAGCAACAACACCAGTTTCGATAGATCCAAGTTATAACAGGTGGAAATCAGAGAACTCCCTTATTATGTCTTGGCTAATCAATTCTATGCAGCCAACTATTTCAAGAGGATATTTGCTTTTTGATACAACTAAGAAGCTATGGGATGCCGTTTCACAGACTTATTACAACTAAGAAGATATAGGATGCCGTTTCACAGACTTATTCACAAATTGGAAATTATGCTCAGAGGTATGAATTGCGATAGAAAGTTGATGAAACCAAGCAGGGAGATCTGACTATCGCTCAGTATTTTGCTGAACTTAGTGGGTTATGGTGGAAACTGGATTATTACCAAGACTTTCAAGAAAAATGTACTTATGATGCAACTCAAGTTCAAAAGTTGAAGTAGAACGTGTGTATGATTTTCCGGCTGACCTAAATAACGAGTATGATCAGATTCGAGTCCAAGTTCTTAGACGAGATCCATTTCCATCCTTGCGACAAGCATACTCATTTGTACAGCAAGAGGAAACTAGGAGGAGTGCTATGGCTCATAGATCTACAATTGATAAAGCAGGGTTGATTGCTTATTCTATAAGAGAACAGATACAGGCTGCAAAGAGGAGTTCTTCAGATAGAGATCAATTATTTTGTGACTATTGCGGTAAGAACAGGCACACTAAGGAGTTTTTCTGGAAATTACATGGATGCCCAACTAAAGGGCATGGAGGGAAGCGGGTCAGTTCTTCTAGACCACAGACACATATATCTGATAGTGGAGCTTTCTCTAAGGAACCATCTACTGCTGGTAGTTTTTCTGATAAGGAAATTCAGTCCCTGAAACGATTATTGTCACAGCTTGATTCTTCCCCAACTCAGACTGCAGCCTCTAATTTTGTTAATTCAGGTAATGTTTTTCTTACCTTTCTTGTAAAAATTGCAAAACCCTCTTGGTTCATAGATTCAGGAACAAATAAACATACAATAGGCTCTTTAAAACATTTCCTTATATATTCTAAGTATCAAGGCATAGACAAAATTCGCATTTCGGATGGCTCCATTGTACCGATTGCTGGCACAGGTCCTATTGACTGTACTTCCAATAACTCTCCTCTATTCTTCATGTTCCTCGATTCCCTATTAATCTATTATCTGTTAGCTTAATCACAAAAGTGATTAATTGCAAAGTAGCATTTTACCCTACTCATTGTATATTTTAGGAACTGAACACGGGGAGAACGATTAGCAGTGGTAGCTTGCGTGATGGACTGTATCTGTTAGATGACGTTTGTCGTTTTTCAAATCCAAGTATTAGTCAAGCTTCGTTAGGAACTTCTAAAAATCCTTCCCATGAAGTTATTCAATGGCATAGGAGATTAGGACATCCCTCTTTTTTTATTTTAGGACATTTATTTCCCACTTTGTTTGCTAAGTGTGATTTTGATTCATTAGTATGTGATGCTTGTGAACTTGCCAAACACACCAAGCATTCTTATTCTCCAATTAATAATAAAAGTTTGATTCCTTTTGCTATTATTCATTCTGATGTATGGGGTCCTACTAAAACTGTATCTCTTTCTGGTTTTAGATGGCTTGTGACCTTTATTGATTGTTGCACTAGATTGACTTGGGTTTATTTGATGAAAACAAAAATGAAGTTTTTCGTGTTTTCAGAACTTCCATAAAATGATTTGTACTCAGTTTGATGCGCATATTAAAATCCTAAGAACTGATAATGGTACTGAATACATGAATGTAGATTTTCGTACTTATTTAGATTCTAATGGTATTATACATCAAACTAGTTGTGTCAATACTAGTGCTTAAAATGGCATAGCCGAAAGGAAAAATAGGCATTTATTGGAAGTAGCTAGGTCTCTTATGTTCACTATGAATCTTCCCAAACCATATTGGGGGATGCTATTTTGACTGCTGCTTACCTTATCAATCGTATGCCTCTTCGTACTGTAAATTTTAAAACTCCATTAGAGGTTCTTCAAGGAAAAAACTCATATATTGTACCTCCTAAGGTCTTTGGTTGCGTTTGTTTTGTTCATCATAATGGTCTAACCAAATTAGATCCTAGAGCCTCGAGTGTGTATTTGTTGGTTACTCTAATACTTAAAAAGGATACAAGTGTTATTATCCTCCTTCTCGGAAATACTTTGTGAGTATGGATGTTACCTTTCAGGAATTTGAGTCTTATTTTCCTTCCCATTCACCTCTTTAGGGGGAGAAATACCAGATGGAAGAGGTGATGGATGACATTCCTTTCCAGGGGGAGATTCCTGTAGACATAGATAATAAGAGAGACCAACCACCCAAACCTCTAGGAAGATTGGATAGACCTGATTTGAAAACCTACATATGGCGGGCTAATACAGATACAACCATGGAGCATGAGACCTTCGATCAACCGTCCTCCCAAATTTCAGGCCCTGAAAATACAGAAGAACAAGAACCTGGTGAGTATTCTTTAATCCCTGTTCTGATCCTAATCTTGATTCTAGCCCTTTTAACAATAACCTTGATATTCCTATTGCTCTTAGAAAAGGAGTTAGAACATGCACTAAACATCCCATCTCCCATTTTATCTCCTATAATGCTCTGTCCCCTTCCTATAGAGCCTTCGTTTTGTCTATTTCTTCTGTTTCTATACTGCAAGAGTGGCAAGAGGCATTACAAGACTCAAAATGGAAGGCTGCAATTGTTGAGGAGACGAGAGCTTTGGCAAAAAACAAGACATGGAATCTTGTAATTCCTCCACTAGGAAAGAAGCTACTTGGATGTAAATGGGTGCTCACAGTTTAACATAGGGCAGATGGTTCAATTGAGAGGTACAAGGCTAGATTGGTAGCCAGAGGGTTCAGTCAGAACTATGGAGTTGATTACCAGGAAACATTTGCCTCTATAGCCAAGATGAACACAATCAGAATTTTATTGTCTTGTGCAGCCAATCTTGACTGGGAGTTACATCAATTTGATGTTAAAAATGCTTTTGTACATGGTGACTTGAAAGAAGAGGTATATATGGAGATTCCTCCAGGATTTTATGATGACAAAACCAAAGGAAAAGTTTACAAGCTGAAGAAGTCATTATATGGGCTGAAGCAATCACCAAGAGTATAGTTTAAAAGGTTTGGTAAAGCTATGCTTTCTTTCAGGTACATTCAGAGCGATGCTGATCATACTTTGTTCATTAAACATCATGAAGGTAAAATCACATTGCTTATTGTTTATGTTGATGATATAGTGATGACTGGAAATAATGAAGAAGAAATGACTCAGTTGAGAAGTTTGTTAGCCAGGGAGTTTGAGATTAACGATTTAGGAAAGTTGAGATATTTCCTTGGGATAGAAGTTGTTAGATCAGAAAAATTGATTTTTATTTCTCGAAGAAAGTACATCCTTGATCTCCCAAAGAAACTGGTATGTTGGGATGTAAACCTGCAGACTCACCTATTGAAGCCAATCATAAGCTTCAAGCTGGAGTGGGAAGTCCAGTTGATGTTGGCAAGTATCAGAGATTGATCGGGAGGTTGATTTATCTTACCCATACTAGACCAGATATTGCATTTGCTGTAAGTTGAATGAGTCAGTACATGCATGACCCTCGGGAGTCTCACTTAGAAGCTGTGCATCAAATTCTAAGATATTTAAAATCAGCTCCAGGTAGAGGAGTTTTATTTTCTAAATAGGGCCATTTGACAATAACAGGCTATATAGATGCAGATTGGGCTGGTTCCTTTGATGACAGGAGATCAACCTCAGGTTATTGTGTTTTTGTTGGAGGAAACCTGGTCACATGGAGAAGCAAGAAGTAGGCTGTTATTGTAAGGTCTAGTGTAGAAGCTAAATATAGAGCTATGACACAGGGAATCTATGAACTCCTCTGGTTACACAAGTTAATGGAAGAATTAAAGTTGGTTGAAACAACAAATATATCCTTGTTTTGTGATAATAAAGCAGCCATCAGTATTATGAATAATTCAGTCCAGCATGATCGAACTAAGCACATAGAGATTGATCGTCACTTTATAAAAGAGAAGATAGTTGAAGGTTTTATAAGTGTCACCTATATAGCTTTAAAAGAGCAACTAGCTGATGTTTTCACAAAGGGTTTGAATAGCAAGTTGTTTCATCCTTTAGTTTGCAAGTTGGGCATGTGTAATATCTATGCACCAACTTGAGGGGGAGTGTTGAAATCTTTGTAATGAGAGTAAATATTGTCTTTCCTAGTTTAGGTTTATTCATGTTTAGATTACTTTCTATATTGGAACAATCTTTTGTGTATATATATATATATATATATATATATATAGTAGAGTAGAGATTGGACAATAACAATACAATATAGAGAAATAAAACTCTCTTTTTCAAAAACTATAACTTGTCTCTTGGAGTCATCATAAGCCCGTATGACAACATCTGAAGGTTCTAGATCTAACATTTCCAACTTGGACTTTGATAGACGTTTTAATGGACAAACATTCAAAGTTGACCCATCATCAATTATAACATTTCTCGTTATACTGCCTCTCACTTCTGCCTTTATAAACAAAGCCTTGGTGTGATTCCTTCCTTCGGGAGGAAGCTCGTCATCGGAAAAGGTGATTGTAAGGGGGTTATGTTAATCAGTAGTTGAAATGGATGACGAGACCGGAATCTCAACCATAAGTTTAAGCAAAGCCTCTCGGTGTTTTTTGGAAGAGAAGAGTAGGTCCTACATGCTCACATTTGCATGGGTTCTTTTTAGTTGTTTGATCAGTACGTCATCTTTAACATCTTTCTTCAGCATGGTCGATGGGCTAGCTTTCTCCTTTTTCTCTCTCGGCTTTATCATGTCTAGTTGGTACACTCGACCACTGCGAGTCATACGATTAACTGCTTTAGCTTCTTCCTCCTCCTCACTAATCCAAACATCAAGAGTAATGGGATTTACTATCAACTCATCCTCACTTTCCACCCACACTTCATCATTCTGATTTAACCATTCCTCATCACTATCATCCCATACGTTCAAGACCATCATAGAGATCTGCTCTAATAGTTATTCTCTCTCTCTCTCTTTCCTCCTCCTCTTCATCAAACTCGGCCATCACCTCCTCGGGAGTCTTACCAGACTCAACCATGTAGAGATTTTTAGGAGGCGGCACATTGCGAAAGTTTGGCAATGGATAATTCTTATGCTCAATCTGAATTTTTCTGAATCTGTTACGTTGCCCTCATCAATAAGATTCTAGATTTCATATCTCAACCAAAGACAATGGTTAGTAGTGTAACCGTTGCATTGGTGAAATTGACAGTAAGTATTACAGTCGAAGTACTTTGCAAAGGTACTAAAGGAGGTCTCAGTGCTAGCAGTCGCAACAAACTCACTGACTTAACTTTCTCAAACACCTTTGAGAGAGGAGTACCAAAGTTGGAGAATCTCCTTTGTTGCATATTAGCAACCTTCAGATCTAGGGTAGCAGTTGTGGTGTTCTTTCTTGCGCTTGGAGTCTTCCCAGATGAGCTTGACCCTTAGAATCTAGACTTGTTAAAATTCCTAGAGCAGTTCCCATACTTCTTATCTTCTCTTATCTTGTCAGAGTCATCTAATATAACTTTTCTCAGAAAGCTGGCAAGGTCCCCTTAATGAAGATTTTGAATGCTCCTTGGTATCAGGATGGTTTCTCATTTGCGTGACCTTGGCTCTCCACTTAGCCATATACTGAATAAACGTTTCATTATTTTTCTGAATAGTAGCTTCCATATCCCTCAGGTTGACGCTCATCTGAAGGTTGTAAGTATATTCTGTTAAGAAAATCGTGGTAAGCTCATTCCAGTCCCTTCTCACCTTTTTCTCCAAATTGTAATACCAAGTCTGAGCAGACCTGGTCAAGGACATGGGGAACATTTTTAGAATCTCTCTCGACGGCAGACCCGCCAACTCCATTACTGCCTTATATTGCATGACATGCACCTTGGGATCGCCCGTACCGTCGTATTTTGCCACCCTAGGAATTTTATAGGTCATAGTAATGGTGTTCTTCAGGTAAAGCTCTTCATCATCATCATCGTCAATATCTACATATTGATCCATCCCTTTCAACTTCATGAAAACATGAAGCTTCTCTAGTTTCTTGTCTAACTTCTCAAACTTTTCTAAAACAATCGATTCAGACTCAGCCTTCTTAGTGGATAGTTTCTTGGTAAAGAATTGCTCGTCTTACCATGTGTCATCCATATGTTCCTTTCTTTCAAATTCGCCCTTGGCTTCATTGTCCTCTACTATCGCATGGTCTTTACCCTTATCTGATCGTAAAAGCTTCTCAAGATTGGCCGCTGCTATCTTTTCCATAATTTTCTCAAAATTTGAGATGGGAATACTGGTCTCAACCATATTATCCACAAAAGTAGAAATTGAAACTGACAAATCTACTTGAATCGAGAGGTTCTCAATCTTAATATGGGAGCTTAAAGAACTGGTAGAAACTGAATTAAGAAGGTCGGAGGGGATTGAAGGTCCTTCAACTCTAACCAAGCGATTGTCCGCTCTTAACCAATGGATCTCTTGACGAGTTTTCTCTCTTTGTGGCACTATGTTGACTGCACAAAATAAATTTTAGAAATGCCACATGATGCATGTATGCATGGATGCATGAATATGGTATGGCATACAAAAATGCAATCATACAACATAGCATTGTGAAATGCAACTAATGTTATATTTCATTATGCTTTATCATGGCTATTCAAGACTGAGATTAGAAAAGGGCTCTTGAGAACTGATAGGATCAAAATGTGCCCTATTTTATAATGACCTTTTGCTTATTATATTTTTTTGTTTCCCTTTCTTTTTGCCTCCAGTGCGATAGTTCTTGATCAGGGTCATTATTTATATACATTTGAGATTTTTTTTTCTTTGCTTTCTTTTCCTTTTGGCATTAATAATATTTGGCTAAAAATAGACAAACTTTACTTTCCAAAAGTTGACTTTTTTACATTGATAGTTCTTTTGGCCCTAACTAAGTATTTATAACTTTTGAAACCTAGAGCCTAAGAGGTTTGATATGGCTTAGCATCCTCTAGAGTGAAGTGCCCAATTTCCACAAGATGGTTGGTGATATTGCGCATGAGCATGAAACGCGTCTCCATACCTTGGAAAAGAGTCATGGCCTCGATTTGTGCTTGCTTAATTTCAAGCAGGAGTTGGTGAGCCTCTTCTAATTTGTTTTCTATAGTTGATGTCAGGATCAGAGGAGCTTTCCTCTTAAGCACTTGAGCTTCGACCTTGTAGTCACTGATGGAAAGAGCTCATTTTGTTCATTTTGCTTCTAGCACTTCTCTTAAGTCCTTCGCCCTTTGGCACTTCGAATGTCGGGATCGAGCCATGATAGAATATACCTATATGGCTATCATACAACAAGTTAAATGATGCATGAATAAAACACAACACAATTATGTCATTAAATAAAAACAAAGGGGAACGGGAGTTGAAAAATGCATGATCTGCACTCTTATAACTCCCACTCACGATTCAAGGCATAGGTCTTTCTAATACCCTAGGACATGTTGGTTGGGCCCATAAACCATCATGGGATTTTTTGAACCGACGCCTCTCGCATTTATTGTATGAATGAAACAATCATAAATTTATTATGGTAATCCTATAAGGAAGGAACTAAGGTCAACTACATGAGCTTTAGTCGGGTTTATAAAGTCTTTTGATATATCATAAGCGAGAATTGGTTGTTTTCTCCTATTTTACTTTGGGTCTAAGCAAATGGTGATAACTGATTGTTCCAATTCTTTTGATATACCAAAAGGTACTTGACTTATGGGTGGTATATATTTGTGGCGGATCTCAACAGTCGAATAGAGTGAAAGGATTACAACCCCCAATACCACTTTTAGGGTTTAGGGTAGAAAAGAGATTAAGAAGAGATAAATGCATGAATGACATTTATAAGTACAAAAAATAACACAATTTAAAATTAAAAGTATCATTAAAGATTGTGAACAAGTGGACAACTTTTGGAGTCAATTCTCTACTCGAACCCAAAAACTGAAAAACCAGAGATTCGGAGTTCGATCCCCAACGGAGTTGCAAGGCTGAGGACGCTTGCGATTTTTTCATGAAATGAGGAAATCGAATCGGAACAGACTTGGTTTATTTTATTTAAAAAAGTGGTTTTCTTTTTATTAAATCCGTTTATTAATTTTAGAAATGGTGATCCTTTTGAAAAGGGATTGTAAAATATCTCTTACATTGGTAAGAGTTTTATTTTTTAGGAGTCGTCACCCTCTTTAGGGAGATTCTCGAACTAGTTGATTCTTGGAATGGACTAATTCGATTTTAAATCAGAAATAGGGTTCGGAGTTAGGTACGATATTAGGAAGGTGTTAAACACCCATACGCCTGGTTAAACCGGCTTCCTAGTTATCCATTAATTCACAATGAATAATAATATAATTAACTAGAATTGAGATGTAAAATAGTTTTAATGCAATTTTTGAAGAAATGTCATACGTACAAACTCATCCACAAAACATAAAATAAAGCATCCACAAAGAAATGGGGGAGGAGAAAGGATTATAAACCAATTCCTATCAATACAATCTACCCTATAACCCTCTAAAATTTTTCAACCCAATCAATATTACAAACAAGCAATTATAGGAATACAAATAGGACACTTTACATTTAGCCAAAATATAAAATAAAAATAAAGCAATAAATAAACATTCATCAAACATAAATACAACATAAATAAATTCTCAGAATCTCAATCTCATACACAGAATCATACAACAATCGTTCATTCAACAAATAATTAAATAATGCATGTTTATGTTCAAGGATTAATGAATAAAGGGTTAGTGCAACAATAATCATAATACAATGAATGAAAGGGCATTGTATGATTTGATATTTTTTGACGAAAATCTAATATATTATATTAAAAAATAAAATATTTATATTATTAAAATATACATAATCTTTTAAATACCATGTTGATATTTAACAACCATCTATTTTTTATTAATTAAAGCGTTTAAAATACATTTTCTATATTTAATAATTTCTTAAATTTTTAATTGTACAATTATACTGATTTTGCTTTAAACCATACAATTCAGATAGCCTCTAAAATACTCAAATATCTAATCATTTATAATTTTTGAAAATAACATATCATAGTATTCAGGAGCACATCATCATTGGTTAATTATCATAAATTATATATTTATAAATATAATTTTAAAATTGTGTCATAATATAATAGAATTTGATATTTTATAATAAAAGTTTATGTATCATAATTTATATTTGTTGATTTCGTATATAATAATTTAACTTGTAGACAATATTATGAATATTATATTGATATTATCATATATATGTAATTATAAAATGACCATAATAGTATCTCTATAGTTTGATTGTGTTATTTCTAGTAGCGTTTTGTCAAAATTATTATTATCACACAAATACAAATACATTTTTCAAGTTGAAAATTCATATATGTTTGTTTTGTCTTAGTTGGCCAACTTTATTATAAATTTTTTAACAATACAATTTTATTGTCAACCTATAATAATTTTAAAATATTTTTAAAAATAACGATAATAATTAATCAAATTATTGATGAAATATTGAAATTAATATTTTAAGTAAGTTACTCCTTATAATTTTACAACTCATTGTTTTGAGTAAAAATTAATATTTATCTATCTATAATGTTTTTTAATGTGAATATATACAAAGTAAAAGTCTTTTAATGTGAATCTATTTAGATATATAATATTTCTCAATGAAAATAGGCAATTTGTATAAATGAAATTAAAACTAATTTATTAATTTTTATCTTTAAATTTTAATTTGAGTCAATTTGGACAAAAAAAGTCATAAAAATATAAATTTATATGGATATTATTATTCTTGGGTTTGAATAAGATATCAAATATTATTATTTTATTGATTGGACTAATAAAAGAATAAATAAATATTTTTTTAAATAGTATTAGTAGAGCTTTATATATGTTTATAATATTAATCTTTAATTTGCTTGAAAAATTATTATTGACACTTAATAATTGATATTTAATGAATAATTATTTATTATAAATACACATATTAACATTAATATTAACATTAATAATACTTAATATCAACATTAATGTGTATGTGTAAACTACCAAAATTTTTAAATTCTAATGGTTTCCACGTTAATAGAGAAGATAATAAATAAATTAACGAAAAAAAATTAGTCATTAATAACTTTTTACATATAAACCAATGATACATCAATTTCATATATTATAAAATTAACTATTTAAATTATTTATAATTATGAGTTAAAAATGCAATGCAAAACTCATATTAAGTTTTACTTATATAAATTTAAAAAATTAATTTAAAAAATTTTAAACGAATAATTATTTAAGTTAGGGCAAAAATGTAGTTAAAGAATAATAAAAGAGTTAAAAGTGAAAAAATAATAAAAGAGTTAAAGAATATATTAAAAAAAAAAAAAAAACGCACCTTTCTCCTAAAGAACAACAGAACAAAACTTTTCAGTGAGCTGAAGCAGAGGCCCCCATTACATTCTCTTCTCTTCTCTGCTGTCTCTGCATTGTTTTTCCCTGTTAACAGAAGCCTCTGTCGACATACGAATACGGTAAGTAACCTATATCGTCTTTGCTCTTACCTTCTCAAATGATTTGAGTCAAATATCCTAATCTGTTTCTTCCCGAGATCCCACATGTTTTTTCTGTGTTTTGCTACTTTCAGTAAGTTTTGTTCTGTTGTTGAAGAATTTTAGTATTATGATTTCGGTTTGATTGAATTGATGTGTTTTAGTAGCTCATTTTGATCTTGATAGAGTGCGATAGTTTTGATATGATGTTTTGTTCAGGTTTTCCTTGGCCTCGCTGTCTTTGTGTTCCACTTTATTAAGAAATTTCAATCTTTCACTTGTTTATACCATCTTTAAAACTGAAATTCCCTCCATCACCGTACTACCGATCGTCAACGGCTAGCTCCACTAAGTTTTCGTGTCCGTACTAATTTATATGTCTTCATGGAGGAGAATTGGATTACTTTGCTTCACTCAACGCTACGCATAAATCAGTTAAAGCAAATACATTCTCTCATAATCAAAAGACATCCCACTCTTGCTCCATTACTATTTAATAATCTCCTAAATTTATCATTCATCGACTATGCTCGCCAAGTGTTTGATCAAATTCCTCACCCGGATCACTTTCTTTGTAATTCTCTTATCTCTGCTTACCCTAAACTTTCTTTGCATATTGAAGCTGTAAAAGCATTTGTTTCAATGCGCCATAAGAATATCCGATTGAATTGTTTTACAGCCTGTTATTAAAGCATGTAATGGTTTATTTTTTGTAAAAAATATTTCTCAAATTTATGGAAACACGAACTTTATGAAGAGTGGAAAATAATTATTTTATTGGGCATTCATCTTCTGTTCCATTCTGCTAACTGAACAAAGTTCACAAGAGCTTAGGATACCATTTTTCTAATTTCAATATCATAATACAATAAATATGGTAATATATCTTATTTTTATGTGCATATTAGTTGTCCAACATTTTACATTAGGTATTTATCTGAGTTGAATGACTTGAATTAACCACATGATAAATTCTAATGAGATAGTGTTGCCTCAGTTATTTCTGCACTATTATATTCAAAGAATGATAAAAAAATACAAAAATAAAACTCTGAAACACATGTACCTATAGTTTAAACTGTGTAAATGGTTTCGTGTGTTTTTTGGTAAAAGATTATTCCTGTATTTACAATTCTCTCTTTATTATTATGTTTTATCCTGTATTTGACATTATGTGGGCTAGGCTGGATGGACATAAATGGGCGGTCCATCTGACTCATAGAAAGCAATACATTAATAGTAGAGTTTGCCAATGCTTCGAGAAGAAGGGTTTTGACTCGGAGAAAGAAAGTAATCTGAACATGGGGAAAGAAGGAGAATTATGGGATGATTCAGCTCTTATCAAGGCTTTCGATGATGCCGTATGCCAGTACAAGGTTTTGTTTTAGCTTTCATTTCCAACTTGGATTTGCGATTTGATTTTCATTATATCTCTAAAATGTTGCAGAAAATGCATGGAAAGAAAAGCAAAGATACTTCCATTGATGCCTCTGCCATTACCAATCAAACTCAAGCTCATGAGACAAGGTAACATAGTTATAACCATTCTTATAATCAATTTTACCACTATACATCTATTAGTGTTACTTTGTTGTGCTTGCTGTATGAATGAACTTCAAGTGTAGAATTCATTTGCAAAATGAAGAGAATTTAGTTTAGTTATATTGACTTATATAGAATTGAAATTTGTATGAGTAAATTTTTTGGACTTCATTTACATGAAACACTAGCACCAAATTGGGTATAAATGAACTTGATAGAATTGAATTCAAGAAAGTGAAATCAACGTTATTCATTCATAAGTATGAAATTGCTATATATGGAGTGCCTAGTGCTAGTGAATAGGTTCATTTGTATTGCTGGTTAAATTTTGAAATGTAGAGATGCAGATGAGAAGACCAATGTTGCTAGCGAATTAGGAGTTGATGAAAATCATTGTGTAGATTATTCATCAAGTAGCCAACAACAGGTTCAAGCAGTCACTGAGTCTGACTATAACCAGTTACTTGCTGAGTACTATGATGTGGAGGAGAAGAGACAAAGGATTCTCCAGCAACTTGGTTCTTATGACTACCAACACTCTCAACATATGTCAAGCGTTGCGTGTTCATGTTGTTGCCCCTATGTTTCTCATTGCTCCTTGGGTGGAACATGTCCTTATTATTCCTCTGCTGTTGAGGGTCCCACAAAGCATGCCCCTCCCAATCTCATAGATGTCGACATTGTCCAAACAGCAATGGGAGCTGCAGAAAGAGCAATATCCTCTATAAACACACTAGGTAAGCATCAAGAAATGAAATGCCTTTTCTTGAATATCTGTTTTGTTATTTACATATTATTTTAAATAAATCGTATGAAACTCACTTTATTGGTGATGAGTTTTCATGTTTGATTACCTATATGATTCGTTTTACATTTTTACATTTTTACATTTGTAGCTTTACTAGCTTCAAATTAGAATCCATTAGTTTTAATAGCTTGTACCCTTATTCAGTCTAGAGTCATTTGCAAATTTTATCAATTTTGTTCAAGCATATATTATTAAAAATTAGAATTGCTAATGAATTTCTTTTATACCAAACATGTAACTATGAATTTGGAAATGAATTCTAGAAAATTTT
This sequence comes from Jatropha curcas, assembly GCF_041381405.1. NCBI lineage: Eukaryota > Viridiplantae > Streptophyta > Magnoliopsida > Malpighiales > Euphorbiaceae > Jatropha > Jatropha curcas. The sequence continues at coordinate 24,808,057 of NC_143161.1, forward strand.
ATGAAATTTATACCAAACAAGCTCTTAGCGTTCTCCCATGCACCTACAGAGAAAGAGAAGGAAAAAGGGAAAGGCAGTGAGGAAAAAGTAGCACAAAGCACCAACTCTGAAACTGATCTCAGTGTTGTTTTAAATGCATGGTACTCTGCTGGCTTCTACACTGGCAAGTAAGTTATATCAGTTCTTTTTCCTCCTTATGGTTCTTTTTTTCTGTATTACTGTTCTGTATGATTCTGGCTAACATAATCTAGTCAGAGCAGGGGGCTTTTCAGGGTAAATATGTAATTTAAATGCAATGAGTTTAATGTTTGATGCAAAACTTCCTCAATTTTTAAGAGTTGGGATAGAGTATTTATATTTATTAGAGCTGCATATGAGCACAGGCTCCATGGAGCTTGGGTTCATAAAAGCATGTTCTTCGTTTTTCATGAGTTGAGCTACAGTTACCTTTAAGGCTTGACTACTGAATGATCTGAGCTCAACCTTGGTAAGCTTTAGCTTGTTTAGGCTACTTAGTTGGCCTATGAACCATCTCATATGTGAATTTTGTCGTATTTTGATTTTGAATTTAAACTCAATGTTTTTCATTTATAATAATTATAGAAATATTTTAAATTATTTTTTAAAAAGAAAATTGAATAGAAAATAATTTTATTTTTTTTTTTTTTTAGTTTTATATAGTATACTTAAATGTAATGTTTAACAATTACACATTCTATTACACAAAGTGTTGAAACTTGAAAATAACATTTATATTATGATTTATGAAATAAATAGTTTTCCCCCTTACCAGTGCAACTTTTTTTTACAACTTCAGTTTATCAAAATATTACTTTGGTTTGATTTTGGCTTATAGGTTTCTTAACAAATGCATCATACATGATTTAGAGTTGCAATATGCAAAACTTGCGTCTACTTAACAAATAAGCCAACCTTGAGTCTAAATCTGAAACTTATATCATGAGGCAAGCGCAAACAGATGATAAAATTCAGCTTGGCTCAGTTCGGCTCAATTATAAAATATGGCCTGTAAGTCATCTAGGGTTTGGGAGAATGAACCAATAAAAAAAAAAAAAAAGAATGGCATAAATCATTAATCTCTCTGATATGAAATTCTTGTTCACACGTGTATAGGTTCTGAACCCCTGATCTTCATCTGAGATTATAACTCAATTTACCAATTTAGCCGATCCCAATAGTTTAGTTCTTCGTTGTTTCCTCTCTTTTTCATTTTGGGAGTGCTTTGCTGGGATTAGATATTTGTGTTGAAGCCCCAGTAAAGAACTGAAAAACAGGTCCAAAAGAACCCTATCCTTGTACACTTAAAGATGAAAGTTGATGTATTTTTGCTTCTTATATGGAATTTTGATATTCGAGAATATATATACATCCAATTGTGCTCTATCTAATTTTTTTGGGACTTGCATTCTTATATAGGTATCTGACAGAGCAATCTATTATGAAGAAATGATATTGGTATAGGCGATTTGTTGCACTTTAGAGAAGCTGCATGTTGGGATTTTCACTGCAGGACCAAGTTTTGGCAATTCATTCAAAATTACACTTTGGAGAAGCTGCATGTGAGGTTTTTAACTTTGTATGCAAGCAAATGCTTTGTTAAACTTTGTTAAACTTGGCAATCATAGAGTCTGTGTTCGCCAAAATTAGCTATTTTATCTCTTGTTTGAAATAAATGAATTACATAAAATTTTGTGGAATTAATTTAGAAATCCATATTTTTGTGTTTGGAATGAAAAAAAATGTAAATTTCAATTCTATAGAATTGAACATAATTACACTAAATTCTACTTTTTATAGTCAAGAGGAACACCGCTAAATTCTACGATAGCGTTCATCCGTTATATGGGTTACCTCTTTACAATTTATACACCGCTAAATTATTTTAAAAAGTTGTTGTACGCACCATAATCAAGAGGAGCTTTTCATTTTTGTTGTATGCATTATGACTTCCATTTTAAAATAATTTAGCTGTGTATAAATTGTAATTTTTAAACATCAAATTTTGTTTTAAACAAAAATGGTAAGAGAGAAAAAATTTCACTAAAACAAGCATAAACAAACACCTCTCCTTTTCTTCCTAAACTTTTCTCTTTATTGAATGCTATAAAGTAAGTGCATGCTCGATAAGTTTGATTAGGACTCTGTTCAGCACTAGTATTTGAAGTAGTATTTAGTGTTTTGATAGGGTTGAAATACTATTTTAATTAATTATAGCGTATCCTGATATTTAGCGTTTTATAATTTTTTTACTTTACTTATACTCATTACTTAACTTCACCTTGTTCCTCGCTTTAATACCTTTTTGTCATTTTATATTAAACAGTTAATCAAATAGTTATTTATACCGAACATTTTTATATTAAATTAATATTTAACAGCCAACCACTAGTAAAACAGCTCATAGCTATTAAAACAGAGCTAATAACTATGAAAACAGCTAAATTTACCGAACAGATCCTAAATCAAGTTTAACTTTGAATTAAAATTTTTCTTTTTATCAAAAGTTGTTAATTTTTCAAGTGAATTAAAGGATTGGTAGATAATAAATTTAGTTTTATTTAGTAATGATGTTTTATCTGATTAATGTTCATTAATAGTTGTTTTGCGTGTCCAAAATTTATTTCTGACCTAATATATAATTATCGTATGAATATTTTTACAAAATATCAAATAATAAAATACAGTTAAATTGAATATTTTTTTTTTAAAAGTAATCATATTCAAATAAATAATTTTGAGCTATTCAACCTATTAGTATTATGTATTTATTATGTATTTGCTTGAAAATAGTGTCAAACTACTCTTCTTCATATTTATTTTGATGACTCATAGATTATATGAGCAGCCGCCTAAATGTATAATAACAATATATTTACCATTTAGTCCTTTTATTATTGTTTAATTACATTATTGCCATTTTAACTAAAAAATAATAATGCCTATGACCGTTGTCCCCTTTTTCCCTTCTTTTACTCCTTTAATGTCTTTTTTAAATACAGTGATGCGAATTTGCTGCAGATAGACAATTATACTTTTATGGCTTTAATTCATTTTGCTACTACTAGACAATTTTACTTTTATGCATTCAATTTATATAATATTATAATTTAATTACTTAATAATTTGTAAATAGTTAAAAATCGTATTAATTAATAGGTAGAACTTGAGAAATTTTTTAAAAAGTACAGCTTTATATGTTTAATAATTTTTTATAGCAAAAAGCAATAAAATAAAAAACACGAAATGCAAATTTTATATTTATCAAAAAAAAAACGTAGCATTAAAAATAGAAATGAAAATTTGAGAGCATAATTAAAACATAATTAAAAAATTAATTTAAAAAATTGCAATTATCTATAATTTTTTTTTATTTGCTATGTACTATTATTTTTTGTGAAAATATTAATTTTATCCATTCCGTTACTTCTTTACAAAAAATAAAATATAATTTTTTTTTCATTTTTTTTTTTTTTACTCTATTACCTACCCTTTTAACTTTTAAAAAAAAACACGTCCCTTTCTCCAAAAGAACAGCGGAACAAAATTTTTCCGTGAGCTTAGGCAGAGACCTCCATTACATTCTCTTCTCTTCTCTGCTGTCTCTGCATACGAATCGGGTAAGTAACCTATATCTTGTTTGCTCTTACCTTCTCAAATGATTTGAGTGAAATGTCCTAATCTGTTTTTTCCCGAGATCCCACATGTTTTTTTTTTTTTTTTGTGTTTTGCTACTTGCGTAAAAAGTTTTGTTCTGTTGTTGAAGAATTTTAGTATTATGAGTTCGGTTTGATTGAATTGATGTGTTTTTGTTGCTCTGTTTGATCTTGATAGTGTCCAACAGTTTTGATATGATGTTTTGTTCAGGTTTGCCTTGGCCTTGCAATCTTTGTGTTCTAAAATGACTTTATTAAGAAATTTCAATTTTGATCTGAAATTTTTCACTTGTTTATACCATCGTTAAAACTGAAATTCATGCCACCACCGTACTAGTGATCGTCAACGGCTAGCTCTACAAGTGTTCTTGTCTGTACTCATTTACATGTCTACATGGAGTGGAATTTGATTACTTTGCTTCACTTACCGCTACTCATAAATCAGTTAAAGCAAATACAGTTTCTCATACTCACAGGACATCCCACTCTTGCTCCGTTTCTGTTTAAAAATCTCCTAAATTTATCATTCATTTACAAGTCTACGCCAATTGTTTGATCAAATTCCTCACCCAGATCCATTTCTCTGTAATTCTCTCATCTCTGCTTACACTACACTTTCTTTGCATATAGAAGCTGTATAAGCATTTGTTTCAATGCACCATAAGAATATCGGATTGAATTTTTTCACATCTCTTCCTGTTATTAAAGCATGCTCTTCATTTCTGGCGATTGATGTGGGGAAACGTTTTGATTTTAAGTTATGGGATTGATTGTAATGTTTATTTTCAAACTGCAATGATGGATTTTATTCCAAGAATGGTGAGTTGGGTTCTGGAAGGAAGATTTTTTATGGGATGTTAATGCAGGATCCAAATACTTACATAACTGTTTGATTTCTGGGCATTCAAGGGCTGGTGATATTATAGCTGCACTGCAGCTAGTTGATTCAATGACAGAATGAACTGTTGTTTCGTGGAATGCCATGATTTCTTGTTATGCACACAATGGGCATCTTTACAACGGTTTGAAGATTTTTGAAAGAATGCAGGCTGAAAAATATTTCCTAACGAAATTACCTTGGTCATGCTGCTTTCGACATGTGCTAAGTTTGGAGATCTAGAGATGGGATTAATAAGTGAGAATTTTATTGATGGTAATGATTTTCGCGTGAATGTGATTCTTTCAACAGCAATATTAGAGATGTATGTGAAGTGTGGGGCTGTGGATGAAGCTTGGGGAGAGTTTGATAGGATGGATAGGAAAGATATTGTTATATGGAGCACTATGGTTGCTGGTTATGCTCAAAATGGGAGTTCAATTGAGGTGTTAGAGTTTTTTGAATGCATGAGAAGTGATCAAATTAAACCTAATGATGTGATGCTTGTTAGTGTTTTATCTGCTTGTGCACAAGTAGGCTCAGTTGAAAGTGGTAACCAAATAGGAAGTTACATAGAGAGTCAAGATTTATTGTCAAATGTCTATGTGGCTTCTGCATTAGTGAGTATTTATTCAAGATTAGGAAATATAAGTAAAGCTCGTGAAGTTTTTCGGATGCCTGCAAAAGATATTGTTAGTTGAAACTCGATGATTGTAGGTCTAGCTGTTAATGGCTTCGCAACAGATGTGATATCTCTTTACCAGAAAATGAAAAAAGTTGATGACGTGAAGCCAAATGACAACTTTTGTTGGGTTATTGACAGACTGCACTCATGCTGGACTTATTGAATTAGATGTTGAGTTTTTTGAAAGCATGAAATTAAATATTGAATCACACCAAAATAGAACATTTTGCATGTATTGTAGACCTCTATTGTAGATTAGGAAGATTAAAAGAAGCCTATGAGTTCATATGTAGCATGGGAATTCCGCCTAATATTGTGATTTATTGTGATTTTACTGGGTGCTTCTAGAACACACTTGAATGTAGAGCTTGCTGAGCTCTTTGTTGAGAAGTTAATGGAGATAGAGCCTGAGAATTCTGGAAACTATGTCCAACTTTCTAATATATATGCCAGTGTGGTGAGATGGCAAGAAGCTTTGGAAGTGCGAATCTTAATGAAGGATAAGAAAGTGCAGAAAATAGCTGTATATAGTTGGATAGAGTTGGAAAATCAAGTGCATAGGTTTTTAGTTGGCAACACTTTCCATCCTGCAATTGATGAGGTCTGTAGAATTGTTGATGGATTGACTTTGCAATCTGCATGGGTTGGTTATAATTTAGAATCTGAGTTAGAATTCAGATGATGCTCAAATATAGAGGATGATTGCGGTTGTTTCATCCAATGAAAGCTTTTGCAGATTGCAGTGCAGAATTTTGTTCAAATAACAAAATGATCTTCTTTAGTTCATGAAATAGCATGGAACAGGAAGGAAATATAATAGTTCTAGTTCAAATTTAGATGTGGAAAGGCATTTGGTATAGAAATTTTATAACCTTAAGTTTGGATGAAAATCCGAAATATGTAATAGTTTATTTTTTGTAACAAATATTTCTCAAATTTATGGAAACATGAACTTTATGAAGAGTGGAAAAGAATTATTTTATTGGGCACTCATCAACTATTCCATTCTGCAAACCGAACAAAGTCCAAAAGAGTTTAGGATACCAATTTTATAATTTGAATATTATAATTCAATAAATATGGTCATATATCTTACTTTTATGTGGATATTAGTTGTCCAACATTTTATTTTAAGTATTTACTGAGTTGAATAACTTGAATTAACCGCATGATAAATTCTGATGAGATAATGTTGCATCAGTTATTTCTGCACTATTATATTCAAAGAATGATAAACAAAAATAAAAAATAAAACTCTGAAACACATATACCTATGGTTTAAACTGTGTAAATGGTTTTGTGTATTTTTTGGTAAACTATTATGCCATGATAACATTTTTTATGTAAGTCATCACCAATAGGTTTGTTAGAACCACTTCCCATCCCAAGCCAACCACTGGAAAGCATATCCATGGACTTTATCGTGGGATTGCCCTAGCTAAAGGATGTGCTTGGATAATGCTCGCGGTTGATCGATTTTTCAAGAGGTCATGGTTGATCGATCTTCCAGGTACGGGGTGTTTGTTCTAGCCCCAGAGGAATACACTGCTGATAGCCCCAGAGGAATACACTGCTGAAATTTAATGTTGGCTATTATATCTAAATCTCAGTGCACTTCTATGCCATAAAATTTAATGTTGTTTCTCACTCAATTATAGATCTGTAGATACACTGCTGATTTTTCAAGAGGTCATGGTTGATCGATCTTCCAGGTACGGGGTGTTTGTTCTAGCCCCAGAAGAATACACTGCTGAAATTTAATGTTGGCTATTATATCTAAATCTCAGTGCACTTCTATGCCATAAAATTTAATGTTGTTTCTCACTCAATTATAGATCTGTAGATAAACATTTTAAGTTTGCTCTTTCATTGATACTTGAAGCAGAATTTGTTTTATCATTACTCAGTAGGCCATTTGAGCACTTTGCAATTCTCATCTGAAAGTTCCTGCATAAATGTGTCATCTGTTTTACATTTATTTTTTATAGCTTTTTTACGACTTCTAATTTTGTGCAGATTATGTGTTCGGTAATCACAAGTTTGGTGGAAATGCTCAATCTATAATAAAAAGTCGGTGGGTGCACCACACTTCCCTGTTATGGGATTATGATGTTAAGAACATGGCTTACTTCAAGCTACCTGCTCGGGCTCCCAAGTACAGATCTATAAGTTGTTATTTTGTTTCCTCTATTATCTTTCTTCGATAAGACAATATTTTTATTAAAAGTTTTATGAATCCTGTAGTAATGTGATTTATCAATTATTTCATTTGCTTTCATTGCTAATACATAAAACATTAGAAGTGTATTATTACTGAGATTGACAAAAGTAAAAAATTTACAGTGATCGGTCAAATTGTATTTAGCGTGTTACTGTGAATACTCACATTGAGATAATGTGATCTGTTTTTTCTTGAAAATTATTTGTGTAACATAGAAAATTGGTTGCAAGCAGAAATGAGAGAGAGTAATTGTATTTTACACATTGTTCTCTTAACTAGATAATCTTCTTTTCTCCTTTTTTTATTTTTATTTTTTTATTTTTTTTACTTTTACTTTTCACGTACTTTTCATGTATACACACTGAAAGCATTAACTGCATCAAACATTGCCTAACTGCATTAATTACTAAGCTGGTGTATGAAGTTTACATTTTTGCTCTATCCTGTAGGCAAGAAATCACAATGAATTTCTCTGTAGAATGAAGGAGTATATTCCAAGATCAGTTTTCATTGAGAGAACCCTAGAGGCTCTCGAAACCCATTTCTCAGTGAAAGCAAACTTGGATGCAGTTCAGGCAACTAATGCAGAAGGATTTGTTCACTCCCCCAAGCTTCTTACAAAGCAAGAACTCGAGGATGCTAGGGAATCTATGCCAGAGAACATAGCTTAGAGTGGTTAGATTTTTTGCACCAAAAGAAAATTTTATTCGGGGTTGGAGAAGGGACTATGCTAGATATATGGCAATTGCCAGTTAAGCCCCCTAATTATTTAAAATTTATTGACATTTATCTATTTTAATTGCTTATTTTTTAATCGGTTGTTGCATTTGAGCATAATTCAAGTTCTCACAATACTCCATTGGAAATTGAATTTTATCATGATTATTGAAAACCTATTGATTGTATTAGATGCAAAAACATTTTTTTAAGCTATCCTGAGTATTGAACTTGCTAGACATCATACTGCACTCTTTAAAAACTTTTACACTTGATATTTTGTTGGCAGATATTTTGAGCCTCAACTCTAGACCTATTGATTCATAAGATTTTGAATGTACATTGTGTGTCTAATTTTTGCTTCTATGGGAATTCCAATGGGATGGTGAAAAATGGATATAGGGCACTATTCCCAGAATTATTTGTCATTATTTGAGAAAAATGCATCACACTTTGGTTTGAAGAAAATGTAGGAGTTATAATTTGGTTTAGTTTTTATAGTTGATTCCCTGATTGTGCATGTCAATTAACAAAATTAATGGCTTATTTGTCATTGTTTCCCTTTTTACCTAATTTTATTAATGGTTAGTGTCACACCATCTCTGGTTCTTGAGTTACTTGAGACTTATTTGAAAAAAAGTTTGTCCGGACTTGTTTAATAAATGAATTGGATTTTTAGCCTATTTTGGGTTTTCTTTTTGTTATTTTTAATTATAAATAAATTGAGTTCTTATAACATTTTAGGCTTAACAAAATATTATCTGCTTTACCTCAATCCACATGGATTTGTTCCTGGGCTAGAATCACCTCATGACCCAGAACGCATTTTGCTAGTCTAAAGTTTGCTATTCTTTATATACATTTTTTCCACCTTATATTTAGCCAATGTGGAATTTGCCTAAAGTGTTATAGTTCCAACTTGATTTTCAAATTAGATTGAGCTTGAATTTAAGTATACCTTTATCTGGATAAGTAGAACTTGACTCGACTTAATGCTCGCCCTCTCTTTCTCCTTTCCTCAGAGTTTTTCTAATGATATGCAGTTCATGTACCTAACAATTAACTATTGTTGACTTCTAAAACATTATTTGACCTAGTTTTTGGACACTCCAAGTGCATCAAGTGGCTCCTACTCCAAGAAAGTCCATAATGGTGGTGATATAGAGGTCTAAAAATATGGTTGGGTGCTTTAGTAATGAGGATGAAGATGGTCCACTGACTGAGACTTGAGATGTTAGCTGTTATGCCATGAAGTGATCTTCACATAGCTGATTATAAATATAAATTTCTAAATGTTAGAAGAATTATTTTTAATTAGCTCACACCGAACTTCTCTTAATTTAATTAGCTAATTTATGTTATAAAATAATAGGGAACTTTAATTTTTATTTACACTTTAAATTTAATTAAATTTTATTACGAGCAACATCAATTTCTGAAGCACTGAAGAATCAATATTTTACTTTGAAAGACAAATTGTCTTTCTGAAGCACTGAAGAGATCAATATTTTTTTCATATTTTTTTCATTAAATAATTGGTAAAAAGATTGCACATCATTTAAATTATTAATAAATAATTTTCCTCTCTTTTGCATGCCCCTAGCACAAGTAATCATGGTACGGATAATTGGATACAAATTTACCCATGTACTTTTCGCAAAAAATTTTGTGGCACTCTCAATTTTTATTGTTGACCCGTTGAACGTTTCAATTTATAAAATTGTACGTATTAAATATTTTATTTGACCTATTAAATACTTCAAGTTATAAAATTGGATCAATTAAACACTTATTAAAAAATTAAAAAATGTAAAATTGATGTTCCAAAAGTTGTACTAACCAAATATCAAATCAATATTTTACATATAAAAGTTAAAAAATCTTAAAGTTTACTATTTTTAGTGTAAGAAGATGTGAACTTACAAAAAATGAAGTTAAGGGTTTCACAAAATCGATTTTATAGTCAAGGATGCTACTAGATTTTTTTTTATCAAAGTTTAAAAATTAAATGATGTATTCAGCCTGGAACAGATTCACTTAAAAAGGTAGAATTATAGACTCCTGTCATTATAAAGTGCACACTGTCTTTGCATTATATGAAATGGAAAGAACAAGAATTAAAAAAAAAAAAATTTTTTTGAAATACACAATTTTAACATTTTCTTTTATACAAAAGTATATAAACAAAGAATGAAAAAATATTTTTATGAAATTAAACATTTTATTTAATTTCTCCTCTCCTATGTTGAAATTTAGAATAAAATTTAATGAATTAAGTTCAGTATATAGTATTATATATATTAAAATATTCATGCGTTTGCTAAAAGAAATTTAAAATAACTTATTATATTATTATTTTCTCTGTTTCTACCAAATAATATGTTTGTTTCTATTTTTACATAAATTAAAGTAAATTATTTAATATAGTTTTAACTGCACTTTTTATAATATGCTCCTACATTAATATTTGATGGTTTATGAAGAATTGAATAAAAAAATTTTATTGATAATAAGTAAATTAAATATTGATATATTAGAGAATTAATAAATTTAATTTATATTTTTTAAAAGAAAAATAGCCAATATTGATGAAAAAATACTTGTGAAAATTTTAAAAAAAAAATGTAAATAAAGATTTAATAAAACTTAAAATTTAAAATTTTAATGTTTATTCTTAATGTTAGAATATTTCTCTCACCATAAAATTAATCACATAGTTAAATAAAATTCTACTTCTTTATTAATAAAATTATTTTTTGATGATTTTTTAATTAAACCTAGAGAGAATGAAATGATAAAAGAATTAACGGTGAAAGAATGAAGAAAAAGAAAAAAAGAGGAATGTGAGTGCCACCAATAATATTGTTGGGGATTTGTGAAATACGCGCTTTTATAGGAAGAGTGAAGCAAGTGAATGACATTATAAAATTAAAAGAGTTTCCACTCAAATCGCATAAGTTTTGTAAATGGTTAGAGTGAGTCCTCTCTATATGGTAGAAATTGTTGTGTGTCTCCATGTCAGCTTTTAACTGGTTCATTACCGGAAAATCGATGAGCAACATTTTTATGTTATTCCAATAATAGTTGAGAAATTTTTAAATAACGAATTTTCTGTGTAATAGAACCAAAATGGAGCGAAGAAATCCATAACAGTTGAACAACACTCTAGGAAGCAAGTATGCTACCTAGAATACCTCTCTTGCTTGTAGAAAATGAAAGATATCCATTCCGTCTCAAGAGAAAGCAATTTTCAATCCGTCTTTATTCTGCAATGACAATAAAAAAAGCTCTGGGGCAAACGATATTGAATGTGGGTCACATAATGTTTTCTTGCACGGATAACTCTATGTGGCACTATTAAGAGAGATGTTAATGTCCACAACAAAGGTCCTTGTAAAGTCGGATAAGAAAAAAAAAATGAAGGATGCAAGATACATGAAAAACGCCGTCTACAAAGAAGTTCTGCTACCAAATAGATTACAAAATACGTTCAGAATTTTCATCAATGATGTTAAAACTACCAACATTCAAAATAATAAAAGTAGTGATTTTAACTTTGCGGTGAGACAGTTTTCTGAAAAAGGCTAAATCACTTATCATACAACAGCTCTTCAAAATTTTTAATATCTTATCATGCATATAATAAACTTTTGAAATAAATTAAGTAGAAGTAAAATTATATGATAAATAAAAATAACGAGTGTCCACGTGCAACACACGTTCTAAAATACTAATGAACAATAGATATATTATTCACACCAGTGACAGTTATACATGCATTTAATTCTCTAAATAATTAGCGGCAGATCCACTTTAGAAAAAGGTCGTCAGTTGACCTCTCCTTTTTTCAAACTTCCCTTTTATATATATATATATATATATATATATATATATATATATATATATATATATATATATATATATATATATATATATACACTTTTCTAAATTAACATTTCTTAAAATCAAATAAAGTAACTTACGAGTTGAGTCTCAATTGGCGATGTAGATTAAGCATGTGAATAGAGCTCTCGGGTGAGTAGTTTTCACTCTGACTAAACCCGAGCCAAATTACTGGTGGTTTACACAATAAAAAAAAAAAAGAAATCAAAATAGAATGCAATAACATTTAAATTTGTGTTACAGAACGCAATGTAAAGGAATCCTCTCACTCTTCGTCTAACAGTTAAATGAAAGAGTAATCCCCATCCCGTTAAATCACTTTAACATTAAAGTTCAGAACATTCTTGATAACATAATTGGAATTTAAAAAATTAAAAATCCATTTATTTTGTTTTTTAAAAAAAAAATGAAAATCCAGCAATTGATCTCAAGTGTCAAACGAGTGTTTATTTTCCTCAATATTGAAACTTTCTCAACTTATAATACAGTACAAAAGAATTTTTTATTTTTTTAACAATTCCAAATGAAAGTTCAACTACCATGCAACTTTTGCAGAGGAAAATTTTGTGACTACAAAATTTAATACTATTAGAAAGACATCATACCTCCTTTATAATATCGATATACACACGAGAGGTTTGAGATTGAGTTCACTAGCAATACATTCATTAAGAGATTTATGATCTATAACTTGGTTCAATTTACAAAGGTTAATTATACTTTCACTTTTTCTGCAGCTTCCTTGATTTGTTCTATAGTAAAGATGCCAAAAAAGTCATCATCTGTTATTGCATTTATCACTGCAAGTGCAACATCATCCACATTAACTGGTGGTGCCAAAATGAGATCTGATGCTGGAAGAGAACTTAATGGTTTGGTGAAGGTTTCGGTAGCACGGAGAATTCTCTCCACTGGTTCCCCAATCAAATCTAGAGGAATCTCAAAACCATCAACCCTTCTTTTTCCATAGATGAAAGCGGGTCTTAACACAACACCTGAGAGCATTCAAATTCAAGAACGGTCATAAACACATTTAGTGATACAAGTTAATGTTCGTTAGTCAGACTTATGGCCCTTTTTTCTTTCATAATTGATATTCCAACTTAAAGAATCTTGATCATTCATAGAATTCTATTCAGATGCATATCGTATTTATCACATCCATTTACTTTTTTTTCCCATGAAAGACATCAATAGTCCTAAGCCATTATATGCAACAGGAATGCATCTTCAAAATCATATGCTTAGAGCCATTAAGGCAATGCCAAGAAGTAGTACCGGAGTTTGGATACTTTGAAAGAACCTCCGACTCTGCTTTCCTCTTTCCTGTGAAGTATCCAGATGAAAGTAAAAATGATGGTAGATTATAATCATGCACCGAGATCAAGATAAACTTGGGAATTCCTGCAAAGGGAAAGAAAAGAAAAAATGTAAATAACCTCCAAGCTCAAATTTTTCTTGGTAATAGATGACCTGCTAATTCAAATGCAGTTTTGATGGATGTTAGTCAAATCAATGTCAGCATATATATAATACAATGAATTAAGACCTGGTCACCTGGTGCCTGGTGGCATCTCTAAATTTATATTTGAGGACTCTTCACCAGTATATTAGATGATTAATGATTAATGATTGTTATAAATGTTATCGACCTAAAATGATTTGCCGTATATTGTGCCTACTGAAGACATTTTTTTTTTCTAGAACTTCCTTTTATGCCATATAACTGTAATAATTATTCAGTGTCTCAACTATTGAAAAATTTAAGATGAAAATTCATTAAAATACAATACGAGTTACCACACTTGCTCCAAACTTTTAACTCCAACCGATTGCCAATAAGTTAAACTGAAATAACTCTATTAGTTATGCCATCAGCATAACATGCCCAAGACCAAGTTTCAATTTATCTTCTATATTACTTTCCTTTTCCAAAACCAAATATAAGTGAAGCCACTGTATCTTAGTTACACACACAACAGAACAAAATAAATCATCCATACGACGGCATAAAAAATAAGAATAAGGCGAAGGGCATTAGAAGCATCATGTACCATGATACAAGCACAGAGAAATTCTATTGTAACTTGTTACACAAGTGCCATTTATGATGAGTTGAGGTAACAAATATATATTTTTCAATAAGGATGTAATAGTCCAAATCCAATAATTATTACCATCCTTTCTTCAACATTGACTAGCTAAAAGTGGAGCATTAAAATATTTCTTCTTACAAGTTCAAGCATCCAAACATACAGAACTGTTCATGACACCCTTTCCTTTCTTTCTTTTGTGCCATGTTTCAAAAACTAATCTTTAATTCAATTCGAGTGTAACACTAAATCAGACCTACAAGTTCTGTAAGTCGGCAAAACAGTCATGTTATCATGCATTCATTGTCATATTGAAAATTACTACTTAGAATGGGAATAATGCTCCCTCTATAAGCAAAATGATGAGACCATCATTTTTCTTGTAGTGACAGCAATGGTTTAGTACTAGGTGACAATTGTTCGTCACACATTAACAACAGTTTGTCAACTATTAAGTCACCGTTTCCTGATTTTGCTGCTTGCACCTTTTGATTATATGATGTTTCACTATCAATGTATAACAAGACATTAGCAAACATTGTTCTCCCTAACTTGGTGAACTAAAAAAAAACATTTTTCATTTATAATAAGAAGAAAGCAGTAATATTTTCTTTTCCGTTATCACCAACAAGGTGCACGCTAAGCATGCATATCATATGAAACCTATCTATTTCTAATGCACTTTTGTGTACCCTCTTGAGTCTTTGGTCCTTCTAAAAGGTGTTTACCACAGAGCCAACAAGTGACCTGTTAACTGAGTTACAAGAGTGCTTACCTCCTAGTAAATGAGATCATTGCCAATTAAGATAATGATTAGATTTTTGGTTCACCTTATAGTTGAGAGTTCTTACCAAAATTCTAGTAGATGAGATCATTGCCAATTAAGATAATGACTTGAGTTTTGGTTCACCTATAGTTGAGAATTCTTACCAAACTCCTTTGCAGCACTCACCGCGGCAACATTTGCCTCATCATTAATTTTTAGCATCTGTTCTTCACTACCAAAACCTCCAAGAGTTGAAACCACTGCAGTGGCACCTGCTAGAACTTCATCCCAGTTTGCATAGAAAACATCTCCTGTATTATATAAAGACAACTTTAACATATCACGTCTATACTGAAATCATTCATATGTAATGGAAGCTAAAACTCAGTATAGAATGGACTGCATATAACATTTTCAGAATCATTCCAAAGGCATTCTGAAGGCTCACAAAGTGTTCACAAGCAGACATCAAGCTAAAAGTTTAATCCAATGTCATAAATCATAACCGATTACTCTGTGCGGGACAAGATGAATGTAGCTAATTGGATTACATTGTTCCATATTCTTCCCTGAATTTTCTTGATGTTCATTTATCAGAAAAGTAACTGTAATTTTGAGGGAATACTTCCCAAATCAGCACCTATGGAATCCATAACTGGCAGTTAAAGCGTGAGGTGAAAATGCAAAAAGAAGAGTTACATGATACAACAGCTGTGGCCACATGGATAAGACTGAGCAGTGGCAGGTGTCAATGATTCTGGAGGCAAGGAAAGAGTAAATCAATCACTGCCTCAAAATGATATAGGGAAGAATTGGTGTCTCAGGAAGGCATTAATTTTATACCAAAAAATTTAAAATGGGGTTGAAATTAAGCTAGTGGATTTTATGGTACTGTAAAGGCAGCAGCTGCAACATCACAAGAACAGTAATCAGTAGCAGTTGCTAATCTCCATTAATTTACATAATTATGCATTTTTTCCTCTAGATTTACTGAAAAATGTTAACAGCATCATCTACCTTCAATTATTTTACATATCTACATGATTTTCACTAGGAGTTGAATAGATTGTGAACTAACTTCATTGCTCTTACGTGTTAACCATAAAAGGTCACCAAAAAAACATGTAGACGCCTAAACCTTCTGATTCTGAGATAGATTCTGAGGCTTATCAGGCATTAAAAAGAACTAAACATCAGGTTTCCTTTTGAACAATCTCAATTTCAAATGGAACAAATCAAAACAATAGTTCGTCTGACAAAGTCAAAATACACAAGGAATTGACTTTTGAGACTGGTCATAGCAGGGTTGGGAATGAAGAATCCAGTTGCTTGTTTTCTTGAGGATTTCTGCATCAGAAAAATAACCAAACTAGAAGCAAAAAATGACAATCAGTATTCATGCACTTGCTTCCTCTGCTATTGCATCAATTCTACACAAATCACTACATTTCTCAGTTCTTGTTACACAATATATCTGCTAAAGCTACAAAATTTATATATCACTACTATTGGTTTTATAACAACACTGGCAATCTATTCAACAGTGCATAAAGAATAGGATGTACCTGGTATCCAAGTAACCTGATCTACCCATGAACCAGGGTAAGTAGGGCGCCCTGACCTGAGGAATGATGAAAGTTTCAGCTTCTAATAATGGGGGGAAAAACAAGAAGAAGATGACAAAAAAATTTGAGAAGTTTCTTAGCCATCAAGAAATCCAAAACTAACATTCAACGATTACAGGGTAACAACAAATAATAGCACAAGAACTACAAAGATATAAATAAACATGTATGCCAATTGTTTGAAGAATATCTCATACCTGTTTAGGCTTATAACCTCTATGCCCTTAGATACAGCAGCCTTACATATTGCAGAACCGACAAAACCATTGCCTCCTAGGACTACAACCTACTAATGAAAAGCATGCTTGTAAGATTCTTTTAGCTGAAGAGCCCAAAGATGAAAAATGCTCTCCACAAGAAAATAGAAGACAGTGATAAGCGCAGCCGTTTCTACCCGTTCAGTCTTCACATCAGCAACAACATCAATTGCAGCAGATTTGTAATCATCCTTTACACTTGTTTGTGCATAGTTGCACCTGACACGAAACTTACACAAGCTGAAAGCAGATGAATAAGCATGTCACTTTCAATTTCAAATTCAAATCACAATGTGCACAACATGAAGAATATTATTAGACTAGAAAATGGAAAAATCTGACAATATCCACATCAATATCTATGAAATTCCTGCTAATTTTCTTGTTGCTGAGGCTTATGATACAAGTTGTGAATTGAGCAGCTACAAATTGCGCATGACATAAAAGATTTGGCTGTCATAAAAACTCTTCCTGATAGAGACTAGACAGGTATGATTTTCTACTCTATCCCACATTCCTCCTAGTTGTTCGGTGTAAGGCAATGAAAAAAATAGAAGCATGTAGTTTCACGCCACATTCCACTATAATTTACAATTAAAAGATTTCTCTCTCAAAGACATTATGGAAGGATATTTAGATTATGATACTTGAACCAAATAGTACAAGTTCAGTAGAATTTCCAAATGGAATCTAAATTACTTAACAGAACAAATTTTGCTCAACTCTAAACTAATACCAAATAGACTTTGCAAATGAATTCTACATTTGATAAGTGGGATACCCAACATGAGAATTCATTTATAAACAACTTTTAAATGAAATTCATATGCAAATGAAATGAATTTCTCATCCGTCTGATCCAGACATTATGTAAAGCGAAAAGCTTTAAGTTTCTATGGCTTGATGACAACTGCTCAAACTTAGTAAAATTAAAATTTTCCAGTTCTTTTTTTTTTATTTATAACAGAAATGGGGATAAATTACAGTTCTTTATTAGAAAATTAAAGAAAAAAAAGAGTAATCACTGACCAGAAGCAACTAAGCTTCAGAAATAGAATGAATTGAATTTCAATTTCAATCAAATTAATAAATTAAAAAATATATATATATATATATAACAGCATAAAGAGTGATTACCGGTTATGAAACTGCGAATTCCCCTGAGTTGGGAAGGAAGCTCGAGAGATAGAGGAAGAAGAGGCAAGAGTGGAAATCGCAGAAGAAGCTGGAAACGACGTCATTTCAAGCCAGCTACCAAACTGGTTGGTTCCCCTTCTTTGGGATGAAGAAGAGCTAAACGTGGAACGGTGATATTTGTATTGCGCCATAATAATAATAACTGACGCAGGATGACATAAGCACCCTCATAGGACTAAACGCAGTCGTTTTATGACATAAGGCTATGTTTGGAAATAAAATAGAAAATTGAAATGAGAATGTAAACTGCTAGTCCACTACTTTGCACGCAAAATAAAATGGCTAATTATAAATTTAGGTGCGGTTTGTTATTAAGTTTGTTGTTTTTCGTTGTTTTTAGAAAACAAATAAAACGTGTTTGTTTGTTATAAACTTGTTATAAATTTGTTGTTTTTCGTTTTTTCGTTTGTTATAAATTTATTTACTTAAAATTGTTTTATTTTTTTTCTTTATTTTTTTAAAAAATATAAATTTTATAAAACTCTAAATAGTGGTTTATATAATTTGTTTACTTTTTTTTTTTTTTTTTTTTGAAAAGGACTGTGTTTTCTATTTTTAATTTTACATTCCTCCTTTGTTATTTTTTATATGATTCATCTTCATAAAGCTATTGTTGTTATTATTATTACAATTATTTTTATCTATATAAATCTAATGTCATTTATTTATCTAGAATTAAACAATTGGATAGTTTTTTATCTCTATTAAAATTCTTTATTTTTTATTTATTTTTTATTTAGTTTTAATTTTATATTTATTATTATTTTCTCTATTTATATAAATTTAATGTCATTTAATATTATTTATTTATTATAATACTTTGAGATTATATTTTTATACAATTGATTGTATACATGATAATCAATCAATAGTTACTGTAATTTTAAAATTTAAAAATTAAATAGTGAAATATTTTTAATTATTTTGTCTCAATTTTTGAATTTTTATAATTTTTTTTAATTTTTAATGGCTTAATAAGGGAGAAATTTAGTATTTGGAAGAATTTTTCAGAACCAAAAGAAAATAAAAATAATTTTAGAAAATAAAAACAGTTTTGAAAAAATAAAGTAACCAAAAACTAAAACTATTTGATGTTTTTGATAAATAAAAAATTAAAAACAAACAACTATAATAAACAGCGTTTTAACGATTGAAGTTTTAATTTTTTTTCTATTTTGAAATAGGGATGCAAAACATTTATAACTAAATATTATTTATCTAATTAAGTGCACTTAATTGGAATTTTTTTCTTGAAAATTTAAAATAAAATATTTTATTGAATTGCTTTACTATATTGTAACATTTCTTTTTTATTTGTTTTCTCTCCTTTTCTTTTAATATTGTAAGATTTTTTTTAGAGAGAAGACTTATAAGACATCAAAAATTAAAAAAAAGAGAGATGAATGAACGTTTATATTTGAGATCATCTATAGTCCATTTTAATTTGTCTATGAAATAATCTAGCTAAATGCATATAATTGCAACTCTTTTAATAGTTTTTAAATGTTTGATTTGAAATTTCTTCTATTTAGATACCAAAATAGAAAAAAATTAGAAAATTCCAAAACCATATATATATATTTGAAAGATAAAAATCAAGTGGATTAAACAACATAAAAGTTTGAAAAAGAAGAAAGGAATGAAGCCCAAACTTTGATGCGGACATTTGAATGTGATGCCCTTGCAAAAGCGTAGACAATCACATTTTCTTACCTCTTTACCCATCTAACACTTAGATTTTGCCTGCATAATGCAATTGTCTTACAATCCACAATTACCAAGCCAAATTCAGAATTATCTAACATAGTATAGAACAACACATTTTAAGAATCAACAAAGATTGAATCAGGTGAATGCCAATTTAACTCAATCCAATGCAATATACACCGGAAGAATTGAGCTTCAAGAAGAATTAGAAAGTCCATTAAAGTAACCTTATGAAAGCCATAAGAAGTCTTCCTTCCAAATCCTAAAAAATAGCACCATAATTAGAATATCCAAGATTTTTAAATAGAATTCCATCCAAAAAGCAATATCATTGACCTTTTTGAAAGGATCCAAATAGAGGTACATCGCTCTCATTTGAATGGGAATACATGGCATGTGACATTATGGTCACTATAGAATGTCAATATTTTAGACTTTGTTGCACAGCTTGATGGACATAATTATCTGATTGCAGCACTTGGTTCCAAAGATACAAATTTCTTGAATGCCAAATTTTTCGAGCATAAATAATAAAAGTTCCAAGTTGATAGAATAAAGTTGATAGAATATATAACCCAAAATGAAACAAAAATTATGTTTTCGTTCTTTCATTTGATTATAAAAATGAAAAGTGGAATGAAACATAAAAAAATATGAAAATGGAAAATAAAGATATATTTTAATTTAGTATTTAAAGGAGTATATTTAGTTTTTGCTAAAATATTTTTTATCTATTCCATCCCTCACTTGGATTCATACTCTTGCTTCATTCCCTTCTTATTTTCTATTTTTCCCTTCCACATTTTATTAGGCTTGATATTTACCAAGACCAACCCCTTTTTTCTTTTTCTGTCCTTTTTTTCTCTCTGGATTTGATGAGAAATTTAAACTCGAGTCTAATCCGTTAAAACTAAAATTAGGAGAGGAACAAAATTGAACCAAATGAGTATAAGAAAAACATATTGAAAGTTTTAAAATTGGATTGTCCAAAGAGTTTGGGTTGGACAGACATCTATATTTTTGGGAAAAAGCCACCTCTCTAGATTGTGAACAAACTAACACATACCTTCTCCTATATTCAAAAAACTAATGAATGTCTTTCTAAATTATGTGTTCGTCACACATTCACCTCCTTTCATCCAAAATTAAACTCATTTTCTTCAGTTGGCTTATTTAAATGAAGTAATAGGAGAGATAAAATAATTTTAAAAGACAAAGAGTACTCTTTACATTGGGCTTATAAGAGGTTATAAAACATAGGATTAGGGTTATTTGTTTTCTAATCTTTATCATGTCTTCTTCAAGTGTTGCCAACAATAAGGTAGAGGGAAGATTCATCAACACCTACTGCAAGTGTGGAAAGAGGGATAGGATTCGCATATTTAAGATGCAAGGAACCAAAATAGGTCGTACTGTTATTATTAAAGTAACTTGTGTTGATCACTCTTGGGTTGATGCAAAGCTACTGAAACTTTGAGTGGCTTGAATGCAGTAGATTCTGTTTATTTTGGAGTGAGGGAAAGAAGTAATGGCTATAAGCTGAAGAGTTTAGAGATGAATTAATGTGGCTGCAAAATGAGGTAAGAAAGCTTTCTGGAAAGGTTGAGGATTTAGAAGATGTCTGAGGACATTTGTGGTTGCATGCTTCATTTCTATATTGTCATCTTTGCTGTTGTCTTAATAGGGAAGCTGGGATAGGTTATTCTTAGGCCACTTTAGCTATAGGTAATTGCCAAAGAAAATAGCCTTATACTTAGTTATATAATGTCAAATCAGTTTGGACTTAAATATAATATATTAATTCATATTTGCTTCAAATTCAGTTTAAATTTCACTATATATGTGTTAAAAATGCAAAATATGTGTTTAAAATTTTGCAAAGTTGTAGTATTCATGTGTTAAAAATTCTACAAAGTTGCAGTATTTTTGTGTTAAAAAAATGTATGCAAAATAATCAAGATACAAGGCATAAAAACTGCTTGTTGAATGCAATATTTATGTGTTAAATCCAGAATATAAAAGTTATCTTGTTAATTAATATAGAACTAAATAACTGTCAGTTGCACTTTAAATCAGTTCACAACATGTTAGTAGAGGTGTGCATGAGACTTGTCAGAACAAGGATTATAAAATTTTTAGTCCCATCCCAAACTTTCGGGGCTAGAATAATAAAGTCTTAGTCCTGTCCAATAATCAATTAGTCTCATCTTATCTCGTCCTATCCCATCTCGTTATTAGGACGAGACAGGATGAGATGAGACAGTACATGATAGGTTGGATTGGAAATTTATTAAAATTTTCCATATTCAAATCAATGTATAATATTTTCGTTTAAATAAAATTGAGATTCGAATTTATTTCTTAATAATACTAAGAAAGAGCATAAAGTGACTATGTAATAATTAACCTTGTGATATTCATAAACAAGCTTACCATTCTAGTAATAATAAGACGAAAAAACCGTTTCAAAAAAAGAATAATAAGACAAAAAAAATTAACTATCAAAATAATAAATAAATAAGTAAACAAAAAAATGACATATAATAATAATCTAGACATATAATAATAATCTAGTATCTAGCGTCCAAATATTTAAATAAAAAATTTAATATTCAAATAAAATGTGTAAATAATAATTATATACTCTAAATATCCAAATAATAAACAAATAAAATAAATACTAAATTAACTAAAATTATAAATATCTCACTAAAAAATTATAAATATCTCTTTAACTATCCAAGTTTGCACTTTGAAGAAGGATTTGAGAAAGATTTGGATCTTAATAATTTTTGAAAATCACAAAAAACAAAAATAAAAATAAAATCAGCTGCAAGTTTCAATATTTAAATCAGTTAATAATAGTTTAAAGAAAATAAAAGTTAATTTACCTTTTTCGAACTTTGCAAGTTGTTCAATTTGCTATTCAATTCTAATAGTGGATGTAGAATTTCTCAACCAATCTTAGCAACAAATGATGATCTCAACTGTTGTAGGATTTAAAGAACTCCTAAATAAATCTAAGGTTCTTCCACCAGTGCTAAAAGTAGACTCGAATATTACAGTAGAGCATTGGACTGCTAAAGCATTGGACCACATTGCATTTTCCTTCCACCACAATAACAAATCAAAAGTCATTATAAACCTCTCAAGTTGGTCCTTAAGTACTTATCCAACTCTGACTCGATACTCATTAGTTTCCTTCTCCAATTCTAAAAAAATACTCATCAATCTCCACATCATTTACATTAAACTCCTTATTCTTTACCTTGGCTTTCCATATCAAAACTTTTTCAAACATTTTGTTCTTTCTCATACTCAGATATCAACAATTTTAAATTTTTAAGCACCCTTTCAACTAACTTATCTACAGCAACCTCACCAAAAAATCCCTTATATTTCATCTTCAAGTACCTCAACTTATATTTCTCAAATTTTTCTTTCATTTGCTTTGCCATATTTACAAGTCATTCATCATCATAGCCAAAAAATTCTGTAACTCTTTTAATATAGTAAAAATTTTAGGAAAATGCATATTTGCAGTAGAGTATAATGACCAAGACAATGTCAATGTCACATCATAAAATCTTTTTAGAAATCTAGTCATGTTTTGAACATTATCCCAATCACTCTCCAAAGGTGAAGAATCATCCAATTCATTTCTAAAGATGGTATCCAATAATTGAAGTCTTTCAAACACTTTCCTAAAATGCAGAGCAATCACTAACATTAAATAAGTTGAGTTCCATCTTGTTTCACAATCCAAAATTACACAACCCTTATTCTCTACTTGGACACCTTCTTGGCACTTTTTTAAACCTGTCTAATCTCTGTGGGCTACTCCTCACATATTTACATGCAGCTCTTACTTTATTAACTGAAGGTATAATAATTTTCATAACACTTTTAACTATTAGGCGTAAAATATGTGCAACACATCTCATGTTAAAAGTGTAGACGCTTAAATTTTGCTTCTAAAAGGTTCATTGATGATAAACCATTTTTTGCATAAAATTGGATCTAGATTTCCGATCGCTTCAATTTTCGGACCAATGGTCTATGGCTAACATTATCTACATGTTTAACCATTTTTACTTTTCTAGGTTACTGGGCATTTTGCGACGACATCGGGCCTGGAAAGCACGTCGGGTCCGCTTGGCACACTTCCCGGTGCACCACCTTGTTTTGCATGCCACCGAGTCCATTTTAATAAAAGTGGACCCTGTCCCGTTGTGGAGCCAGACAGTGGCATTTTTGCCACGTCAGCCCTAAATGGGGCCACCCTACCCTCAAATGCCTATAAATAGGCATTGGGGGGTGAGCCAAACTGGAGGACTTTTGGAATTTGAGGGGAGACTCTTATATTTTTGAAACTCAACCTAAAGATCTAAAGGCAACTAGTGTTAATCTTGGATCTAAGTTGAGATTTTATTGCTCAATCAATCAAAAACCCCCCTTAAATCAATCAAGAGTTCTGAAAAACACATCTTAATCTTGAATCTCGGACTATTGGATCAAGAGCCAAGTTTTTGGGTTCCTTCATCCATTTTTCAACAAATCTTCAAAGAAATCATTAAAGGTAGTTTCTAAGAACATTAATCCAATTCCTACACCTTTTTCTTTCTCTTTTTAGTGCTTTGAACACCTTTTTTAGGTCTAGTTGAGAGGGAAACCGAGGATCAACCTATAAGAGATTTCTGTGCCTTTGTGGTTCACAGCTTGAGACAGTGGCACAAGCCATTGCATGTGGAGTGCGCCATAGGATTGTGGCTCGTGCCACATGAGCCCAGGTTTCCCCTGTTTCAACTCAAAACATGTTTGAACCTTCCTGATTTGGGAAGGGCCTTACGCCACAACGTGGGGCGCACGCCATAGCCCCTTGTGGCGCTAGGCCCTTCATTTTAGAGGTTCAGAATGATTAAAACTCAATAAACGTCCGTTTTTCATAGATCCAATGATCAAGCCCTAACCTTAAAAGGTCTGAGATGCGTATTTGGTCACAAATGGATTTAATAAACAATAAAACAAGGTTGAGAGCAATGATTGGTGAATTTGTTCATCATCTTTGATGAACATCAAGACCATGAGCTTAAATCTTAATTAACCATTTAGATTCTTGTCTCTAAATTATTGCACTTTACTTTTCCAACATTTTATTATTTTGCCTTTTTATTTTATGCTTTTAAACTTAATGTTCTATGTTTATTATTGTGCTAACCCTTTGTGACATCCTACGGAATCGAGTCGTTGCATTTAGAGAGTCGAGTCGAGTCGGACCGAACCAAAATTCGGTTCGAGCCATTAGAGTCCAGAGTGGGGTAGAATGGAATTTAAATTAAATTATTAAAAGAATAAAAAGATTTAGATTCAATTGAAATAAAAGTATAAGGATTAGGACCTAATTGAAATAAAGTATAAAGTTTAGGTATTAAATTGTGAAATATTGAAAATTTAGGTACTATTTGGTAATTTTTAACATACTAGCAGATATATTCAGAGGTTACCCGAAAATTCCATTTCACTTTACCTTCTCCATCTCCTCCTTTGTTGTCATCTTAATCTCCTTCATCTACCTTCATATTCAACCTTACTTTCTCCATCATTTCTAATGGTATTCAAGCATTAAATTCAACCTAGAATTCTATCCAAGTAAGTTGAATTTCTTGAATTTCATAATTTAGTGATATGTTGGATTATTAATAAGATGTTATTATGTATAGGAGAGGTGAGCTCAAAGTTAGAAGAAAAAGGAAGCTAACAAGAAGGTTTAAAACTTTTTAGTTGAAGTTTTGATATCTCTTTTAGTTTACCATTTTTTTTTTTTTGCATGAGAATATGTGTAGTGTGATGATATTGAGAAGATATGTTGCTGAAATATTGAGTAATAGGTCTGAGAATGTTGATAAAGCATGGGATGAATTGGGCATTGAATTCACGCTGAAACAGGTTTGTTGGAAAACTGACTAGTACATTCAACCTAAATTTGAACCTATTTAACGATGGAATTAGGAAGTGGTATAAAAGAGTTATTTGTTCCCTTATGTTTTAGCGGTCCATAAGCTTTAGAATCACCTAAATTGGACTTATAAATTGAAAGATATGACCAAAATGGTACAACCTGTGTAGGCTGGAAACCAAAAGATGGACAGATTCGAAGCTGCTACTTTAGCTCAATATTTGACTACTTTACCAACATATTTAAGAGATATGATAGAAACATATTTGTACCCTAATGTGTTAGCTAACCATAGAATTTAGAATTACCTAAATTGGACTTATAAATTGAAAGATATGACAAAAATGGTACAAACTGTGCAGGCTGGAAACCAAAAGCTGGCCAGACTGGAAGTTGCTACTTTAGCAAGAGTTGCGTCGCGGGTGCAACAGTTAGATTATTTTCATGCAAGTTCCTTTACAAGTTATCAATTGCTTGCATTATTACTCATTAGATATTACTTGTAGTTGTCTATGAAATCGTCTTAAACCATGAAACAGGTTAGCAACTTACAAAATGAGACAGCATACAGGTAAACAGTATAGTTTATGCATTTTATGAATAATTTAATATGTTTATTATATTATTGAAATACAAATAATATGCTCCACTGAGGTTAGGTAGAAAACATGTAGATAAGACTATGTCGCGACATGGGATAGCAGATCTGCACCCCATACAGCGTGGTACTCCGGCTACAGGCCGTTGATTGGATATGATTATATACGGGTTATAGCAGCCCAGCCATACCGTATTCATCCAGTTTCATACAGTTCTTCTTATAACTTAGGTTTCACTATAACCTTATGGAGCCATACAGTTATGAGATATTATTATTCATAAATTATACGATGTTTAATAAAAGTTACATAATTCATACAGCATAATGAACAGCAGGTAAGATCATGAAAGTGTAATGATATGTGTGATTACATGTTTATTTATTTGGTTCTTATTAAGTTGAGATATCTACTGAGCTTTATTTGCTCAGCGAGTTACCTATTTTAACTCGCAGGTTTTGGGTCTGGACTATAGAGAGTCATTTTTACAACTGCTGCAGTTCCTCTTTTGAAGACCCAGTCTTCAGGGTAGCTCCTCATTTTGATATTTTGGTTCTGTGGCATGTACAGGATACATAGTTGGGCCCATTTCATTTTAGAAAATAATGTAATGTCTTGTAACTATTAGGTAAATATATGTATATAAATGATGTATAAAGCAACAACATGACATATGTAGCATACAGGATGATATCAGCATGACAGGACATAGGTTCACCCAGATTGTAGTGTCTCGGCTCGGTTCATTCGGGTTAACTGGTGGACCGGGAAGGGATGTTACACCCTTTATTCATCAAGCTTTTATTTTGTACATGCATCATGCTTTCATTTTTATGAATGTGTGTGTAATGGTGGTTAGGAATGTATGCCTTATGATTCTGTGATTAATGGTTACTTTGTGCTTGTATCTTTTATCTTTCTTTTTGTGTTTTAATGTTTGTTATTGCAAAATGTAAAGAGATCTTAATAGATCTCATTAAAATGCTTTTATGTAATAATTAATGGGGAATTGAAAATTTTGGAGGGTAATGGGTAGATTATAACATTTAGGGATGGATTGTAACTCTTTTCTCCTTCCTTCTTTTCTTTGTGGATGCTTTATTTTTCATGCTTATCATGCTTGTAATAATTTATGTGAATGATATAGTTTTCTTCAAAATTGCATAAAAGTATTTACATCTCAATTTTAGTTAATTGCATTATTATTAATTGTGAATATTTGGACAACGAGGAGGTCGGTCTAACAAGCGATAGGGGTGCCTAATACCTTCCCCTATCATACCTAACTCCCAAATCTTGTCTTTGGTTTAAAATTGAGTTAGCCAATTCAAAATAGTCGATTAATTCAAGTATTTTCCCTAAAAAGGGTGGCGACTCCAAAAATAATTAAAATTCTTACCAAAGTAAGAAAAATATTTTCCGAAGATTAACGAATGGGTTAATAAAGAAAACCAATTTTTGATAAAATGAACCAACCCTGTTTGATTCGGTTCTTTCCAAATTCAACTTTTGGGAAAAACCGTGCGTCCTCAGCTTGGAGACTCTGCTGAGGATCGAACCCATAATCTCTGAATTTCGATTTTGGGTTCGAATAAGAGAGTTGACTCCAAAAGTTGTCCAATTATTCACAATCTATAAGAATGCTATTAACTATATATTCAGTTTACTTTTTGTACTTATAAATGTCATTCATGCATTTATCTTTTTCTTTATCTCCTTTCTACCCTAAACCCTAAAGGTGATATTATAGGTTGTGATCCTTTCACTCTACTCGACTATTTGGATCCGCCACTAATACACACCACCCATAAGTCAAGTACCATTTGGTATATTGAAAGAATCAGCACAAGGGAGGAAACAACCAATTCTCACTTATGGAACCCAAGACATAATGAACCCGACTAGAGCTCATGTAAATAACCTTAGTTCCTTCCTCTAGGATTACCTTAATAAAGTAATGATTGTTGCATTCATTCAATAAATGCGAGAGATGCTGATCCAAAACCTCATGATGGTTTATGGGCCCAGCCTATATGTCCTAGGTTTTAGAAAGACTATGACCTCGAATCATGTGTGGGAGATATAAGGGTGGAGATCATGTATTTCCCAACTCCCGTCCCCTTTGATGGTGTATAATTGCTATGATTGTGTTGTGTTTCATTCATGCACCACTTAACCTGTTTTCTTGTAGCTATTTAGGTATATTTCATCATGGCTCGATCTCGACGTTCAAAGCGCTAAAGGGCAAAAGACTTAAGAGAGTTGGTGGAAGCAAATCGAGCTAAAAGAGCTATTTCCAATAGTGACTATAAGGTCGAAACTCAAATGCTTAAGAGGGAGGCTCCTCCGATTTTAACTCCAATGAAGGAAGACCAATTAAAAGAGGCTCATCAACTCTTGATTGAAATAAAGCAAGTGCAATTCGAAGCCATGACTCTCTTCCAAGGCGTGGAGGCACGATTTACACTCATGCGCAATATTGCCAACCACCTTGTGGAAATTGGCCACTTTACTGTAGAGGATGCAAAGCTATATCAAACCTCTTAGGCTTTGAGGTTTAAGTGTTGTAAATATCTAGTTAGGGCCTCAAAAGAACAATGAATATAAAAAGTCCACTTTTGGAAAGTAATGATGTTACATCCTGGACCTGAAACACCATATCATGATCATATGTCTGTATTTATGAACATGACACATGTAACATGAATGTATATATATATATATATATATATATATATATATATATATATATATATATATATGCATTTGCAATTTGCTTCTGATAATATTAGGCAATGATATGCCTAAGCATGACCATGCACATAAGCATCTGATAATAGTGTGAATATGCAAATGCATGAATCTGAATAAGCTCTAAACCCAGAAAGCTTAACACTCTATCTTAGACTCAGAAGGTGTATATATATATATGTGTGTGTGTATTCTTTAAAGCCTCTCAGTACACCTATATATGGTGTTCATGAATGAGTTAACTCAAGTGAGAATAACGAGACTGTTATAGAGAATTATGTCTATATTTTGATGATTAAGTTCATTAAGATTGCCTTAATATGCTAGTAAGAGATTGTTAATCACAAAATAATAAGTTAATGAAAGTAGGAAATGATTATGGAGATTAATTAGAAGAAGGTTAAATGTGCTCAAGTTACAATGATGAGAAGTTAGCATGAGAAGCACCTTAATTAGTTTTTTGATTAAGTGCTTAATGACTTGGTGTTAAATCATCTAAGATGTTTAGTTAAGGCCTAAATGAGATTAATTAAGTGTTGATGGAGGATTATGGATTTGATTAACATAAAAGAAAAGTTATAATTACAAATGTGGGTAAAAACAAGAATACATGAGAATTTGAGGAGTTAAAGGGAGATTAATAGGTCATGTGAATTGCACATGACTTGTTAGTTTATAAAAGGCTAAGTAATAGCAAAATCAAAGAAAAAAAAAGGAAATAGAAAAGAAAGGAGAAGGAGAAAGGGCCGAAATATAAGGAGAGGAGAAGAAGAAAAAGAAGAAAAGTTGATTTCTCTTGAAATTAACACTTGAAATCAAAGGGTTTTTGCTAGAAATCATTAAAGGTGAGTTAATCTTTATTTAATCTAAGTTATTTGCATGATTTGGAGAAGATATGGTTAGGGTTTCAAAAAGAGATTTTGGAAAGATTGATTTTTTTATGTTAATAAGTGAAATAGAAATGATTTAAGGTGTTAATTAGTTAGTATTGATTATATAAACCATGATTTAAGCTTTAATTTGATTGAATTGAGAAAATCTTACCTAAGGCCAAAGATGGAGATTCTGTCAACTCGAAATGATCATGGAATTTTGAACTGATGAGTTTAATTAGTTGATTAACATTCTAATGATGTGATCAAGTGTTAGTTTGAAAAGAATGGTGTTTAAATTGAAGTTACCATAATTATATGGTTATGGAAGTTTAAAGAGCTTAAGAAATATTCATTAAATGGTGACATTATGATGAATTTTAATAATATTAATTGATTTGTAATTAATTGAATTGAGATTACAGGATTGTTTAGTGATTATTGGAGAATACATGGAATTCTCCGGGAGTTCAAAAATACAAATAGGAATAAAAATGTCATGCATTTAAGTCATGCACGCCTAGTGTTTTATTAAATGCCTAAATGAGTATTAAGGTGCTTGCTTATTCATATAGGTAAAAGGATCATAGGAGAAGGTGAAGAAGTAGGCTCTTCCAGGCCCAGAAGCTACAACTCTGTGTACTGTGAGTAAAAGCTTATGATGGTTATTTGTATGTGATGAATGTTTATTTGATGTATCAGTTATGATATTATTTTATACTTGATATTATGATCTGAAAAAGAAATGATTTTTTTGAAAAGAGACAAGTAAGCAAAAGTTATGTATTATTCTGAGGTCAATGAGCCTAATCTATGAATGCAAAGCATATGATTCATTCTAAAAAGGGGTAAGTTAAGCAAAAAGGTATGTGTTATTCTGAGATCAATGAGCCTGATCTGTGAATGCAATTCTGTCATATATGCAATCTGAGATAAAAGGAAGTCATAACTATCATTAGCAACTCGTGAATCTGATCTGTATATAGAGTTGCGAGCTCATAAATTTGTTATCTGGAGCTGCGAGCTCATAAATTTGTTATCTGGAGCTGTGTGCTCATAAATCTGTATCTAGAGCTGCGTGCTCAAAATATCTAATCTGAAAGTTGGCTAGCTAAATTTGATATCTGAAATCTATTATTTGATACCCGGGACGAGTTTGGTTTGACAGTTCATAACATAAATAATCTGACAATCATCTGCATTATACTTCTGAAATATATCTCTGTAGCATCGTATTTGTGATGCCTTGAATGATTATTGTAACATCCCTTCCCGGTCCACCCGTTAACTCAAATGAACCGAGCTGAGACGCTACAATCTGGTTGAACCTATGTCCTTTCATGCTAATATCATGTTGTATGCTGAATATGATGTCAAGCTGTTGCTTTTTACATTAGGAAAATATAGATATGTACTTAATATTTACAAGACATGATACTAATTTTCAAAATGAAATGGGCCCAACTGTGTGCCCTGTACATGCCATGATAAGGATAGACAGAATCAAAATATCAAAATGAGTAGCTACCCTGAAGACTGAGTCTTCCACAGATGAACTGCAGCAGTTGTAAGCTGATTCTTTACGGTCCAGTCTCGAAACCTACGAGTTAAATAAATAACTCGCTGAGCAAATAATGCTCAGTGGATATCTCAATTTAATAAGAAATAAAACAATAAACATAGAAGCACACATATCATTATACTTTCATGATTTTACCTGCTGTTCATGATGCTGTATAAATTTTGCAACTTTTATTAACCATCGTATAATTTATAAATAATAAATCACATAACTGCATGGCTCCATAAGGTTATAGTGAAACCAAAGTGATAAGAAGAACTGTATGAACTGTATGAAACTGGATGAATACTGTATGGTGGGCTGTTTTTGCCCGTATATAAATCATATCCACTCAACAGCCTGTAGCTGGAGTACCAAACTGTATGGGGCACAGATCTGCTATCCTATGTCGCGACATAGTCTTATCTACGTGGTTTCTGCCTAACCTTAATGGAGCATATTATGTGTATTGTGATAATACAAGAATTATTTAGAAAATATCTAATGAGGAATAATGCATACCATTGATAACGTATAAAGTAACTTGCATGGAAATACTCTAGCTATTGCACCCGCGATGCAATTCTTACTAATATTTATGTAACTAAATTTTACCACTCAGATTAAGGAAATTCTTAGTTTGAATTTAAGTTCACTTAGAAGGTAAAATGCAGTAATAATTTTAGGGTGAATGAATCTACATATGCATTCCAACATCATTTCTAATGTGTTCTTGAAATCTGTTAGACAGCCTGTACATGTTTCACAAATCCTAGCATAACTCTTTCTGTATACGTCCAATTTAGGTTATTCTAAATTCTATGGTTAGCTAACATCTTAAGGTACAAAGTTTTCTTCTATCACATCTTTTAAGGTAGTCACATATTGAGCTCAAGTAGCAACTGCCAGTCTGCCCTGCTGTTGGTTTCCAGCCTGCCCAGTTTATACTATTTTGGTCATATCTCTCAATTTATAACTCCAATTTAGGTGATTCTACATTCTATGGTTAGCTAACATATTAGGCTACAAATTTGTCGTCTACCACATCTCTTAATTACGTTGGTAAGGTAGTCAAACATTGAGCTCAAGTAGCAACTGTCAGTCTGCCCTGCTGTTGGGTTCCAGCCTGCACAGGTTATACTATTTTTGTCACAGATCTCAATTTATAACTCCAATTTAAGTGATTCTGAATTATATGGTTAGCTAACACATTAGGGTACAAATTTGTCTTCTACCACATCTCTTAATGACGTTGGTAAGGTAGTCAAATATTTACCTAAATGAGCAACGTCCAGTCCGCCCAGACTGGTGGTTTCCAGCCTGCCTAGTCTGTACTATTTTGGTCATATCTCTCAATTTATAACTCCAATTTAGGTGATTCAAAAACTCATGGACATCTAAAACATATAGGAACAAATAACTCTTCTATAACACTCCCTAATTCCATCGTTAAATAGAATCAAAATCAGGGTTAAGTTACTGGTCAGTGATCCAACAAACTTGGTTCAGCATGAATTCAATGTCTAATTCATTCATTCAATTCATCCCATGCTTTATCACCATTTACAGACCTCTAATTCAACATTCAGCAACATATCTTTGCATTATCCACACACTACAGAAGTGTTCATGCAAGAAAATGTGAAAAACTAAAAGAGATATCAAACCTTCAACCAAAAGAGCTTTAAATCTTCTTCTTAGCTTCCTTTTCCTCCAACTTTGAGCTCCCCTCTCCTATACATCATAACTCTTATAAATCATCTAAAATATCACAAAAGTATGAAATTTAAGAAAGGCTACTTACTTGGATAGAGTTCTAGGTTGAATTTAGTGTTTAAATCACATGAAAAGTGATGGAGAAAGGAAGGAGATGAAGAGAAAGATAAGAGGAGATGAAGAGGAAGATGGAGATGAAGAAGAAGACGTTGAAGATGAAGATGAAGAAAATGAAGAAAGCAAACTGAAATGGAAGTCTCGTGTAGTCCAAATAAATCTTTGATTGTGTGTTACCAAATAGTACCTAAATTTTCCATATGTTACGTTTTAATACCTAAACTTTCTATTTTAGTGCAAGTAAGTCCTACTCCTTATACTTTGATCTTTTTGTTTCATTCAAGTAAGTCCACTTCTTTTACTTATTTATGGTACATCCCATTTTACCCCACTCTGGCGTTAACCGGTTTCTAGTTCGACCCGACTCGACTCATGTATATGCAACGATTCGATTCAGTAGGATGTTACAATTATGATCTAAATTTCTGTCAATGAGAATGATGTGATAACTGCACACTATTGCTGTGAATAATTTGATGAATGGCTATCATTATATAATAATTGTTGATGCCGGGCATTGATGGCCTAAGGAGTTTAAAATGTTCTGAAATATTGGGAGTGTACTGGGTGATTAATAATCATTATGATGGTTTTTACTCACTGAGTAGCATCTGATATAAAATGCTAATGTTTTTCCAGATTTTGGCATTAGGAGGCATTAGCAATCAGCATTCCATCTGTCCAGACTAACAGAAATGGAACAAAGGTCGAGATCAGTTGTGTCTGCATATATCAACTCCTTAGTTTGTAAATATGTTTTGTAGGAGTTTAAATTCCTTAATGTCCACCATTTATTAAGTAACTTTAAAATTATGTTTGGTCATGTATATATTTATATATGTCTGTTGCGAAAAGTAAGAAATTTTCTAACACTGGTTCTTACTGTTTATCACATGGTTCGACTTATATTTCTGTTAATGGATTTGTATGATATGTTATATATCATCTTCGACTATTTATCCTTGGATACATGGTGTAAGGGTGTTACAAATGAAAAAGTCTATTTTTGAGCCAGATATTATTAATGCAAAAAGAAAAAAAAAAAGAAAAAATCTCAAGTGTATATAAATAAAGAACCCTGCTCAAGTATTATCACACTTGAGGCAAAAAGAAAGGGATGCAAAAAATAGTAATAAAAGAAAGCAAACAAGTCATTATAAGTATTTGGCTACTAAATAAGGCATATTTTGCTCCTAACAGTTCTCAAGAGCCTTTCTTTTACTTTAGATTTGAGCAGTCGTGATAAAGCCACGATGGAGTATAGCATTAGTTGCATCCCACGATATTATGAATGTATGATTGCATTGTTGTATGTTATTTCATATTGATGCATCCACGCATACATGCATCATGTTGTATTTGCTAACGTCTATTTTTACAGTCAAGATAGCGCCCCAAAGGGATAAAAGTCCACAAAAAGCCAGTTGGTAAGAGCGGACAATCGCCTGGTTAGAATTGAAGAACCTTTAACCCCCTCTGATTTGCCTGATTCTACACCTACTAGTCCTTCGAGCTACCACTTTGAGATTGAATACTCTCCAGTTCAAACAGAGTTGTTAGTTCTAGCTTCTACTTTTACTGATAAAATGGCCAAGCCAAGCATTCACATTTCTGAAATTAAGAAGATGATCGAAAAGATAGTGGTAGCCAGCCTTGAAAAGCTCTTACGGACTGATAAGGGAAATGAGCAAGTAGTGATTGAGGATGAAAAGGCCAAAGTTGAGTCTGAAAGAAAGGAGCATTTTGACGACACTTGGCAGGACGAAGAATTTTTCTCCAAGAAGATGCCTACAAGAAAGTCTGAGCCTAAACCGATTGTGTTAGAAAAATTTGAAAAGCTAGACAAAAAGCTTGAGAAGCTGTACGTGTTCATGAAATCTAAGGGAATGGGCCAGTATATAGACATTGATGATGATGAGGAGGAGGAGCTTGAGTTGAAGCAAACTACCCCTATGACCTATAAGATGCCAAAAGTGGCAAAATATGATGGTAATGGTGACTCGAAGGTGCACCTCATGCAATACAAGTCAATCATGGAGTTGGCGAGTCTGCCGTCAAGGGAGATTTTGAAATATTCCCGATGTCCTTAACTAGGTCTGCCCAGACTTCGTATTACAATCTCGAAAGAAGGTGAGAAGAGGTTGGAATGAGTTCACCACAGTTTTCCTTAAAGAATATGCCTACAACCATCAAATGAGTGTCAATTTGAGGGATTTTGGAAGCAACTGTGCAAAAACAAGACGAGAACTTTACAGATTACATGGCTAGATAGAGAGCCAAGATCACGCAGATAAGGAACCGTTCGGATACCAAGGAGCATATCAAGATTTTCATTAAGGGAACTTTGCCAACTTTCGTGAGAAGTTGTATTACATGCCGCTGACAGAGTTTTCACAAGTGTATGAGGTGGGAACCACTATTTAGGACAAGATCTGAGAAGACAAAAAGTATTAGAATCGTGCTGAAAGTTTTGGCAAATCCGGGTTCCAAGGGTCAAGTTCGTCTGCCAAGACCCCAAGCACCAACATGAACACAACATCTGCCACTCTAGATTCAAAAGCCACTAACATTCCATTGAGAAGATTTTCCAACTTCGGTACTCCTCTTTCTAGAGTTTTCGAGAAAGTAAAATCAGTAAGTCTGCTACAATCACTTGCACCAAGACCTCCTCCAACTATTTTGCCAAAGAATTTTGATTAGAATTCATATTGTCACTTCCATCAGAGCAAAGATCACACCACTGACAATTGCTTGCAATTGAGGCACGAGATTCAAAACTTAATAGATGATGGCGAAGTGACTGATCCTGAAAAGTCAAGGCCAAACACGACGAATAATCTACTCCATAATTTCCAAAATGTGCTGCCTCCTAAGAACTTGTATATGGTTAAGTCTGGAAAGACTCGCAAGGAGGTGTTAGCCGAATTCGAGGAAGAGAATGAGGAAAGAGAGAGGGAGATGATATTGGAACAAATCTATGTAATAGTGCTGAATGTCTGGGACAGTGATGAAGAATGGATGGACCAAGGTGAGGAAGCATGGGTTGGAAGCGATGATGAGGTAATTGTGCATCCCGTTACTTTGGACGTATAGAGTAGCAAGGAGGAAGAGGAAGCTAGAGCAGTTAATCACATGACCCAAAGTGGTCGAGTTTATCAACCGAATATGATCAAGCCTAGGGAAGAAAAAGAAAAGGCCAGCTCATCAGGTATGCCAAAAACAGAAAATGAAGATGATGCTCTAATTAAACAGATGAAGAGAACCCATACAAATGTAAGCATGTGGGACCTGCTCGTCTCATCAAAGAAACACCGTGAAGCTTTCTTGAAAGCGATGGTTGAGATTCCAGTTTTATCATCTATATCTCCGGCTGATTTTGTGGGGATAGTCCAGCATAATCCCCTCACTATCACCTTTTCTGATGATGAACTTCCTCCTGAAGGAAGGAATCACACCAAAGCTCTGTTTATAAAGGCTGAGGTCAGAGGTAGGATTACCAAAAATATGATGATTGATGATGGGTCAGCTTTGAATAGATGGCCGTTAAAGTTGCTTTCCAAATTTAAGATGGAATTGTTCGATTTGGAACCTTCTAATGTTGTCATTAGAACTTATGATAACTCTAAGAGACAAGTGGAGGGAAATTTCAAGACAATGGTCAAGGTGAGGCCGATAGAAAAGGAGACTGAGTTTATTGTAATTGATATAACCCCTACATTCACCCTACTGTTAGGGCACCCATGGTACCATTCCTTAGGAGGAGTACCATCAACGCTGCACCGGAAGATAAAATTTCCTTTCAACGGTGAAGTCATCACCATTCCTACTGTCAGTGAAAGGAGTGTAGCTATGCTAAATGTGGACAAGCAAGTAATCCTCCCATGGATCGATTTTCAGATTGCTGTGTTGAGCACTGACATGGAGCCCACTGTCTCCAACATCATGAAGAAGATGAATTATGAAGAAAGAAAATGGCTTGGAAAGAATCAACAAGGCATCACGGAGCTACCTAAAATCCACACTCAGAGAAACCGCTTAGGCCTGGGGTATAAAATTGGAAGCACACCATTGAATACATACGGCTAGTTGGACATGGATGGACGTTTCGTCCGTTCAAGTGAGCATTCCTCTCCATGTCTGCCAATAGAGCCATTTGAGCATAAGGGGAAGATGTACCCAGGTCTTGAGATCTTTGCAGATGTAATTAATATCTTGGTGGTTGAGCCCAAAGCTTTAGAGACTGAATCTGAATCTAAAGAAGAAGAAAAAGAACTAAAGAAAGAGGGGGTTGAGGGGCCACAAACGACCGAGGAGGAGAAAAAGGAAGAAGAAGAGAAGGAAGAGGGACAAGTTGCCCAAGTGAAAGAGGAGGAAAGCAATAAAGGGAAGGTGAACGATGACAAAGAGGAAGAAGACCCTGCGGATCAAGTGCTGAAAGCGATCTGAGCCTACATCGAGGAAAGCTTTAAAGAAGTTGAAGTCCCTTCTGATGTGACTATTTCTGTTAAGGATGAATCTGATTATAATGAACTGTCTATGCTTTTTAATGAAATGAACTTTAATTTTGCTTACTTGTTTGATGTCTTTCCTAATGGTTCCATTCATTAAGTAGATAAGCACATGCGCATATTTGACATTAACTCATCATGCATGCTTGAATTTAATATTGGTACAAAAGATAATCCACGAATTTTATTAATTGGGCCAAACTTAACGCCAAAGCTAAACACAAAATTTAAAAGTCTACTCATGGACAAAAAGGAAGCCTTCGCGTGGATATATGAAGATATGCTAGGGATAGACAAGTCTATAGCTGAGCACACAATCCCTTTGTATCCTGGAGCCAAGCCAGTGTAACACAAGAGAAGAGTCTGCTTAATTCAAGCAATAGGAGGAACAACAACAATAATAAAGAAGAACACAAGTTTTGGGTTTCTATACTTGCGTTTCTATTTTTATTTTCTTTTTTTTTTAGTCTTATTTGGTGTTAATATATAAATTTGCTACAAAAAAAGTGTGTAGATCTGTATTGTAGTTTTAGCCTTTCAATCTCTTAGGGGTGTATTTCTGCATTAATGAGTGTTTGGGTTTGTATATATGAATTTCAATGCAAAATAAGGAAGGAAATAAATATAGAATTTGTTCCTTAGATGCCATTTTTATTTCTTGGTGTTAGATAGAATATAAATATTCATATAGGGACTAAAATGGAATTTGCTTATAAACTCGTATAATTATAGTGACTAAAAGGATATTTGACATATAAATCCTATTGGGTCCTTTTCTTGGACATTTAAGTCGGCGTCTAAATAGAAAAAAGGATACCAAATTTGGGTCCTATTCTTGGATATTAAGTCAGCGTCTAAATAGGAAAACAGATACCGTTCTTATTTAGGATTTATATGTCAAATATCCTTTTAGTCACTATAATTATAAGAGTTTATAAGCAAATTCTATTTTAGTCCCTATATGAATATTTATATCCTATCAGTGTTGTTATTCGAGGAAGAAGAAGGTAGAAACTGAGTTATTCTGATTATATCTATTCTCTGGGCTCCTTTCTTTTTAATTATGTAATTTGTCATTTTTCTACTATTTTATGTCTAATAAGCTATTTTATAGGACAAAAAAAATTAGAGTTGTCGTGTTTACTATAATTACTAGTATGTCAGAGCTTTTTTGCCAGCTCATGGTGAGCACAACTCACGCGTGCAATAGGAGTCCAGTGAAAAATGTAATATATATAAAATAAAAAAAATATAAGGTCGCAGTAGGTAATTCACGAATTATAGTGAGTTACAATATTTTTTAATGAAAGTACAAGAGGTAAATTATGCATTTGGCCTCTTGATATTTGCCCACCGAGAAAAATGTGGCTGATTTTGGCCGGAAGAAGGTGAACATGCAATGGACACATAATTCAGGGAAGCCTCGTTTGTTTTTAAATTCAGGTATGTTGTACGGAGGTGTTTTCTTTTTCCTATATTTTTTACCGGACTGATCTAGGCTTAGGCTGGTGTATAAAGATCTGGTCCTGTCAGCTTCGGTCTGAACCCAATCGAGCCCGGCCCATCAGGTCCACGCATAAGCGACTTCTGTGTTGAATCTCGAATCCCTAGAAAACAACCCAAGTAGCAATTTGGCTTCTCCTTACTCATTGGTAGTGCGGAGAAGTTTGTTCTGTTGTTGGAAATGGCGAGATCGTCGAGCAAGGACGCCCAAGCTCTCTTTCATTCCCTTCGCTCTGCTTATGCAGCCACTCCTACGGGTCTCAAGGTTTGTCTGTCTGTCTCTCTCTCTCTCTCTCTCTCTCTCTCTCTCTCTCTCAATACAAAGCGTAGAACGAATTTGTTAACCGATAGTTATTTTGTGTGGCAGATCATCGATCTTTATGTTGGCTTTGCGATTTTTACTGCTCTAGTTCAGGTATTTCCTTGTCATTTATCTGTTTCTTAACTTTGATAATGATGACTTATTTATTAGATCTGCTCCATCACATAATCATGTGTTCACAAATGAAATAGAGAAAAAGGAATTCTCTGCATTTGTATTGTGCATTTGTTTTGGTAATTTTCATTTGTTTGCTATATTTAATTGCTTGGAAAGTATCTGTTGCCATTCTGGAGTCTGTGTTTCTTACAATTTGATCTAATTCATCTTTTTTCTACAGCTCTTTTATCGAGTTTATTAAGCTATTTCCACTCATGAAATCTTTTCATTCAAATATTTTTCCCATTTTGACTCGCTCTAAGGCAAATGGCTGTACAAATTTCTTATTTGTTTCTCTCTCTCTCTCTCTCTCTCTCTCTCTCTCTCTTGTAAATTTGTAGTTTTTGAAAGGGGTGTAAGCCTTAGTTAAAATTGAAAAATGTGATGAAAATTCTAATCTTTTTTCCTCTTTCGTTTCTTACCTTTGTGATAAAATTAATGTTCCAGAATCTGATGTTTTGTCTATAACTTTTTAGTGATTGAACTGCAATTACCAGGGTCTTTGTTTTGTTTTTGGTATGCTTTCCAAATTGTATATTTTAATTATTTGGATTAAAGGACTTTTTGGCAGAAAACTAATTCTAAGAAATATGAGAAAATTTGTCATAAATCAAAATGAATAAAACCTTCAAACAAGAGCTAAGGCACGAAGAAACCAGTCGAGAAATGTGTGTGAGGGAGTAGCCCTTAGAAAGAACTTTGATCTTCACCAGAACCCCATATACCAATCAC
The DNA here is from genome assembly GCF_041381405.1 of Jatropha curcas. Lineage (NCBI taxonomy): Eukaryota > Viridiplantae > Streptophyta > Magnoliopsida > Malpighiales > Euphorbiaceae > Jatropha > Jatropha curcas. Next base: position 24,848,572 of record NC_143161.1, read on the forward strand.
AACCATTAGAAATTAAAAGGTTAATTGGAGCCCTATCTGGTTGAAACTAGAAGCTAGTACATTGGGGCCACTATTTTTTAGCCCTTTGGGCTGATTAGGTGGCCCTATTACTAATTTTATTGTCTGAAGCTGAACCCGTAGAGGTATCCATTGCTTGGGTGGTGTTAGCATTTTAGATATGGCAAGTTGTCAATGTTGATAGAAAGAATTGAAAATACATAGACAATGAAAGAGTCTGGAAAGAGGTATACTTTGTGGATTTTGACAGGATTTGGTTTTAATGGTCCTGTTGGTAAAACAATCAAAGGTGATATAGGACAATTTGTAGGAAGTGATTATTAAGGCTGGATATTGCTTTATTTGAAAACTAAAATGAGTAGATATTTAGGTGAGCTATTAGAGCTTGTATGGAAATAGATTGAAGAAGCCACAATCTAATTACAAAGGGAGGTTGTGGGTCTGTATAGGCGCTATCAATTATAAAATAAAAGAACTAGGCTTGGCAGTTATCACCGACTGTCCAGGGCTGAGCCCTGAGATTTGATGGAAGACTTAAAAAGCCACCTACAGACGCTTTTTTTACGTCAATCACTTTGGATATTACAATGTGAATGAATATTTACTGACTATTTGTATTTCATTTTATTTTTAATTGAAATTAGAACCTTCAAGGAGAAAAAGGAATAAGAGCCGTTTGGAATATACTCCATTTCTATTTTTAAGAATGTGTGTTTCACTAGGAAAATATGATATTTTCATTTGTTTCATTCCTTTAATAGATTTTAGCATATTCATGGTATTTTCCACTAAGAAAAAAAAAATTCATACTTTTCTCTGGAGTGCAGATAATTGAAGTTGAATCTTGTTTCTTTATTGCCAACTTTTTACAATGAGGTGCAATTGAGTCTTTCTTCCTAATTCAAGAGTGCAAAATCTCATTTTTCGTACGTATTACAACATTTTCCCCCCCCCACATATTATTTTATGATATGAATTATGAAATTTGCAACAACACAAACTCACCACAGTAGTTGAGTTGGACAGCTGACTTTTTAGCTTTCCTTGCATGGTTTAAAATGGAGTTGGCAAGAGAAACTAAGTTGCAATAGTGTCATTATGTTAGCAGTTGTTCTATATAGTATAAAGTGTTGAATTCTAATAGGATGGAGGGTAAATTCACCAACAGTTGCTGTTATAATAATAGCAATATATAGTGCGAGATACTATATTGTATCATTTTGTGGACCGGACCTTCAACCTGAAATTCACATGCTTATAACACAATTAATTAACTAAAAAACAAAGTACCATGTATAGCAATGTATATTGCGAGATACTATATTGTATCATTTGGCTAACCTTCAACCTGAAATTGACATGCTCATAACACGATTAATTAACTATAAAAACAAAGTACCATGTATACCATTTTATACACATACACAGACCAAAAAAAGTACTAAGGTTAAATTTGTGATTGTCAGAAATAATGAATGATAGACTAAAGAAATATTGAGTAAATGTAAGTGTTTGTATTTGATGCGAAAATTAATCATTTATTCATTTAATGTAATGGGTCATGTTGGTTTTCATGTTTGTGACAAAAAATCATTCATCTCTGGTTTGGTCGACCTATATACTGTTCTTTCAATTTTTTAACATGGTACAAATATGACCAGTTAAATTGGCACCATGCACATTCAGAATACTCAACAAAAGGTTTCTGCATAAACAAATATGGTGGATGACAGAGTTACTTTCCTTCTTTGTTCATCTGTTGCATTTTTCTCAATGATTCCCTACTTTTACATGTGTCTGTGGTGAAATTGTATTTTCTTTGGCTTTTCTGGTGTACTGTTGTTTTTCTTGTCAATATTACTGGACTTTACATGCAAGAGCTAAAATGCTAGTCGATAAATATTAAAGGAAACATATTTAATGAGCATAATAAGCAAGGTCATCAAATTGTTGCTAAATGTAATGCATATAACTTGTAATTATGAAGATCTTGTTCAAAATTCTATGGAATTGCCACATTATTGTGGAAGTAGATTTTGATGTAGAATATCTGCTGCACTACCAGCAAATATTTGAAACTATTCATAGCTTTTTCTCCTCGTATAGTGATTAATAATTTGAATGCATCCTTTTTCATTTCAACTAATTGAAATTTCATCACTGATTACGAAGTTCAGATCTGAGACCATTTTGACTTTGTTTTCTGATTGACAGGTGGGTTACATGGCCATTGTTGGATCATTTCCATTCAATTCTTTTCTTTCAGGAGTACTTTCTTGTGTAGGCACAGCAGTCCTTGCTGGTAAGCAGGCAGCACTAGCAAAATTAACTCTTTAGTTTATTGGCCTGTTTCAGTTTAAATGGAGAGATTAAGCCTGAGAATGAACTTTTTTTTATTTTGCCACAGTTTGTCTCCGTATCCAGGTGAACAAAGAAAACAAGGAATTCAAGGTGAGATTGCTGTATGCTTAATCTTGTGCTCCCATTAGTTGATGAGAAAATTGAAGAAAATTCAGATTAATGTTCCCAAATTTTAGTAGAACCATCTCTTTTGCCATATCCCCTCACTCTCATCGAGTTAATGTGGGTTATTTGTTACTTTTTTCCTGCAATTATGTTTCTACAATCAAGTAATTGGATGTTTCTTTCATCTAACTGTAGGATTTACCTCCAGAGCGTGCTTTTGCTGATTTTGTTCTCTGCAATTTGGTGCTTCATCTGGTGATTATGAACTTCCTGGGTTAATCTTGATCTGCTGGACACATTCCTGCATCTGTAACTTTTGAGACAGTAGTTATGAAATAGTTTTGTTCCATGAATGCAGCAAATTTTCTTTGGCTAATGTTTTTGAAATATTGAACTGCGGTCGGGGTTTTACTTATTTAGTTGTTTATAATGATGAAATTATAAATGTTGCTTAGACGAACAAACCCTTGTCGATCAAGCAAACCATGATTGATCCCTAGGCGCGCAACATTACGTCAGTACCTCCCCCATTTTGTCAACTGAGTGGTTGGTTCATCTTTTTCTTTATTTACATGGTTGGCCTGGGCCCTTGTCTGCTGAGATATATCTTGGATAGATGAAATTTCACACATCTTTGAGCTCTCTTAAGGCTTCTGAAGGAAAATACTTTTTACGATTTGTCGTTATTTGGGGTGTTCAGGACAAGGACAATAAGTAATGGAAAATGTTTTCTGATACTTTTTTATTTATTATTGATTTATAATCTAATCTTTCTAATTGATTTGATTAAAATATTGATAAATTTATTTATAATTTTATAAATGCATATTTTTTTTAATTTATTAATTATCAATAGTCATTATTCACAGCTAGAATGACTATGACTTTTATAATTTATCATTTGTTTTACATTTTTCTTATATTTAAAAATAAAATTTTAAAAACATGAAATATCATTATTATAAATATTTTTATGGTATCATGAGTTAAAAATTTTAATATTTTTTTACTAATTTTTAATATTGCAACTGAATAATGAAAAAATAATTGATGTGAAAAATATCTTTTAAGAGTTGAAAATATTGTTCAAACATAAATTATGACTTAATTTTTCAAAAGCAAATCGAGTCACGGAGGCCAAGTGCTTGCCGGAGATTTCTCTATGTTTTGTCACATTGAGGACCAACTTATTTGACTAATTAGATTAAAAAAAATTTAAAAAATGAATCCTTGATGAGATAATTTTACTTTAGAAGAGGCCAATAACAAATCCCTCTGCCAAATGGCTGCATAGAGAAGGGGAAAGATATTTGACCTAAATTTATTGTGTTTGTTTATGGCTTAATACAGTTACTAACCCTAAACTCTGTAACTTCTTATAACTGTATCTTACTTTTAATTTTTTTTTTATAATATTTAAATTTATAAGTTCGGAATTTATCGTAATGTAAAACAAATTTTGAGAAACAAATTATTCCAGATTAGTTCTTAGTCAATATGTTTTTGAATCTAATTTTATGTAAACAAAATAAAATATTATTTTCACATTTTAAAAGATGAAATCATAAAAAAAAAAAAATGGAAGAAGAAATGAAAAATACAAAATAAATAAAACATAATATTCAAGACCAAAATAGATAGAAGTTTATTTCTACAATACTTTTATTTTTGTATTAATTAAAATTTTAACTTTTGTTCCAAAAAAAATAAAAATTATTTTTTGTATTTTTAAAAGATAAAATTCAGAAATTAAAAAAATAAAATTGAAACTTGAAACATAAAATTTAAAAATAAAAAAAAATGTAAATTCAAGGCTACAAACAATAAATGTTAATTTCTACCAACTTACTGGACTATCCTAATTTTTCAAATTCAAAAATTTCAATTTAAAATTAATTTTTAAAAGGAGTATTTTCAAGTATAATATTTTAAATTGGTATTTTTGCTTATTATATCATATTTCGTGAAAGTAGAAGTAAAGGGCAATTTTGAAAGTTCAAGTAAAAGTAAAGACTAATAATTAAGAAATATACTGTTTATGAAAGTATTAAAAGTACTATTATTGATTATAACATTATTAATATCCCTATAAATATAAATCTTATACTTTACCTAACATAGTACTTTTACTTTTATTTTTTGGCGAGAGGTATTACTGAAATGTGAAAGTATAAGATCGTCCTTACAAATTTGAGGGTACCACAAGGTAAATTTTATAAACTTCAGAGATAAATTTATGCAATTGGCGGTTTATAAAATACCCATAAATGTAAAATCTTAAATTATTTTAGATCTCTAATAGGCTGGTGTTAATAATTATTAATTATAATTATTTTAAAAAATCCTAATATATTTATGGTATAAAATCTTTTTTAAAAATCTTTTTAAAATCTTCATTACTGATAGAAATCCAATATTTTTTTTAATCTTTTGTAATAAAAAAATAAAGAAGTTCACAACTATATTATTTTTAATCTAATATTGATCTCATTTTTCTTTAATTATCTATCATTAAATTAATTATTGGAGAGGGCATTAGTGGCAAATGAGGAGTTGTTGAGGTGTAGTTGGTGATTTTGATAGGATTATGGAATTTTGATTTTTGGTTTCTACTTGTATAATTGGATTAATTGAAACTACCAAAAAAAAAAAAAAAAAAAAAAAGACAAATATTGGTAATACTCCTCCGCTCTACTTTAATAGTAATAAATGGACATTTTATATTGTTTCACTTTAAATGCTCATTTAGGATTTTAGGATCTTGAGAGTATGTTAATTATTTTTTCAATTTTACCCATATTTATTAAGTATTTTGTAGTAAAATTAATGGAGAGTTTTAATTTTAAGAAGCGCAATTTATAGATTCTAACATATATTTTTGAAAAATCAATGTGTTTCAATTATTTTTTTAATCTTTGTGAAAGATCAAATGTTATTATTAAAGCCACGTGAAAAGAGTAATTAATAGTATTTTTCTATTTAATTGTGCGCATGAGATGAAGAAGGGGGAAGCAGACGGAGAAATTAGAAATTAGAAAAAAATATATTTTTATTCGCCTATTTGTTTTCAATTTTTATTATGTTGTTTGATAAATTTTAATTGTGGTTATTATTGACTTCACATATAACTTACTAATTCTTCCGTATAAAAATATAAATTTTTTAAAGTGATTGTTTCGTCGTAAAATATAAGTTGTTTAAGGTAATTATTTTGTCTTAAAATATAAGTCGTTTTGAATATTTCAAGAAATAATAAATGATATTTTTCTAATGTTATCCTTATTTATATTAAATACAATTTATTTTCACAAGTTACCTTTCGTTTTGAGATAAAATGTAATTAGATCAAATTACAATTGATTTTGTTATAATTTAAAAGAATTAATTTTTCCTTAATTTTCATGCAAAAATCTTAAATAAATTTATATTTTAAGAAAAGAGAATATTGAGGTTACAATTATTTTCAAAAATTATTACTTATCATAAATAAATTATTTTTTATTTTAATATGTTATGGAAATAAAAAATTATTTTTATAATAGTATTGAATATTTATTTATTATTATTTATAAATTGTAATTTTAATACTGATTATTTTACAAGTTTATTATAATCCAAATATGTACATAAATAAGAATTAACTAGCTTGCTATAAAAAAACTTCAAAGTACAACTAATGAAATTAATTAGTCATTAAGAGTTTAAGACTTCCATAAACCTATTAGTTGCTAGTAGGAGTGTTAAAATGGGTCAAAACACGCATATGCGATTCATCTAACATGCGAAATAAACGAGATTAGGTTGAGGTTAACTAGGTTTGTGTCATAAATGAGACACACATTTATGACATGAATATAAACGTGTCGTGTTACGGATTGACACATGGGATAGGCGAGTGTTCCATTTATTTATGTTAAAGAGATAATTTTAATGTCAAATATAAATACCCCAACTAAAATCTTATTTAACTATATTGTCATATTAATATTTTATTATTTTGATTATGAATCTTGGAGAATATATACATTTTATGTATAAAAATTTATTTGAAATATGATTTCAGTTAAATAGGTTAAAACTTAAGAATATCATAAACAGGTTAAGTAGATTGTATACAAGTGAAAACGATCTACTTAACCTGCTTATGAATTAAGCAGGTTACACGAGTTATGTACAGGTTAACACGACTACTTAATCTGCTGATGATTACATGTGTCATGTTCGTGTCATTTGCCTAATTTTTATTTCGTGTTTGTGTTGACCCTAATCGTGTCATATATTAGATGAATTCGTATCGAACCAGACACACAAACTCGTTTTGACACTCTTAGTTGCTAGTATGATATGATTTCAAATAGTTATTCAAATTAGAGTATAATCACTTTTAAATTTTTAAAATAGGATTTAATTTGGAAAGTAATAAAATTTTTAAAATATAATTTCTTTGATTATATTACATTACATTCTACTACGGTTTACCAAACATGGTCTAATTATTTAGATAATTAATAAAGGAGTAACCTAGTCAATTATAACCATTCTTTTTGTCACAACCCGATTCCATGGGCCGTACCGGCACTAGGGCCCAGGTAAGCTTAAGGCCCCCGATGCCCGTAGTAAGCCTAAACACTAGAATCTATTATCTCGGTATAAATTTCAACATTTAGCCCATATGATTATGAAAAATAAACCTCAAGATCTTATTATTTCTCGACCCAAATTTATCTTCTACAACATTTCATAGTTCGGACCTAATTTACAATACATTACATTTCTAATATGGGCTCATAGAATTACTTCGTCTATGTTAATACACGACTAAATATATGTAAATTCTACAACTGCGGAGTCATTAACTGCTTGGTATACATAGCTTTTTATACATATAATTACATAGTAAAATAATTATGAAGCTGGAAAAAAATTTTCTTCTAGCCCTATTGCGAAGGAACATAACTTGATCGAATTAAAGAGAAACTTACTTCCTGAAAAATTAAACAAGATATGTGAGCCTTCTAAAAAATAATACTTATTGCACAACACACGCATTCACACAAATGTATAAATATATCAATCTAGTCATCCGACTAATTATATGCTCACACAGCCAGTCACACAAATGACAATTCACCAGCACTCACAATCATTAACATCTTCATATAATGACATCACGTGGAAATTGGTCAGTGGCGTCACCGAAACCCCGATGAGCCGTCCTCCCACATGGCTCATCCACTCACGTGTGCACCAGGGAGCCGATCCCCCATACTGGCCGACCAGTCTAATCCTCACTTGACCAGCCCTCTCATTGTTTTTCCATTCCCTCTCTCTCTTTTTTTTTTCTTTTTTTTTTATATACCAACAGGAGGCAACCCGGTGGTCTCCATCCAATCTAGATCATCAGGCGCTCACAACAGGAGGCCACCCTGCGGGCTGCGATTAAATCTAGACTGTCCGGTGAGCAACGACGAGAAGCCAACCTGTGGTTAACGGTAACGTTAACGGTAGGTGCACACGGGGGCACCGATCTCCCATTTACCCGGCTAACGGTAATGGATCCATATAACGGTAACGGTAATCAGGATCCATATAACGGTAACGGTCTCACAAACCCATGGTGACCCACTTCATCCCAAATCCACACAAACAAAGCATAGCATCATCACAACACAATTAATCAAACATTGCAATTAAATGTAGGCATATTGATCAGTTACATATCGGAATGCAATGTACGATTAGACATTCATATTCAAATGCAAACAAATAAATAAATAATGTTAACAATAAACAGCAACGATAGAACAAATAATAATAATAATAAACAATAATAATAATGAAAATAAATAAGTGATTGAATAATTAAATAAATAATGATGATAATAAAATAATTAGAGCACTTTATTTATTATGTATTAAGCTATAGAATTAATCTAAATAAACTTATTAATTATGTTATCAATTAAAACTAGTCTAAGTTCTTATCGAAATTTCGGCAGCACCTCCCCTAAAAATTGGACTATCTATCTGCTCAAATATCACAATATTATTATATATTTATCAATCAATGCACACAGCCCATCCATCGGGCAATAAATCAACTATATTCCCATCCTCCTTTCAAAACAACTCAACCCGTCCGCCATAATCTTATTTTTCAATCATTAGATCAATCAATTCAGACATCCCATTAACTTCAAGCTACATATATCATTCATCACACTTACATATATACTTAATAATTTCAACAAATTAACCTCCAAGCGTGATTCATTAATAGTGTTAATTGCCCTATAACTATTTACTTTAACTTACAACTTCTCCTAACAATATTTATTAAAATTCCTATATTAACTTACATAAAATTTAGTTAGGTATTTTTATCTCAATATCAAACCTTCTAATTATAATTATGGTTCATGTAATTTATTTGACAATGTTCTAAACTAGTTTGCAATTACATTATTCTAAAATCCTAAACTAGTTAACAAATCATGTTCGCTATCCAAATACGCACACTAATCAATCTAATTTATTTACAAAGACTATAAATGTTCATATATTTTTAAGCTAACCCAATAACCTATTTTCTTGTTATTCAATTTAATCTATTTAATAACTCAATTAAATTCATTAATCAATTAATTCTTTATATACAAAAATTGAGAATTGAGTCTTAGGGCATACCAATTGAGAACCGGGGGACGATTCCATGATCAGCGCGAAGAGAAGAGGACTCTGTCTCTCGGGGCCTCGCTGGAGTGTCGCCGGCCGGTCATCGGACCGCCGCCGCCAACCGCCATGCATGGTGGCCGGAAAATCAAATCTTGCCCAGAAATTTGCGATTCGCACACCAAAATGCTTGAAATTATGTCAGGACCTCGATTATATGACCAATTTGAGCTGAAGGTGCCTCCTTCGGCCGGAAACCTCCTTCAAACCTTCGGCCGACCGCCACATTGAGTTCATTTGATCCAGGCCACACTACAACGATTGACGCCACGGAATGGAAGCAGAGGAAGAAAGGAGATCTGTTGCGCCTAGATCGTTGCTTGAGATCGTCGGAAAACCAACTGGAGGCGCGATTTGCGGTGGAGCGAAACTGCGACTCCTCTTGCAGTCGCTGTGCTTGCCAAAAACAAAGGAGAGAGGAGAAGGGAGGCCTGAACAGTTGCGCTGGTGACGCGACGGCGCGGAGGTGATCTCAATCAGCTCCAGTGGCCGGAACGGGGAGGAAAGGAGGAGGAGGTCGCTGCTCACGCTGGCGCCAGGAAAGAGAAGAAGAAAAGGAGAAAAAAGGAAATAAAGAAAGAAAAAAAATCTTGGAGCTTCTAGACCATTCCAGTTCGATTCGAACCGGTTTGGTCTAATTTAATGATTTGGCTCGATTTTCACTTGATTCTCGGATTTTCCACTGGTTCTCAAGTTATTCGTGTGGTTTTCGAAAAATCAATTCAATTTATTTGATTATTTTAATTAGATTTCGTAACATTTTCTCCATTAACTCAATAAAAATAAGAACATAAATATAAATAGTAATGATATTTGATTTTAGAATAATTAATTTATATATATATTTTTAATAGATTATTTTAAATAGATCGAGATTTTTAATTTAATAAAAATTCGAAAGTTTTGAAAATAAAAATTCAGGGTATTTCAATCTCCCCTCCTTAAGACAATTCGTCCTCGAATTAAAATCTAGTAGGAGAGGGTAAGAAAGGGGGGTACATAGGGAATTCAAAGTCATAAGAAATTACTTCCATCATTAGGGAGACAGCTCAAGAGTGGATAACATGAACCGAGGAAAGAAAAGGGTCAGGTATTCTAATTGTAATTCTCTCGCCAACCATCCTATTTAGTGCCACCTAGCTAAAACTTACAAGAATTTGAGTTAATTACCTAAATCTCCAATCACTATCTTCAGACAGCTACTGAAATCTTTAGAAATCTTTCTTTGAATAAAATTGACAAATAAACCAGGTTTAATAGGAAAGTACATATCATATATCATAGATTTTTCTCAAAATTATGTAACTTCATTTGAAAATTTAAATTTTATTAGACATTCCTTTGTGAAGACCAAACATAATTTACAAAAGGCAAACAATTGTAATTATAATTTACTTACAATCATAAGAATTAACTCGTCCAATTCACATATGTTATTTAATAAAACTCTTATTAATCAAAACTTTGAAAACTGGTTGCTGTACTTCAAAACTTTAGGCAAAATCGTCTGCAACTTCCGCTATCTATTATATCACAGGCCGCTTCGAAATAACTATTTTTGTTTCTCATCTATGCAAATTTGATTGTCCTTATAATATCTTGATTATAGATTTGTTCATCTGTTATACAGCTCTTATATCACTGCATCCCTTAGCTATCTCACTCCTATAAAAATTTTCACTCCTTCCACTTAACCATCAATTTCTCTTTCCAGCGCTTATTCCTTATGTCGCCTTAATACTCATCACGAAAATTTAACTTTCATAATAATATCTCTTAGTAATTCGCACTTCCGTTCACAACCTAAATCTCATTTGATAACCTTCCATTCTACTAATGTTGCCTATTAATTTGTTAAGGATAAGAGAGTATTCTTATTAATTATTTTGTCTACTAATCATCATTAATCGCGATCTATCTAACCACCAATAATTCAACTTAGCATTTATTACCTATCTTAAATATTCACCTTTATCTAATACCTATCAACACAGATTTTTCAATTAAATTTTGTTAATTCCCGACCTAATACTACCTTACCATCCAAATATTACATTAAGTTGATCTCAATAACTCCTCATTGTCCAGTTTATATTTACTATTAACCTCTCACTTCATGTTCATAGCCTAGATTAGAATTTCAACCCACGGTTCTAACATTTTAATTAGAACCTTAATTAAACAAAAGTTCAATTCTCTATGTGGAATTATTAACTCAAGATTCGCATCTACTTATCTCTACCTTACGTCAATTTCATATTCAACTTACCTATTTTATCTATCTTTAGTCAATCAATCTTTCCCTTATTCAAGTCTAGTAAGGTATTTATAAATTCCTCAAATTTTATCTTACCACTTACTCCTAATATATATATATATATATATTACAATTTGTCACCTATTTATGTCTTACCCTTAAATTATCCAAATTCATTTCTATTGTTATCTTTCTTACTTATACATTAAACAATCCCATACTCCAAATTTAGTAGCAACTCAACTTCTGTACCCAAAATTGCCTACTCCACCTTTCCAACATTCGTGTTTCTATCTTGACTGTAGACTACCTACTTACCTTTATCATTGTTATCATCATTACCACCCTTTTATCTTATCCCACCGGCCCTGTGATATAAATAGACAATTTTCAAAAATAATAATTTTTTTTTTTAAAATTATTTATCACGACATAATTTAATTTAAAATCAAAATGGGGTGTCGAATTTAAATATCAAGTAAATAAAAGATAAAAATATAATAATAAAAAGGTTTATATTTTTGAATAAACTCTAAAGAAATTCAGTAGCTGTGTTGAAAACTAGGAACAAATTTCTAATTACCTCAAAGTTATTATTTATGTTCATGAATCTACTATACCAATGAAAATCCTATTTATTCTCTACACTATCCTACCCACTAACAGGAATAGAGTTCATATGAAAAGTAGTGTACTGGGTGATCAGGTCAATCCACTACCACCAGGTATTACTCTATTCCATAGCTTAAGGGTTGATACCAACTCTAGCCTCTATAGGTACTGCGATGGATTTATCTTATTGTCTACTGCTTTCACTTCAAACCTTGAATTACTTCTTCTATAGTCTATTGATCTGCACAATAGGTGTGGATTTTCCCACCTCATAGGGTCTAGTGCGTCCACCATCCCTAGAGAGGAAAATCACAAGTTTCCTTCCTTATGTTGGTTACGGTCGATCCCAACATAAAGAAATTTCCTATACTCCGCAGTTGTGTCCTAAAACCCTAACTTAAGCTCTGATACCAACTTTGTCACGACTCGATTCCATGGGCTGGACCAACACTAGGGCCCAGGTAAGCTTAAGGCCCCCGATGCCCGTAGTAAGCCTAAACACTAGAATCTATTATCTCGGTATAAATTTCAACATTTAGCCCATATGATTATGAAAAATAAACCTCAAGATCTTATTATTTCTCGACCCAAGTTTATCTTCTACAACATTTCATAGTTCGGACCTAATTTACAATACATTACATTTCTAATATGGGCTCATAGAATTACTTCGTCTATGTTAATACACGACTAAATATATGTAAATTCTACAACTGCGGAGTCACTAACTACTTGGTATACATAGCTTTTTATACATATAATTACATAGTAAAATAATTATGAAGCTGGAAAAAAATTTTCTTCTAGCCCTACTGCGAAGGAACATAACTTGATCGAATTAAAGAGAAACTTACTTCCTGAAAAATTAAACAAGATATGTGAGCCTTCTAAAAAATAATACTTATTGCACAACACACGCATTCACACAAATGTATAAATATATCAATCTAGTCATCCGACTAATTATATGCTCACACAGCCAGTCACACAAATGACAATTCACCAGCACTCACAATCATTAACATCTTCATATAATGACATCACGTGGAAATTGGTCAGTGGCGTCACCGAAACCCCGATGAGCCGTCCTCCCACATGGCTCATCCACTCACGTGTGCACCAGGGAGCCGATCCCCCATACTGGCCGACCGGTCTAATCCTCACTTGACCAGCCCTCTCATTGTTTTTCCATTCCCTCTCTCTCTTTTTTTTTTCTTTTTTTTTTTTATATACCAACAGGAGGCAACCCGGTGGTCTCCATCCAATCTAGATCATCAGGCGCTCACAACAGGAGGCCACCCTGCGGGCTGCGATTAAATCTAGACTGTCCGGTGAGCAACGACGAGAAGCCAACCTGTGGTTAACGGTAACGTTAACGGTAGGTGCACACGGGGGCACCGATCTCCCATTTACCCGGCTAACGGTAATGGATCCATATAACGGTAACGGTAATCAGGATCCATATAACGGTAACAGTCTCACAAACCCATGGTGACCCACTTCATCCCAAATCCACACAAACAAAGCATAGCATCATCACAACACAATTAATCAAACATTGCAATTAAATGAATAAATATTGATCAGTTACATATCGGAATGCAATGTACGATTAGACATTCATATTCAAATGCAAACAAATAAATAAATAATGTTAACAATAAACAACAATGATAGAACAAATAATAATAATAATTGTGAATACTCAAATTTTGAGGCTAAAAAAAAGCCTGTTTTCTTGGATTGTAAACATTCTGGCCGGACCGGAGGCCATTCGGAAAGTTCACCGAAAGTATGCCAATATGGTACTTGAAACGTCCGGAAAATTACGAGGATCGCGGAACTGGTCCCAGAATATTTTTCGGAGGTACGAAACTCCCGAAAAAGCCTTTGGAACGAAAGACTAGCAAGTCCGCCGGCCAGGGCGGCGGCGGCCGCCCTCCAGCCCGGGTTTTTCCTATAAATACAGCCCCGGTGTGACTTTTTTAGGGACTCAGTCTGTGTTGACGGAAGCTCTCTTCTCCCCTACGCTCCTTACGGTTCTTTTACTGCTTTCAATTTTGGCGACAATCGCCTAAATCACATCAACTTTTGGCAACAAATTGCCTAAATCAATCTTTTTGGCTAAAAGCCTTAAATCAACACTTTTGGCAACAAACGCCTAATCAAATCAATCAATTCTTTGGCAAAATGCCTAAACAAAATGCACAGAGCATACACACTCATGCATTAAGCATACCCATTCAAAGCCCTTTAAAAAAGGCATATCGAACTACGTCGACTTTGATCTTCCATTCAAACGGAAGTACGTAGGCACGTTTGGGATTTAACCCCGAGCGGCAAGTCGAAATCACTTAAACATTTCATTGGTCCAATTACATCATTTACCTTGCGAAGCATTTACACTTTGGTTAGTTCATCAGCATGACATAGTCTCGAGATCCACCTCGGGTTCGTAGATTGTGCCTTAAACATTGGGATAATTAATCTAGTAATTAGGTTAATTAAAATTGGAGTCAACTAAGGGTTTTTTCCTAGTTTACCCTAAAATAATTAAACAAGGTGGACTCACACATTCACGTGCATTTCTGCCCTTAGTCATATTCATTATATGCCTATTTTTGGGGGAGGGGTTCACAGTTTGGCGACTCTGCTGGGGAGGCGTGTAATCGTTTTACATAAAGTGGACTACGATTGTTGTGTAAACTAACCAGCCCTTCTTCAGGGTATTATTTTACTATGCTTTGTTTTGCAGGGTACCCTAACAAAGATTAAGTATTCTTTCTTTAAGAATGCTTAATAAGGAGAATTTGGACCTAATTGAAATTTACTTTAAATCATTTAAATTTGTTTATTTATTTGCACGAATTGAGAATCTTTTTCTCCATTGCATAAAAAATGAATTTCAAATGAATTTCTTCTCTCTCTATTCAAACTTCTGAGTCTGGATAGCAAGTAGCGCTGATCGGCAGGTCTCCTTGATTATGTCGACGGACAGCCAAAGCGTCCTCGCTGTTACCGCAAACCATCCCTAATCCTTTTAGGGGTGGCCCATGAGTATGCGTACTGTTGGACCCATGCGAAACTCTTTGTTTCACATGTGGTTAGGTATATCCTTACTCAAGGTTCAAGGGTCCCTTAATAAGCCAATGCTCTATTTGTGTCATAGCCTATAGAACCTATCCTTTAGGGCTGTATGCACCCAATGATGTGAATCATATCATTAAGACGAATTATGACGTGATGTTGTGCGCATTCATGACATATCAGCTCTGTAACACCCCTTCCCGGTCCACCCGTAAACCCGAATGAACCGAACCTAGACGTTACAAACTGGTTGACTGTATGGTCTGACATGCTGAAATCATAATGGATATTGAAAATAATAGCATGCTGATACTGTATACAAAAATAATGTACTTTATATTTACAAAACATGATACTAGTTTACAAAATGAAATGGGCCCAACTGTGTGCCCTGTACATGCCATAAAAAGGATAAACAAAAATACACATCCGTATGAGTAGCTACCCTGAAGACTGAGTCTTCTACAGATGAACTGCAGCAGTTGTAAGCTGACTCTCTACTGTCCAATCTCAAAACCTGCGAGTTAAACAGGTAACTCGCTGAGCAAATAATGCTCAGTGGATATCTCAACAGATAAAGAAACAAATAAACACATACATGTATAGAAAGAACCATGTAAACACATATGGCACACATAAGCACACACATCATGATACTTTAATTATCTTTTGTACTGTTTATAATACTGTATAACTCATGAAATGTTATGTCAAGATATCTGTATGGCTCCATAAGGTTATAGTGAAACCGAAGTGATAAGAAAAACTGTATGAAACTGGATGAATACTGTATGCTTGGCTGCTATGGCCGATATATAATCATATCCACTCAACGGCCTGTAGCCGGAGTACCAAACTGTATGGGGCGCAGATCTGCTATCCTATGTCGCGACATAGCCTTATCTACATGGTTTCTACCTAATCTCAATGGAGCATAATGTTGGTATGTCAACAATATAACACAACATCACATGAATAATTCATAACTTCATAATTCATAATGTAGATTTGATTTCACATCAGTTGCATGCTTGCATGTTGTTTTGATACATGTTCAAATGTTATATTTGATGTTAAAATGATTGGAGGCATATAAGTGAAGCAAAGAAATACAATTGCATTGAAAAAGAAGTCCAAAAGTGCATGAAAACATAAGTCGCGAGCGCGCCTTGCAAAGTCGCGAGCGCGTAATGCACCAGATGAGAGACAGTGAGTTATCGGGCACAAGTCGCGACCGCGTACTTGAAAGTCGCGAGCGCGAGAAGTGCCAAATGAGAGACAATGAGTTCCCAGGCCAAACTCGCGAGCGCGCTATGAAGGTCGCGAGCGCTTACAGGCCAAGAGCCAAGTACGCGAGCGCGCACTTCACAGTCGCGAGCACGAGATGTGCCAAATGAGAGTCAGAGAGTTTGCGAGCACAAGTCGCGACCGCGTACTTGAAATTCGCGATCGCGAGAAGGCAACGTGAACTCATCATGCAATTCGCGCGCGCGCTTCCAGCCTGCACTGTCTGTACTCTTTTGGTCATATCTCTCAATATACAACTCCAATTTGAATGATTCAAAAACCCATGTAAAGCTAACACATAGAGGAACAAATAACTCTTCTATGACACTTCCTAATTCCATCACTAAATGGGGTCAAAATCAAGATGAAGTTCCTAGAAAAATTCCAGCAAAACCTGTTTCAACAAAAACTCCATATTCACTTCATTTATTCAATACCTCCCCTGTTCTCCCCTGTTTTCTCACCATTACCAGTCCTCTCACTCAACATGAAGCAAGATTGTCTCAATAGCAACACACCACACAATTCTCATGCAAAGAAAATGAAAAATAACAAGAGATATCAAACCTTTACTCCAAAAGCTTGAGCTCCTCTTTAGCTTCTTTTCTCTACACTCTTAGAACTCCCTTTACCTATCAATAAGAATTCTTATGAATTCTAAAATAATAGCACCAAATGATTCAATTATGAACTTCAAAAAGGTTTACTTACTTGGATAGAAGAAAAATTGAAGTTAAGGCTTAACTACCATTAAAATTAAAAATAAGGTGGAAGAGGAAAGGAAGAAAATGAAGAAGATGAAGATAAAGATGAAAAATGGGAAAGTGAAATGGGTATGCACGGGTAGGCTATCAAAAATCAAAGGATTTTATGTAAAACTTCCTAACTGGTACCTCAATTGTTAATAGGCTACAACTTAATACCCAAGCTTGATCTTTTTCTCTCACTCAAATAAGTCCACTTATAATCTCATTCTACCCCAACTGGGTTTGGTTCAACTCGACTCAACTCGACTACTCAACTCTATGCTAAGACTCGACTCGGAGTAGGACGTCACAAGCTCATAAACATTAAGAACATTAAAAAGAACACAAAATATTCTTTTTAGTCATGCACAACTGGACAAAGGAGTCGATCTACTTCAGCTACCCTGATACAGAATACTACCCAATGTACCCTAATCCAGCTACCTTTATCCTATCAAGTACCCACTGTTCGAGTGCCTATCCAAGTTCCAGTCACACCTATAGTGCTATCACCAACCTCACCAGCTTCACCAACTTCACCAACCTCACCAAATTCAACTGCACCAATGGCATCACTTGCTGACATCCAAAATCTTATGAAACAATTGGAAGCCAGAATGGAGGCTAGAATGAATGAGGCATTAGCCGCCCAGAGAACTGCCCTAATAGCTGAACTAGGTAGTGGTAATGGAAATGGGGCTTCCGCTGGGGGAAGTGGACCTGCTGCCTCCAATCAGGGACCTGCTGCTGAACCGACAAACCCTACCCTTAACCTAGATGACATGCCCTCCAGAACTGCTGCTGAGCTGGAAGCTCAGAAAATGAAAGAAAAATTGAAACTCTTGGAAAGGTCAATCACTGCCCTTAAGACACACAAGGAAGTGGTGGACATGGACTCCTTGTCCTTGTTCCCCGAAGCAAGACTGCCAACAAAGTTCAAAATGCCCAACATGGACAAGTTTGACGGAACCACTTGTCCCAAAACGCACCTGAAGATGTATGTGGGTGCCCTAAACCCATTCGGACTGAACAGCGAGCTCCTTGCTCAGTTGTTTCAACAATCACTCACCGGTGCTGCTTTGAGGTGGTTTGTCAGCCTGGATCGGACTAAAATGAAGACCTGGGAAGACATGTGCAATGCGTTTAACACGCAGTACCATTATAATATGGAGGTAGATGTTACTCGGAGAGAACTGGAAACCACCAAACAAAAGAACAACGAACCCTTTTCCTCGTTCTTTACGAGGTGGAGGGCCAAGGCCGCCCAAATGATCAACCGGCCTTCTGAGCAAGAACAGGTAGACATAATTATAAAGAACCTGCTGCCTGTCTACCAACAACTACTACAAACTCAGTACCTACCAACGTTTCAGTCGCTCATTGCCACTGCTACGAACGTAGAGGATTTAATTCAAATGGGGCAACTGAAAGAAGACTCGGGAACCTCAAAATACAAGAAGCCTAGCCAAGCTAGCAAAGTCCACGAAGTGGCAAGCATCACCCCCACGAATCCTTTACGTGTGGGAAATATGAGAAATAGCAGTCAGTCGAGAAGGACATATACTGATCTCGGGATGCCAATCCTTTTGGTATTTCGAGAGGCTGTCAAGGCAAACTACATCAAGCCTTTGCAAGCAAGGCCGCCACCCAACCCATTACCAAGGAACTACAGAGCTGACGAATACTGCGAGTACCATCAGGGTAACGGGCACAAGACTGAAGCGTGCTAGACGCTTAAGAACCGCATCCAAGACCTGGTGGACAACGGTTCAATTATTCCAAGGAGTAAGCCAAACATTAGCACTAATCTCTTACCAAATCACGGGGTAAATGCTATTGTTGCTGACCAGAAATTGATCGATCCTTTCGAACTATTCCTAAAAATGAATGACATCTTTTTCCTGGACCTGAATGACTTATCTGAAGAGGTCGATGCAATAACTAGGAGTGGGAGACAGTATGAACCATTAGTCCTGGACAAAGTCCAAAATAAGCCCTACCAGAGGGCAGATGAGCCAAAGGAAGACCCGGTACTCTCACAGCTAAAAAAGACACAAGCTAGGGTGTCAATCTGGGAACTTCTAGCATCATCCTTTCCTCATCGCCAAGCTCTTTGCAAGGCTTTGAGTCAACTTCAAACATCGGTGGAGGTTAGCCCTGAAGTGCTGGTATCCACCCTCACCCAATCATCAAAGATGCAAAGCATCGGGTTTTCTGATGATGACTTGCCCAAGGAGGGAGGCACTCACAACGATGCCCTTTACGTCACTGTTTAGACCAGAGATAAAATTGTGCCCATGGTTCTAATTGATAATGGGTCAGCACTGAACGTTTGCCCACTAAGGGTAGCCAGCTGTCTGGGGTTGGAGGAAACAGATTTCATTCCATCGGTCCAGATAGTGAAAGCATATGACAGCACCCGGAGGGAAGTATTGGGGGGTTGCTCCACTAAAATTGGCAATTGGGCCAGCCATAATGGAGGTACCGTTCCAAGTAATTGACGTGCCCACCAGTTTCAACCTGCTTCTGGGACAGCCATGGATACACCATACCAAGGCAGTCCCTTCCTCTTTGCACCAAAAGGTCAAATTCCCCTACGAGGGTAAAATTATAACGGTTCAAGGGGATGATTACAGCCAGCTCAAGAAGCCAAAGGGCCAGCCTCTCTTTGAGGTCAACCCGGAGAATGCCAACCTGCCCCTCTCGGGATTTCAATATGACACTATGCAATTCATAGAAGGAAAAACTGCAAACTCTCGAATTCTCTTTGATTTCGGGACGGTGCAAATAAACTGCATAGTGCCTTTGATGCTGAAAATGTCCTACCTGCCGGGAATGGTTATGGCAAGGTCTGGAAAGACATACCCCGCACTGCAAGCTTGGGAATGTCCAGTGAACCAAGGGACTTTTGGGCTAGGATATGAGCCCACTGATGAAGACCTGGCTGGAAGGACCAGGAGAAGAATGTACAGATGCGGCCTTACTTTTTGACTTTGAATGGTCATTTTTGCAAATCGGGAGAAACAATTCTTTATTGTAGCTTCCAGGAACCATTCTACTTCCCGACAGCTAAGAAGATGCTGCCTGGGTTAGAGGTATTTTCTGATGTCTGGGGCAACAAGCCCGAAACAATAACTGAACTAGAAGTGCAAGACTTCATGCAGCCCAGTCTCTTTGACGAGGTTGCGGTCATTACAAGAAATGATGGGAACCAAGACCTGCTGAGCCTGGTCAAGCCGTACAAAGGGCCTCTCACCAACTGGTACACCGAGGAGGAGCGCGCTGCTGATAAACCCCCTCCCGAGTCAAACTTAGAGTCAAAGTCTGTAATCAAGTCCTGTACTGAGTCTGAGACTGACCCCGAGTCTGAAATCGAGTCAGAGTCCAGTTCCAGTTCTGAGTCGTCTGTGTCGGATTTAGAAAATCCAAACTTCAAATTTGATGTAATTTTTGAGGACAATTCCGTCCTAATCAATAAGAGCTTGCAAATTATTGGCTACCCGCGTGTCTATCTTTCCAAGCATTTCTAAGCAAAAATAATGAAAATCAAATAAATGAAATAAAAAATGAAAAAGAAAAAATAATAATTGGCAACGAAGAAAATGAACATACATACATTGCATCTGACTGTGTGAACAGGGAACAGGTCATTGAATGCTTGAAGAAGTTTGCCGATTGCTTCATGTGGAAGGCAAGTGACATCACGGGAATTGACCCGGCAATAGCGGTGCACAAGATTCCAGTATACCCTGAGGCTAAGCCGATAAAACAGAAGCTAAGAAGGCTGAAAACAGAATGGTCCTTGAAAATCAAGGAGGAAGTAGCCAAGCAATTGGAGAATAAGTTCATAGAACCCCTTGCCTACCCGACGTGGTTAGCAAATATTGTGCCGGTGCCGAAGAAAGATGGCAAAGTCAGAATGTGTGTGGATTACCGGGATTTGAATAAAGCATGTCCGAAGGACGACTTCCCCCTGCCGCATATTGAATTATTAGTGGACCGAATGGCGGGACACGAGATGGTCTCCTTGACCGATCTTGCTGTCGGGTACAATCAAATAATGATGCATTTGCCAGACAAAGAGAAAACGGCATTCATCACGGAGTGGGGAACCTACTACTACAGGGTTATGCCTTTTGGGCTCAAAAATGCCGGGGCGACCTATCAAAGAATGGCAACGACCATCTTCCATGACATGATTCACAAAGAAGTAGAAGTGTATGTGGACGATATGGTTGTTAAATCAAAAACAGCTGAAGAACATACAACAGCACTTGAGAAGTTCTTCCTTAGACTTCGAAAGTACAATTTAAAGCTCAACCCGGCGAAATGTCTGTTTGGAGCTACATCCGGAGTATTTATGGGGCAAAGCCATTCTGGAAATGTCAGCACCGAAGACTGAAAAAGAAGTTCGGGGTTTCCTGGGAAGGCTACAGTACATCAGCCGGTTCATCAATCAATTGGCCAATACTTGTGGTCCGATTTTCAAATTACCCAGGAAAGGAGTAGCCATCAAATGGAATGAGGATTGTCAGAAAGCTTTCGACCAAGTCAAGCAATATCTGTTATCTCCGCCAGTTTTACTGCCACCAAGGCTAGGAAAGCCTTTGTTATTGTACCTATCAATGACAGAAGAAGCGATGGGTGCAATGCTAGCTCAACAAGTAGAAGATACAAGGGTAGAAAATGTCGTGTATTACCTCAGCAAAAGGATGCTAGACTACGAGCTAAAATGCAACAAGATAGAGAAGTTGTGTCTGGCTCTAGTTTGGGCTTGTACAAAGCTGCAGCACTACCTCTCGTCCTACACCACATACGTTATTTCTGAATCGAACCCCTTGAAATTCCTAATGGAGAGGCCGGTTCTTGACAGTAAGATGGCTAAGTGGGTGTCGGTGCTCGCAGCCTATGGTTTAAGATTTGTACAACGGAAGGCAGTGAAATGTGGAGCCTTGGCTGATCAATTAGTGAAATTACCGGTCGAAGACCAAATGCCGGAGGTAGAATTTCCTGATGAAGACTTGTTGAGCTTGGAAAGTGAAGTTTGGGAAATGTACTTCGATGGAGCTTCAAACTACCATGGAAATGGGGTTGGAGTCGTATTCAAAACTCCTTATGGAGAATACGTCCCAATCGCAGTCAAATTAGATTTCGACTGCACCAACAATGAAGCCGAGTATGAAGATTGCATAAAGGGGTTAGAAGCGGCCCTGGAAAAGAGATAAAAGTCCTTAGGGTTTTTGGGGATTCCAATTTAATAGTCTCTCAAGCTCTAAGGAAGTGGAAAATCAAGGAAGAGCGTTTGGTTCCTTACCTACAACGCTTGGACGAGTTGGCTCAACAATTTGAGGATTTATCCTTCCGCTACTTGCCGCGAGCCAAAAATCAGTTTGCTGATGCTCTGGCTACTTTGGCCTCCATGGTTAATGTAGGGGGAGACCAAGTCATTCGACCTCTGACAGTTCGGCTGCAGAAACAGCCAGCACATATCATGAATTTGGTGGATGACAAGCCCTGGTATTGGGATATACAGAATTATCTTCAGAATGAAGCCTACCCGGAGGGATCCACCAAGACTGATCAACGGACATTGAGACAGTTAGCATCCGAATATTTCCTTACTGGGAGAGTTCTGTATAAAAGAAATTGGAATGGCCTACACCTAAGGTGCGTTGATGAGGGAGAAGCTCAAACCATCATGGATTCTTTACATAATGGGGAGTCTGGTCCACACATGCACGGGATAGCCTTGGTTCAGAAAATCGTGAACCTGGGTTATTACTGGTCCACCATGAGTGCAGATTGCGTGAGGCACGCGCAGAAGTACCATGAGTGTCAAATTTTTGCTAAGCTGCAAAGACAGCCTCCGGTCAATTTGAATCCTATTGCTTCACCATAGCCTTTCGCAACTTGGGGCATAGACGTGATCGGAAAAATCCACCCAAGGGCTTCCAATGGTCATCAATTTATCCTGGTTGCTGTTGATTATTTCAGTAAGTGGATTGAGGCAGCCTCCTATTCTGTCTTGAATGCCAAGAAGGCAGCACAGTTCGTTCGTACTAACATCCTTTGTCGGTACGGAACGCCATTCGAGATCATTACTGATAACGGGTCCTACTTTCAAAGTGAATTTTCTGACCTGCTGAAGCAAAAGAAGATTCAGCATCACAAGTCTTCACCCTATCGGCCACAAACATATGGAACTGTGGAGGCTGCAAATAAGGCTATAAAAGTCATTTTGCAGAAGACAGTTAAAAAGCACAAAGCTTGGCATGAACAGTTACCGAATGCCCTATTGGGATATAGGACTTCAATCAGATCGCCCACCGGAGCAACTCCGTATTCCTTAGTGTATGGTATGGAAGCAGTGTTGCCTATTGAGCTGGAAGTTTAGTCGGCGAGGATTATCCGGGAAAGCCAGATCAGCAAAGCAGATTGGGCTAAGAATTATCATTTGCAACTCTTGGGTATGGATGAAAAACGATTGCAAGCGATCCACCAAACTCAAGTTTACCAGAGAAGAATGGCACGGCATTTTAATAAGAAGGTCAAAGACCGAAAATTGGAAGAAGGATGTTTGGTCTTGAAGGAAATTAGACAACCAGTCATAGACCCACGTGGGAAGTTTCGTCCTCATTGGGCTGGACCCTATGTGTTGAAGAAAATATTGTCTGGCGGAGCCGTCATTTTGACTGATTTGGATGGTTTGGAATTCACGAATCCATGTAATTTAGATCAGTTAAAAAGATATTTTGTATAATAAGCATTGCATAATGTAAAAAAGAGCTACATTAGACCTGATTCTCCTCGAAAAAAAAAAAAGAAATTATGTATCGGAGATATGTAGGCAACCCTCTTTGGGCGCGGTCTAAACATTAATGAAAAAATCATTTCATAATTCATTCTTCTTTGCCAAATAAAAAAAAAAAAAGAAGAAAAAAAAAAAAGAGGAAAGAAAAGAAAAAAGTGAAAAAAAAAAGAGGAAAAACCCGCTAAGTTGCAAACCCGAAAAGGGCGGCTTAGGCAAAAGTCGGGGCCCGCTAAGCTGAAAACCCGAAAGGGCGGCTTAGGCAAAAATAGGTAGCTCGCTAAGCTGAAAACCCGAAAGGGCGACTTAGGCAAAAATTAGAGCTTGAATAAATAAAGTTGGAAAATGTTTGGAAAGCTTAAAAGTCAAATGACATTCCCAATTAAAGCAATAAAGTCAAACAGTCCGAAGTCAAGCAGAAAGCAAAAGAGTCCAAGAAAAATAAATAAATAATGAAGTCTAAGTCCAAGTCCAAAAAAAAAAAACATACATCCAAAGCCAAAAAAAATAAAAAAAAAATCCAAAGTCAAATCTCCAAATAAAGTCTAGAGTCCAAAAGCCTATAAGAGTCTAGGTGTCCCGTAGCCTCCGTGGGGCAACATCCTCTGAGTCATCCCTAGCTGCTGAACTCTCTCCAACCTCGCCTGTCCGAGGAGCCAACACAATCTCCTCATCAGTCCCAACCTCATTATCAGCGTCAGCCTGAGCCCAACCTTCAAGTACACTCAGCAGTGCGTTCCTCCTTGGCCTTTCAACCGGCCAGACAACAGCAATGAACCAGGTCTGATACTCAGGAGAAGTCTGAACACCGGCAGGATTAGGTGAAGGCCTAACCATGTGATGGTCTCTAACCCATGCCCTAAGGACGGCTCGGGTAACACCCGGAGTGATGACTGAATCAGCTGAAGTGCCATCTACAATTGGGACAGTCTGGTCTATCCCCATCTGCCTCAAAACGCGCGAAGCACAGTACCAAGTACAGTGTGTAAGACCTAAAAGGTAAATCCGAGTACGGCGGGAGCTAACCTGGATAAAGCGGGTGATGTCATACCAGGAAATGAACCACAGTACCTCATTTGGACCCAACTCAATCAGCCATGAGGTCCATGCATCAGTAGACGAATGAGTGATCAAGATCCTCCGCATATCGTACTGAGAGGGGTTATAAGGCAAGGAGCAACAACCACTTGGAGGTGGTCCTTTAACCAAACCTGAGTATAGATCCTTTCTATTACGAAGGAATGAACCAAAAGAAACCTGAGTAACCAAGACCGTACCTCCCCCAAATTGATCTTTTCTACCTTGGAGAGACTCTTAGTCCAATTGTGCACGCTGTGGATATAAAAGGGATTCATTTAAAAAAAAAAAAAAAAAGATCAGAAATTGAAATTGAAAAAAATCTTATTTTTCTTACAAACCAAAGTGGATAAACATGCATACATATAAGTTGTTTAGTACTAACCAAATACAGGCAAAGAAAAGTACAGACAACAACAGAAAAGCCTAGCAACCGCGGCATCAGCGACGGGGCCTCCTCCTCCTCTGATCATCAAAGGCTCCGGAGTTTACATTTTGGCCCCTAAGGCCCAAAAATTCTCAATTTGGCCCCAAAGGCCCAAAAATGCCCAATTTGGCCACAAAGGCCTAGAAGTTCACATTTTGGCCCCTAAGACCCAAAAATTCTCAATCTGGCCCCAAAGGCCCAAAAATAGCCAAAAGGCGGGTCTTCTGGACACGTCCGATTTTCACCTTCAAAATTTATTTTTCAGACAACCACCGACTCCCATAAATCATTTTTATGGTTGCCGGTGGGGGGCAACTGTGAATACTCAAATTTTGAGGTTAAAAAAAAAGCATGTTTTCCCGAACTGCAAACAGTCCGGCCAGACCGGAGGCCATTCGGAAAGTTCATCGAAAGTATGCCAATATGGTACTTGAAACGTCCGGAAAATTATGAGGATCGCGAAATTGGTCCCGGAATATTTTTCGGAGGTACGGAACTCCCGAAAAAGCCTTTGGAACGAAAGATTAGCAAGTCCGCCGGCCACTGCGGCGGCGGCCGCCGTCCGCGGCGACAGCGGCCGCCCTCCAGCCCGGGTTTTCCCTATAAATACAGCCCCGATGCAACTTTTTTAGGGACTCAGTCTGTGTTGACGGACGCTCTCTTCTCCCCTACGCTCCTTGCGGTTCTTTTACTGCTTTCTGCATTTAGTGTAGGCTTTTTATTATTCTGCTGTTGTGATACTTGGTCACTTAATTAAATTAATTCTAATTAATATTCCCCAAACGAGGAGCTTAATCTGGAATTTTCAAGCTGAAGCTAAGAAGCGGCCGCCGATTAACTCAGGTAATAACGAAACCCTGTCTATTTAATTTCAGTATTTTGTGCATATTCTCTTCTACTCCAATTCTGAATTAAACTGCTGCATAAATGCATTCACGTCATCAATTTGGCAAATAAACTGCCTCAATTAAATATGATTAAGCTTAAATGCCCGGTTAATTAATAATCGTGGTGTTAAAGCCTAAATTCGACAATATTGGCTAAAGTATCTGGTCAATTAATGACTATGGTATAATCGCCTTTATTTCGAACAGTCCGGCTTAAGTCCAATTAATCAATAATTGTGGCTAAATAGCCTTAATTGACCATGATTTTTTGGCAATAAATTGCCTATATTGCAATTCAATTAATCACTTTTGGCAAACAAATTGCCTATAAGTAAGATTAACCATTTTTAGCGACAAATCGCTTAAATCGAAGTTTTGGCAAAATGCCTTGAATTAATCAATCTTTTAGCTAAAAGCCTTAAATCAATCAATTTTGGCGACAATCGCCCAATCAACACTTTGTGGCAAACAAATTGCCTAAATCAACCCATTTTGGCTAAAAGCCTTCAAATAATCAATTTTGGCGACAATCGCCTAAATCACATCAACTTTTGGCAACAAATTGCCTAAATCAATCTTTTTGGCTAAAAGCCTTAAATCAACACTTTTGGCAACAAACGCCTAATCAAATCAATCAATTCTTTGGCAAAATGCCTAAACAAAAAGCACAAAGCATACACACACTCATGCATTAAGCATACCCATTCAAAGCCCTTTAAAAAAGGCCTATCGAACTACGTCGACTTTGATCTTCCATTCAAACGGAAGTACGTAGGCACGTTTGGGATTTAACCCCGAGCGGCAAGTCGAAATCACTTAAACATTTCATTGGTCCAATTACATCATTTACCTTGCAAAGCATTTACACTTAGGTTAGTTCATCAGCATGACATAGTCTCGGGATCCACCTCGGGTTCGTAGATTGTGCCTTAAACATTGGGATAATTAATCTAGTAATTAGGTTAATTAAAATTGGAGTCAACTTAGGGTTTTTTTCCTAGTTTACCCTAAAATAATTAAACAAGGTGGACTCACACATTCAAGTGCATTTCTACCCTTAGTCATATTCATTATATGCCTATTTTTGGGGGAGGGGTTCACAATAATAAACAATAATAATAATGAAAATAAATAAGTGATTGAATAATTAAATAAATAATGATCATAATAAAATAATTAGAGCACTTTATTTATTATGTATTAAGCTATAGAATTAATCTAAATAAACTTATTAATTATGTTATCAATTAAAAATAGTCTAAGTTCTTATCGAAATTTCGGCAGCACCTCCCCTAAAAATTGGACTATCTACCTGCTCAAATATCACAATATTATTATATATTTATCAATCAATGCACACAGCCCATCCGTCGAGCAATCAATCAGCTATATTCCCATCCTCCTTTCAAAACAACTCAACCCGTCTGCCATAATCTTATTTTTCAATCATTAGATCAATCAATTCAGACATCCCATTAACTTCAAGCTACATATATCATTCATCACACTTACATATATACTTAATAATTTCAACTAATTAACCTCCAAGCGTGATTCATTAATAGTGTTAATTGCCCTATAACTATTTACTTTAACTTACAACTTCTCCTAACAATATTTATTAAAATTCCTATATTAACTTACATAAAATTTAGTTAGGTATTTTTATCTCAATATCAAACCTTCTAATTATAATTATGGATCATGTAATTTATTTGACAATGTTCTAAACTAGTTTGCAATTACATTATTCTAAAATCCTAAACTAGTTAACAAATCATGTTCGCTATCCAAATACGCACACTAATCAATCTAATTTATTTACAAAGACTATAAATGTTCATATATATTTTTAAGCTAACCCAATAACCTATTTTCTTGTTATTCAATTTAATCTATTTAATAACTCAATTAAATTCATTAATCAATTAATTCTTTATATACAAAAATTGAGAATTGAGTCTTAGGGCGTACCAATTGAGAACCGGGCGACGATTCCATGATCAGCGCGAAGAGAAGAGGATTCTGTCTCTCAGGGCCTCGTCGGAGTGTCGCCGGCCGGTCATCGGACCGCCGCCGCCAGCCGCCATGCATGGTGGCCGAAAAATCAAATCTTGCCCAGAAATTTGCGATTCGCACACCAAAATGCTCGAAATTATGCCAGGACCTCGATTATATGACCAATTTGAGCTGAAGGTGCCTCCTTCGGCCGGAAACCTCCTTCAAACCTTCGGCCGACCGCCACATTGAGTTCATTCGATCCAGGCCACACTACAACGATTGACGTCACGGAATGGAAGCAGAGGAAGAAAGGAGATCTGTTGCGCCTAGATCGTTGCTTGAGATCGTCGGAAAACCAACTGGAGGCGCGATTTGCGGTGGAGCGCGAAACTGCGACTCCTCTTGCAGTCGCTGTGCTTGCCAAAAACAAAGAAGGAGAGAGGAGAAGGGAGGCCTGAACAGTTGCGCTGGTGACGCGACGGTGCAGAGGTTATCTCGATCAGCTCCAGTGGCCGGAATGGGGAGGAAAGGAGGAGGAGGTCGCTGCTCACGCTGGCGCCAGGAAGGAGAAGAAGAAAAGGAGAAAAAAGGAAATAAAGAAAGAAAAAAAATCTTGGAGCTTCTAGACCATTCTGGTTCGATTCGAACCGGTTTGGTCTAATTTAATGATTTGGCTCGATGTTCGCTTGATTCTCGGATTTTCCACTAGTTCTCAAGTTATTCGTGTGGTTTTCGAAAAATCAATTCGATTTATTTGATTATTTTAATTAGATTTCGTAACATTTTCTCCATTAACTCAATAAAAATAAGAACATAAATATAAATAGTAATGATATTTGATTTTAGAATAATTAATTTATATATATATTTTTAATAGATTAATCGTTGATGTTTCATATTATGTCTTGAAAATTTTAACTGTTCTCAATTCGAAAATTCCGATGATATATTTGGGCTGAGGCCCAACTCGCAAACTTGGGCTTGAATTGAGATTGTTTGGTATTTATAGCCCATATAGTTGAAAATCGAGATTTTTGATTTAATAAAAATTCGAAAGTTTCAAAAATAAAAATTCAGGGTATTTCACTTTTATAGAGTTAGATTTTTTTTTCAAATTGTTTTAATGTTTTGTTAAATCTTTTGTTTAATTTAAATTGTGCAACTTTCAATAAAACAAAAGGATTAATTTTTAGCTATAATGATACGATTATATTTATATTTGTTATACTAGGAATATCTCCGATATAAATGTGAATTGCTCTTATTTAATTGTCACATTAGAAAATGGAAAGACGTTTTGAAAAATGTTCTCTAATGCTAATGTCTATTTAAGATGTCAAGCTGATGTGTCAAAAAAATAAATAGACATTGTCTACTACACCTTTTATTTCTAGAGGGTCTCTTAGACAATGTGAGCATTTATTGCTCTTTAGTGATTGGTTGTATATTGAATTGTGGGCCTAGAAAAGAAGAGGAAAAAAAGAGAAGATTCAAAATTAGTGCATTCGAGAGAGAATTTTAAAATTCATTGTTTATAATTCATTATTTATAAATAGACATTCAATCACATTATCATTCACACTTTCTATTTCACATGATACATTAGCTACAATCCAAATTAGCATTGGACATACTCTAATAACAACATATAAAGGATTTATAGAGAGGCCAATAGTGTTGCTAACAAGTTAGTAATCAAACCCATTAATTTGAATCTTGGTCTTCGCATTATTAATAGAATAAAGATATTTGGCTAGAATCTTGATAGGTGGAATACTCATAGTGCCATTAATAATTGTTTATTGTTTATATAAGAGATACTAAAATTATGTTTGAAATTTGCACTCTCTCTCTCTTACTTTTTTTTTTCTATTTTAACCATCCAGTATCTGAAACTTACTGGCCCGACTAATTCGGATTCACGCCGGGCAATCTCACAAAGGGGTAAAGCGCTCCAAATGTTCTTTTCTCATTCTCACTATTATAGATTATACATACATCTCTGATCATGACATTACATTTATATTACTTTTTTTTTTAAAAAAAAAATCAATTCCATCCCACCTCTCTTCCATGAAGTGCAACATATTAGATATTATTATTTTGAGACACAATATAATTGGATGAGGATTAGTAGTCTAGATGGCATGTGAATGCATTGCCGGTGTGGTAATATGTGTTCGATCCCTTTCCATGTCATCCCCATACTATCATTTCCCTCCCCTATTTTATGGGTAAGCCAACCCAAAGTCCTTTTGAGAGTGCATACTCACTTCATTGGATTAGGGCCCTCCATCTCTATTTATGCTCTTTTTACAATTTACACTTGCCAAGTGTATAACATGCAAGATTTCAACAATGATTATAAATAAAATTATATTCATGGTAGTTGTAAAGGACAACTAGGTAAATGCACAACTAAAGATTTTTGTTCAGCCTAGTACATGTTATGCCATTGCAAATAAAACCATATTTACGTTGGATTAGGGCCCTCCATTTCTATTTACGCTCTTTTTATAATCTACACTTGCCAAGTGTATAACATACAAGATTTCAACAATGATTAAAAATAAAACCATATTTATGATAATTGTAAAGGACAACTAGGTAAATGCACAACTAAAGATTCTTGTTAAGCCTAGTACATGTTATGCCATTGCAAATAAAACCATATTTACATTGGATTAGGGCCTTCCATCTCTATTTACGCTCTTTTTACAATCTACACTTGCCAAGTGTATAACATGCAAGATTTCAACAATGATTATAAATAAAACCATATTTATGGTAGTTGTAAACGACAACTAGGTAAATGCACAACTAAAAATTCTTGTTAAGCTTAATACATATTATGCCATTGCAAATAAAATCATATTTACGGTAATTGTAAAAAGCAATTAGGTAAATACACAACCAAAGATTCTTATTAACGCTGGTACGTGTTATGCCTATTTAGTACTGCTCTTATTAATAACCCTTTTCGTTTAGTGAGGATCTAGTAGAGGTCGAGAGAGTTGGGGGGCTATTTAGTCTAGACAAATTATGTAATCTTTATTTATTTATTTTTATTCCCACCTTCTTTCTTATTTTAAAAAAATAATTATTTAAATTTAAATTAGAATTATATATTAAATTTGGATCACGTTATTCCATGAATTTATATTTAAACATGGAAGTATAAAAAATAGGAGCATTTTTCTTTCAGGTTTCGGTTTCATTGGTACGTAGAACATGTAATGATACAGTTATGAGTTTGTTCAAAAAAAAAAAAAAAAAGAAAAATACAGTTATGAGTTATCTATGAGGCACATGACGATCATTCACATGTAAAGTAGAAAATGATTCCTTTATAATTAATCTATTTCCATGCCCTTTTCAGATCCCACCTCATAATCGCTCACCTCACCTATAAAATTCTCTCTTCCTCTCTCTCTCTCTCTCTCTCTCTCTCTGTAATTACTGATTACATATGCATCAAATTCTGTGTTTCAAAATCTCACCGTAAAACTAAAACCCATCATTGGCTTTTCAATCTTATAAGCTTTTTTGGTTACTGATATGATTATTGTCTCCTCAACCAATCATATAGTGTAATTTCTTCAACCACTTTTATCTGTTCACCTTTTTTGCTTTCTCTGTCTCCAGAGTCTTTCATGGGTTTTTCTGTTAGATTTATGATATATTCTGTTTTTATTTATTTTACTATTCTGTGTCTTTTTAATGGGTTGGATGATTTTCAAGTCTTCAATATTTGACTTACCAGGTGGCTCCTTTTATTGTATTCAATTACCAGCAGTCTTTGACTTTCAAAGGGGAAGTTCTTGGAAACATCTATTTGTTTCCTGAGAAAAATCTCGACTCGGTAAATATTAACTTTTGAGAGTCTTCAATCTCTCTCTGCTATTTGTTCTATCGGTTTCTCCATTTTGGTACTTTTTTTTTTTTGGCAAATGATGGTCTTTTAATTTCTCTTCAAGCCTTTTATTATTTTACTTTTTCTATCCTAATTTCTTTGATTTTCTCGTCAAACAAACATCCTGACACGGAACCCATCACTTATCAATTCTAGCGCAAGTTTCTTAGAGAACAAATTTCAACGCCTGAATAGTACCAGTAATTATTCAATAAAACTCTCTCTCGGTTTTGAAACAGAGCTCACGGATTGAACAAATAATACCAGACAAAGAAGTAGAAAGACGAGAAGAGCAAGGAAAGTAGCAAATTTAGCCCAAAAAGATGGGTTCTTTCAAGGGTCATGCTGTACCAGGAACACTCTTTTTGTTGATTGGTGTTTGGCACATATGGAGCTCTTTGTTTCGATATGTATCAAATCCCAAGGCATTCCGTGTCCGGGTATGGAATCCTGTGCCTGGTTTTGATGGGAAGCTGAAATACTTGGAACTTTATTTAGTGGTGATTGGTGCCTTCATTGATTTGTGTATTGAGCTATTGTACTCTACCCATCTTAAGTTTTTTGTTAATGGGATCTTGAATCCTTCTCACATGAATGATTTCGAGCACTCGGGGATGCTTCTCATGTTCTTTATATTTGGTGTTGTTTCTTTGCTCACAGAGAAAACAAGGTTGGTTCTTCTATTTCTTTACTTCTTGTGTGCTTTTCTTTACTATTTTGTGGGCTCCTCTCCTTCCCCCTTTTGTAGTTGTGTGGAATGGTATTCTGTTTTTTGTGGCTTTTCTTTTTCTTTAATTTGTTGTGCCTTTTCTGTTGTCTTATTTTATGATTAATCTGTTCGGTGCTTGACAAAATGAGGAAAGTTTTCACTCAAAATAATAGTGCCCTGGTACTTAATTTCTCTTTTAAGAGTTGGAACTTTTTGTGTTTCTTTATTTTCCTCCTTTGATGGTTAAGCCATTATTTAGTATCATATAATAGAAACACTTACTAGGTAAACTATTTGTGCAAAGTTTAGAACCAAAAAGGATTTTGTGTGGTTTAGGAAATTAGGACCGGGAAAGCTGACCAGGTGAATGGGAATGCCAAAACATGAATTCAGCCATATCCTTCCATTAATTATTTCCGAGCATCCACTAATTGTATTTGCTGTATTCTTTTAAGGGATAATAAAATAAATAAATTTTCCATTTTATAAGTAAGTGAATGAATTAGCTTACTAGTTTCTATTTATTGAATTAGCTTAGATGAAGTATATATAATATTATTCTTTTTCTTTTAAAAAAAGAATTTTGTAGACTTGACCTTACCTTTCGCTTCAATAGGTTAAAGATTTTCACTGAAGTACACTGATTGGAATTGAGTTTTACATTGCTATTAATATGAAACAACCAGAAAAAGCCATGGAATTCTAGTCTAGATATCTAAAAATCAAAGACATTTCTATCCCAGTGAATGCATTTCATTTTTTGCAATTCAGCTTGTTTTATACAGAACCTCTGATTAATAAGTTCATTAGCTAGCATACAACTTTTGTGTCTAGCGTGTGACTGCAGCAGGATTTTGAGCTTTAACAATCAAAACTGTTTGGGTATGGCATATATATTGTGTTGAGTTATAGCTCATATTTGTTAAAGAAGTTACTATTCACTTAGTGACGATAAAGGGGTACTGTACTGTTGGCATTTTAAATATCAGGGACGTTTATGTAGTTGCTATTCGCAGTAGGCTTTGAACGTGATGTCTGTAACTAAGGCTTTATACTGTTTTTGATGATAGTGAAACAACAGACAACTATAATAGATGTGGGCACACTTGCCGAACCTCGTAAGGTGTTTTCTTTTTCTTCTTTCCTAATCTGCGTGCTTGCGTCTGTCGTGTGATTTCTGCTAACATGATGGTTAATTGAATCATTTTCTTGTTAAGCATCATTAGTAATTGTTGTGAATGAACATTTACCAAAACTCACTGCGATCAAAGCATTTGGTTCATGATAGCATAATCTTGTATTCTTATTTGTAATTGCTAATTCTACTGGACCATCATTATGCAACATCCTTTTTTCTCTCTATCCAAAGTCACAAGTCATCATGGAAACCTATTGTCATATAGCTAACTTCCTAAACTTTCTTTGTGGTTTAACTCCAAGCTCAGATTTCTACCCTTACCAGAAGGAGCCCTTTGTTTGGTTGCTGCCACAGCATTTTGTGCAGAGTACCTACTGTTTTACTTTCACTCAACAACCCACAAAGGTCTTGAAGGACACTATCATCTCCTCCTTGTCCTCCTAATAGCACTATGCATTTTATCCACCGTGGTTGGGGCTCTCCTCCCAACCAATTTTCCAGTTGATTTGTCTAGTGGCATTGCCATAACTCTTCAGGGCCTCTGGTTCTATCAGACTGCCTTCAGTTTGTATGGCCCCATGATGCCAGATGGCTGTCAGCTTAAGGAAGATAAGATCATGTGTCGATCAGCGGCTAGTGAAGTTCGAGGCAAGCTGCTTGCTAACTCTCAGCTCTTTGCCATGGTTCTCGGTGTCCTTGTTGCAGTTGTGGTCTCATTTGTTTTTGCATCTTCCAAGTATGGACACCCTGATCTTAGCAGCTTGCATGTGGAACAGGATGAAGAATGAAGATTAATTTGAGTAAGCTACTTAACTGATTTTTAATTTGATTTGTATATTTTGATAGAATTATACTTTTTTTTTTTTTTTTGAAAAAGAAAAAATTATTTCTTTTATGTTAACAAATAACATGGAATTATGGGTATCTTATATAATTCTACTTGCTTATTGTTCCAAGGCACAAGAAACTACTCTATTCTGTTTCTATACTCTTACTTGCAGACATTATTTCTGTGTGTTAAAAATGTTGAGCTAGTCATGACACAGTATTTGATGTGAAATACCTATATGCTATGCAGCATGGACTGACATTTGCAGCTAAATAACGGTGGGTTCACTTGGAAAACGATTGTAATCGAGGACATGAATTTGATGGCTGAACCTAAAAGGAAACGAACTAGTTTGAGTTCAATTAGACATTTTTCTTTCTCATTGATTAAAGATAGTACTTTTTGGTGGTCTTACAGGTTTATAATGATGCATGGATAACAGAAACTACCGCGGCTTCGAGGAAATCCAGAAGCTTTTGTGAAGATATAAACGATTCTTGAACACGGTTTTTTAAATGGATGACTATGTTGGCATAATATCATATTATGACTTTGTTGTATGAAAACCGGTAGCAGGTATAGAAAGGGAAAGATTCATAATGAATATCAATTCAAAATTCTTTTTGGCAGCCTATTTCTTGACTCTCTTTCTGTTAGTTACTGGAGATGCCTTTCTCCACTCAACCTTTTCATTATTTTTTTAACAGCTGATCTTCAAATATTTATGAACATTGTGCGAAGGGCCGGAACCGGCTGGTTCCAGTTAAAAATAAAAGGAAATTGAAAAAAAGAATTAAAAATAAGCAAAAACCAGAACTGAAACTGACCAGTCCAGACCGTTTGTAGTTCCTTATCTTTGGAACCACTGGTTCAATGAAATGAGCCACCCATGACCCATACCAAAGGAAGGCTTCAGTTTTGGTGGGAAGTAACTGAAAAGTCAATTAAATATAATATATATCTCACTTCCGAAGCATGGGATTTATTTTTATTTTATTTTTAGAATAATAAAGGAGTTAGAAAATGATAAAAAGTCGGTTTCTAGAAAGTTTCAATCCATTTTCCGACAGTCTTGTACTTGAAAGCTTTTAGTGATTTTTTTATTATTTATTTATTTATGATGAACGTGTATATAACTTTGTAGGAACGCTTGGAAGGAACACAAGGTTTTGAGCTAAGTTTGACAAAAACAGAGTATATGCAATTGTAATTTGGTCAATTCAGTGTCTCGAACTACAAATTTCAATTACCTAAGAATCTTTTGTTTCATTCTATATTATACGTAATGAATTTTCTATAGTGTGCACTATCGGCAACAATTTCAAAGTCCATAAAAGATAGTGCAATCCACTAACAGGAAGAAATACAAATTGAATACATTATTAAGAATCGAACCTAGAATCATCCACGCATCACCCTTACCATTAGATTAAGGATCATTTACCTACCTAAAAATTATTTGAGTTTAAGGTAGATATTCAGTCGGTTCAGGACATTCAGTCGGTTCGGTTAACTGAATTTGCATTTACAGATTGAATATTTACTGTTTGCCAACCGATTTAAATAGTTACCAAATTTATTGGTTACCGAGAAATTCCAAATTTATTGGTTACCGAGAAATTTTTACCGTTTACCAACCGATTTACTAAATTAATTAATTTACCATATAACGGTTGGCTTTCAAAAAAAAAAAAAAATTAAACCAACATTGTTTTGAATAAGGTAAATTAGGAATTTCGAATTTTTTGAATACTTTACCGAACCATTTACTGTTTACCGAATTTTGTCTAAAAAATTTACCGACTGTTTACCGAACCATTTTTACCGAATAACATCGGCTCAATTCAACAAATCGATAATTATAGAAGTTTGTACACCCCTAGTTTGAGTCTCAGCTTTATATGACTGTAAATTATTGAAAATAAGGATGTTACCATACCAAGTTGGACCAAATGCAAAATGTCCTTGTAAGAAGGTAAAAATAGCACCTATTAAAGTAAAAAAAAATGAGAGAAGAAAGGTTAAAGCGGCGGTTTAAACTTGCAAATCTAGAATATCAGTTGCATTGTCAAATTTCATTAGCACAGAAGGGACCAGCTATAGCTGCAATTTAAGAGGCAAAAAAAAAAAAAAAAAAAAAAAAAAAAAAAAAAATTTATATATATATATATATATATATATATATATATATATATATATAAATATATATATACACTAAACCTCTTTCTAAGCAGTTTCTCTAAAGAGAGCGTTAGTCTGTATTTTGTACTCATTTCTAAAACAGTCAAAACCAATTAATTACACACATCATTTTATTTCCATTTGTATCCTTTAATATTCATTACACGTAGGGTATTCACAGCCCAAATAAAGCAATTACAGAAACATTAAAACCAAATTTAAGCATTAGCATTCTTATTGGCTTTTCCAGCTACATTCATTTGAATTCACAATGACACAACTTAGAAAGATCAACAAATTAATCATCTGGCAATTTGCGTCTGCATTTCAAAAATGCCGATTTTCGGCATTCATTTCCAGAAAATATTCATAGTTTTAATATCATCCATTGGCAAAGTTGTTTTAAAAATAGAAAAATTATATGGCACGCATATAACACAATTTGAAATTGCTAATCACAGTTTCCTTATTTCAGTTTGCTATGTGTTTCAAATAGAGTTTATTCAGTTTAATATGTATCTCTAATATAACATCTTTGAACTTGGGATGGACTTACCCCACATTCAGTAAGGAACAATTATGGATTCTATGAGCTCCTGGAGAGGTGCAAGCTCCTTCTTGTCTATTAACCCAAATTCCTGCTCAAAAAATTAAATAAAATCGAACATGTTAAGCGCACCCAATAATTAGTGATTTCTGTTTAATTGATTCAGTCAAAATACTAGCCATCAAATTAATGAGGAGCTCAAGGACATTTGATATAGTACAGAACATCGAGCTTTATTGGGATGAACACTAAATATGCTTCTGAACCATGGGAATTGCAAACAAAATATCGAAAAAAAGTAACGAGAACCCATTTCCAAGGCAGCAAGGATACACACTGAAGTCTAGATAAATACCTATTCAGACTTAATTTTGAGAACGCCCCTTTTTTTCTTTTTGGTTTCTCTGGATAAAGAATTAAGTTGCTGATGCATCAAACAACGCCATGCCAGCAAAGGATATAACATAACATACTGCTACCTCTAATACTAAAATATAATGTTTTGATCGAAGAATGATCGACTTCATGTGATACTTGGCTAGTGATTGAGTGATTAATGAAGGTGAAAATGCCACTGAACTATGAATCAAATTCCCCGAATGGTCATTTACTCCGAGAAATCTGAATTAGTAATAAAACATTATTACTTTTACTAATTTCTCTTCTAATAGAATTATGAGATCTCGAAAAAAGAAGGTAATGAAAAAAAATGAAAAACACAGAAATTAAAACAAATAACCAAAAAAGAAAAGAAAGTCGAGAGAACCGATAAAAGATTGCAACTTTTTGCCCTCACTAATGATGCTGGTTAGCATTATCGATTCCACCACCACTAGATTCAAGTGCTCTAATGAGTGGGATCCTCATACAAGAAAAGGCTGCAGTTAATTTGACAATGATCGAATAACATTGCTTCTTTGGCCCAAACAAAGAATTCTTTAGATATGATGCAAAATGGCCCAACTCAAAAAGTTTCCCTTACATTTCGATCTTCTTTTCCATGCTATTTCCAACAGTTTGAAAGATCAAGGTCATTGAAGGTTTTAACAGAGCCATATAAGATTTTTTAAGCCTTATTTTCGTTAGATATGGCCAAAGGGATGCCATGCTGGAGCTATTGTCATAGCTTTCAGATAGAGATGAAATATAGGACAGATAATGGCCAGTGGATATGAAGTATTGAGAGTAAGGAGAAAAAGAAAAAAAGAAAAAAAGGAATTGACAACAACAAAAGGAGAGAGAAGGAAAATCTTTTTTTTTTTTTTAATTTACAGAAAGCGATGCGTGTCAAATAATGGAAAAACAACAAGCTTATGGTGACCATGAAGAAACGGACCTAAAAGAAGATCCAAAGCTAATTAACATGATCCAAACATGTGGGCTTTGAGTCTTTTAATTAGTTTTTTTATTTTGATTAGCGTAATTGGACCTATTTAAATTGGGCTTTATGTTTCATTTAATTTTTAGGGTTTCTTAACTTATAATTACTTAGTTTTCAGTATTGTAAGGAGATTTATTGACAGATTATTCAGTTTATGCATTTTATTTCAACAGAGGCGAATTCTCTGTGGCTCTTCATTGAACTTGTTTTTGAACTTATCAAAGATAATTAATCTTTGTGACGTTCATCCTTTCACCTTGATATCTTTGGTTCATACTTCTAGTTGAGTTTTGGGTCAAGATCCGCAATTCCATCCAACAAGAAATTCCTAATTTGGGAATTAGGGTTCCTAATTTGGGATTTAGGGTTTATATATCAAATTTGATTTGGGGTGTCAAGACATTATTCTTGGGGTTCCGCATCATCAGAGCTTTGGCTCAAATCAGGTTCTATCTATTTTTATTTTGCTTTCGTTTATATTCTTTTGTTTCCATTTGTTTCCGTTTTGCTTCTGTTTGTTTTCGTTTGATTCCATTTGTTTCTGTTTTTGCTTTCGTTTTGCTTCCGTTTTGCTTCCGTTTTGCTTTCGTTTGCTTCCATTTTGCTTTCGTTTATTTCCATCTGACTCCGTTTGTTCTCGTTTGCTTCCATTTTCTTCCGTTTGTTTCCATTTGCTTTTGATTTACTTGTTTTCATGTTAAATCATCTTACTCTTGTTCTTTGTTGAAATCGAAAATAGTTGTTGCTATATTTCTTGTCCATTTATCACCATGCTTAACAAAAGTAATGACATAATGAAACAAGAAGAATTTTCTATTCTTCAAGATATACAGCAACGGTTTGAGCAAATGATTGTGATGTTTGAAAGAGATAGAATGGAAAGACAAAATGCACTTATTGATAACCTACAAAGGAGGCAACCAAGGCCTGTTCACAGTGCTTATAGAAATAATAATGATGAGCAGAAGGTGAGGATATTCCACACTACATTCTTAGTAACTAGTGATAAGATTGGTAGAATTATTATTGATGAAGACAGTTGTGTCAATATAACTTCCACTTTGTAGAAAAACTAGGGTTATCTACTATTGTACACCCTAATTCATACAAGCTTCAATGGCTAAACGAAAGTAGTGAGGTAAGAGTGGCTACATAAGTTCTTGTTCCATTTTCAATGGGAAGATACAAAGATGAGGTATTATGTAATGTGGCTCCAATGAGTTCTAGTCATTTGCTTTTGGGAAGACCATGGCATGTTACCAGGTCTGCTAATCATGATAAAGTCAAAGGAACTTGTTCTTTAATGAAGGATGGAAGAAAAATAACCTTGGTACCTCTTGATTCACAACAAGTACAAGCTGATAATCTTTTGTTGGAGAAAGAAAAGGGGGAAGTTTGTTTTTGATCAAGAACAAATTAGAGCCATTAATTGAAGAGAAAGAGGAAAAGATGCAACTGGTTGAAGAGAATTCTATTGTACCTATGGTGGAATTACAAAAGGAACCACCGTCTATTGAAGGAATTACACATCAAGTCGATTCTATACTTGAGAAGGAGTTGCATAGCACTTTTGTGCAACCAATAAAACATGATTTTTGTAAATTTATTGATAATTGTGATATTGTTCACCTTGATTTTATTGTAATATTAAAGAAGTACTTAAAAGCGCAAAAATTGGCAACATACTTTGACAAAATGAAAGTTTTTGAACTAAAAGGAGAGCACTTCTATTGGCTAGGAGAGATGATTCTATACTTTTTTCAATTTGATCTTATGCAAGATAAGGAATTCAAGAACTTTCCATTTGATCCAAGAGTATGCATTAATCTAGTGGCACTTGAAGGAAGAGATACACCAACATACTTATGGAGCAATAAAGATTCGGATTTGAGGACAAATCCTTTTCAAGAAAGGGGGTATGATGCGTGTCGAATAATGGAAAAACAACGAGCTTAAGGTGAACATGAAGAGATGGACCTAAAAGAAGATCCAAGGCTAATTAACATGATCCAAACATGTGGGCTTTTGAGTCTTTTGATTAATTTTATATTTTAATTAGCGTAATTAGGCCTATTTAAATTGGACTTTATGTTTCATTTAATTGTTAGGGTTTCTTAGCTTATAAATACTTAGTTTTCAGTATTGTAAGGAGATTTATTAACAGATTATTCAGTTTATGCATTTTATTTCAAGAGACGTGAATTCTCTGTGGTTCTTCATGATAATTAGTCTTTGTAGCGTTCATTCTTTCACCTTGATATCTTTGATTCATACTTCTAATTGAGTTTTGGGTCAAGATCCGCAATTCCATCTAACAAGAAATTCCTAATTTGGGAATTAGGGCTCCTAATTTGGGATTTAGGGTTTATATATCAAATCTGATTTGGGGTGTCAAGACACTATTCTTGGGGTTCCGCATCAGAAAGGGGGATGACCCCAAGACATCACAAAAAATCCTAGGGCTCGCACGCCTTAGACAATAGAACACCCATAATATCTTACAACAGCAACTCAGGGCATCCACTAGGAGGAAAAGCTATCCTTTGAGCTTTAGATTTGGAGTTCTTTTTATTGAATTTAGGTTTAGTATTCTAAAAAGGAAGAGAAAATATTCTTTCACAAGATTTCTGAAATTGAATTTAATGGAATAGATGGATGTTAGAGAGAGTGAAAGATATTAGGGATTTGAATCGAGTGATATAAATTACTTTAAACTTGATTCTATTTTATCTCTATTTGTTTTATTTTTTTAATGATTCTAGAATTTTTAAATTTTATAATTTTAATTAAAAAATTAAAAATAATAATATTTTATTAACTTTCAGAGGTTGTGATAGTGAACAGCAATTTGGCCAAATTCACAAGAGTTCTATGTCAATTTGACTAAAGTCATATACAATGGCTAATTTGGAAATTCCTCATAGTTCAGTAGCCAAAATGACCTTATTCTGTTGAACATTCCCTTTGCATGTTCCAAACTATTTCTGATTTCATTTTCACTTTAGTAGCTTGATGACCAAATAGAGAAACAAGAATAGAAACCGTCCTTAATTTCCAAAAGCAGATGACCACAACAGAAGTGTGCTAGCTAGAGTAGATTCTGATATTATAGGTGGTGAACATTCAGATAACTGAACCTTATCAAACCGAATTTCTACTTAACTGAAATTTTTCAACGCCTCCAAAATAATAATTGAATTGAACCACATTTTGGTAGAAAACCGAACATACCCAAACCAAAATATGATTTTCAGCTGTTCAATTTCTTCTGATTATAACCAATCAGTTACTAAAATACGTTATCATTATATATTCAAATACAATATAATTTAAATTATTTATTATTAATATAAAGTTCATTTAAAATAATGATATATTGATAACAGCTATATATATATCTACTAAATAATATAAATTCATTATTTTGGTTAGTTTAGTTAACATCTTTTCAATAACTGAAAATTTTTATAAAGCGATAACTGAAATGATCCAAACTAAAAACTGAATTTCCTCCTAAAATGTTGAATTTTTCAGCTTGTTTAATTGGACACAGGCAAAAGTAAATGATAATAACAATTGAAAGAATATAAGATAATTATTCATAATACATTAAAACTACTAACAGAAACCCATACAGTTCTACCTAGTAAAAGAAGAATATTATTAATATAGCTATAAATCTTACACAGAAAAATCATTAGTACATTTTAAAAAATTGTAGAAAATCTCAGATTGGATTAAGCACGTGATTTAGAAGTCTTATATGATGAATTCCTAGTCTAGTATCTAACTTTTGAAGAAAATTGAAAACCCAAGAAAATTAACACATGATAACAAGCACACTAGAGAGTGAAACAGTGATATTTGTGCAAGCATATAACATCAAGGACAAACACATCATGCGTACATGAATTCAGAAAATAATAATCACATCAAATGAAATAGACAGTTTGGAATAATAGGCTTGGAGTAAAAATTGCCATTTTTAAGTAAGCTTAGTTAATTGTGTATGCATGTGCACCTGTGTGCGTATAAGCTGATAATAATTACTTGCCAAAATTAGAGATAAAGGACTCACATAGGTAAACAGTATGAAATGCTTGAAGCATGTGTTCAGATGAGCTTCCTCTTTGAGGCTCACAATTTTCTGAAAGTGAGAGTGATAAATATGTGCATATACACGGAATAGACGTTTAAATATTGTCTTAACAACCTCCTTGAAATTGAGGGGAAATGGCGCACCTGAAAAGTTTAAAATGGAGTAGTTAGTATAACTTAGAGGTCACATCTATCCATTGCCCACTTGTACCATATAGAGATTGATGTAGTGGTTCCAAACTTGAACTAGCGGTGGTGTTGGTTGTCATAGCTTTAGTACAATCATTATATTTATCCTCATCCAAGTCATTATATATTCTAGAACAAAATTGAATTTAAAAAAATAAAAATAAAAAAGAAAGCAGAGGCCTTGCAGTTATAAGCATCTCCACAAGAAAGAAAGGTAGATATCTGATGATAATTACCAAGCTTTTGAGGAAATATGGATTCATCATCAAGCTGAGCTTCAATCCAGTCCATTAAATATTCAACATATTTTGGAGCAGAAACTTCAATAGGTTTCTTGATTTGCACTCCATCTGCCCATCTATATTCATACCTGAAAAGGTTTCACCCCCCAAAATCATGAATTCCGAAAAGAGAAACAAATACAACTGAAAAGTGCTGAACATACTTTTATCAGATTAAGATGGGTGGCAATGTCATCAATTTGGCTAAATATCCTGTTCAAGCATTCAAGAAACATGGCAGAGAATTCTTATATTTTTTTCCACATTAGGAAAGAAGTACCAAATACTAATTTCTTGGCCAAGATTAGAAAAGAACTCTGGTATGCAAAAGCAACATCAAAACTTGCAAGCTATAAGCATCAAAAATGAGTACATGAGGCTGAACTTACATGGAAGAGTAAAATGAGTTGGATGTATGGGAAGCTACTGAATGCCTCTATCTAATTGTTCTCTTCATTTTTCCTCTGGAAATTTATTGAAATAAAGCAGCCAAATTACCAAATATCTATATATATCAACTCTTTGAACACTTTTTCATTTTAAGCCGCTTCTTTTAATTTTACGCTTCTGTACGTGAAACTTTGACATATGCATTCAGTCGCAGTAACGAATCCAATTGGGTGCACATGTTTACATAGTTTTGTGTGGCCAGCCATTTAAGTTTACTGGTAAATTGAATGCATGTCAAGTTTCAGCTACAAATTAGTGAAATTGAAAGAATTGACTATAACTGAAAACAGCGCAAAGGTTTGGATTTTTTTTTTTCCTTCATTTGACCAGATAAAGACAAATATATTATAATAATGCTTAAGCTTTTTAGTTTTAAATCCAGCTGCATTAATACATTAGCATCTGTAATAAAGAGTTCCAATCACCTAAGGAAAATCTGGTAAGGGGAGAAAAAAGAAATAGA
The DNA here is from genome assembly GCF_041381405.1 of Jatropha curcas. Classification (NCBI taxonomy): domain Eukaryota; kingdom Viridiplantae; phylum Streptophyta; class Magnoliopsida; order Malpighiales; family Euphorbiaceae; genus Jatropha; species Jatropha curcas. The sequence goes on from NC_143161.1 coordinate 24,893,156, forward strand.
AAAAGGGGAAGCTACAAGCAAATTATAAAGCGTTTTAACAAATGGCTAAAAAATTCTTGATAACAAGACATTTTGAATTATCATAACATCTAATAATCATAAAATTTATTATAATACCACTTTAGATTTCGAAAAAGTTTTGTTTAGAAAATAAAAGAAATTATTTTTTGTTCTCTCTCATCTTACATATCGCTTCATTTTCATATATTATGCAAAATATATGGCAAGTGTCAGTACCTTTAATACTTTGGAACACATAAGTTCCAGACTGACCATAATAGTAAATATTAAGGCCTCACATTTCGTTCAACATACTCCACTTCCGGAGAAGTATATTTTCCAAGAAGTTTTTATATTTCTTGGAAAGAACATATAATGCACTTAGATCATATGCTGAGTTAGTATGAATTGGGATCTTTTCTTTTTGATTATTATGACTTGGAAAGTAATGTCACAATAAACAATGGTACCCCACTGCCAAATTAAGACATTCCAAAAGTGATTTTTATATTTTAGCATGGGAGCTGATTTTTAATAATAGCCAATAGGATTCAAGAAATATGAGATTAATGGTAAGAACACCACGAGATGTTTTCGCTTAATCAAGAGTTTAAAACTATAGGCAGGGTAGAACAGGGTAATTTCAAATAAGAAAATAAATTTTTGACTAGCACATAATATATGTTTGGAACAAAAATAATATTATAAAACAGAGTAATCTAATAATGTTGTGTATATCAGTATTTAATTAATTTAAGGATAAATGAGTTTATTAAAAATAATTTAAACACTTCTCTTTCTTAGTTTAGCTTTCAATTAAAAGGCAAATTGATCAATTAGCAACACACTTAACTCGGTGCGGCTTAATTGCTTCCCCCATAAGAAGTTACTTCACAAAAGAACAAGAAGTTGCAACACCTAACTTTCTAGGAACTTGGTTTAACTGCAGGAAGCAAAAAAGACAAATGGGTGCACTTCCTAAAGAAGTCCAATTTTGTACCCTATTTATTCCCAACCAACAAGGCCTAATACTGAAGTAGATGCACAATGCAAAAAAAAAAAAAAAAAAAAAAAAAAAAAAGGCCATAACTGATACTTGGATAAAATTTTTATGATTTGAGATGATTTATCTGTTTGTATAATATAATAATGAGATGTCTATGAGCCAACTATCAAGCGGTATAAAAAATAGAAAAAAAAGCAGTTAAATTGCATGCCATACTTGGGGCCTGCAGACATTGTAGAACAGTTCTCTGGAGTACAGAACTCTGTGAGGGTACCATAGAGAAGATTCACCTGGTTGAAGAAATCCACAGCTGAAATGGGATAATCCAAAAACCTTATTTTCAGATTCTAATTTTGAAAAGCATTTAACAGTAAAAAATAAGTGTTCAGGATGAAAGAGTACTAAAATATTGCACAGTTAATTATCATGGAATTGCATGATGTCACACTACAGCTACAGATTGACGGTGATTAAAAATATATATATAGAAAAAGATCCCTAGACAATTTATGTTCATGCACATAAGAAAAGGAGAGAGTGAGAGATATTACTGTTGACAGCAAGCCACTCATTCAGATCCTCCCCAGGAGGAAGTCTTACAGCTTCCCTCAGGTTTCCACTACCTAAGGTGGCATCAATGTGCTTTCTAAGTTGTGCACCCTGCGTCATTGTTAAAAAATCAATAAGAAAACATCACAAGAAGTTTGCGATCCAGTGCCTTATATTATAAATAGAAGCCAGAAGCATAGTCCAGTTACAACAGCATTGGCCTGAGTTGTCTTTATCATTTTTAATGCTTAAAATGGTAGCAACTGAACATAAATTTAACCACATGGACCAGCCAATTGATCAAGTTACTGGATATTTATGCTATGTTGCTATTAAAAGAATGTATTTAGTGTCTGGACACCTCTGATTATTATGTCCTAGCTTTCTATATGGATTTTTAAATTGCCATTAATTTCCAGCCCAATGATTGTTTTCCCTTATCTTATATAGAAAATACATCCCCCTTTCTCAGTATGCTTCCTATAAAAAAATGCTATACTCTGTCTTTGTTACCAATGAATGCCGTTGTGTTGCAATACATAAGCTAGCTTCCTAATAAGCAAATCCATTTAATCTCTCCATCTTTCACCTTATTGATTTTTAGGTCTACAATTCCCACCAATTTCCTTAAATCACTGATTAATTATTCTCTTATTTATTTCCAATCAGTTACTCTCTTAACAAGACACGTCATGCTATGTAATTAAATTTCTTACTTTACTGCCAGTCAAATATATTTAACAACGCGTCCTTACTCTGTTTCACTCACTTTCAATTTTTTTTCCCAGATTATATTCCACCCGAATCTAAAACCCCTATGAACCCTGAATTCTTTGACAAAAGCAGAATTCTGTGTGACAACATGGAAATGTGAATAATCATAAATACCATATCTTCAAAGATGCATATAATGTTAATTTACATGCATCTTTTCTATTCACAATAGAGTTTCTTTTTCAATCCAGTTCATAGTTTACAGCAAGAGGTTTAGGCCTCAAGCAATGAAGAATTCAATCATTTACAGTCCAATTCTAGCACTATGCTGACTGTATTCTAGTATAAACTTCTGCATATTCTGGTGACAGCTGCCAAAATTATTTTTCGTCTTTTATTAGTAAATAGCATTGATATACAGAAAGGACTGAGCAACATGTCCACTGTAGAAAAATCAAATTATAAAAGGTGAAAAAAGTGTGTGTCTGTGTATTCTCCAATACTACAAGATTTCATTTTCAAGTGTGTATTTTAACAGCCCTTGAAAATAAGCCACCTGATTTGGAACAATGCTGTGCAGAAACACCTCTAAAGTACCTCAAATGATACCAAGATGAAAAACACCTGATTAGCAGATAATCGTGACGCTTCCTCTTGAAAGAAATACAAAAAAAATATAAAGGTAGTAAGGTACCTAAAATATTCTTGTGTTTGACGATGCAAGTGTTTATTTATTTTATCCACAATTTGTATTATTTAATGTATTCATGCTTACATCCTAAAAAGATGGTGTCATGTTCACAGTTCATCTTAAATTCACCAAAAATCAGTTATTCATGATGGCAAAAATCTGAACAATATAACTCCAAACATTAAATATCATTATTCTCTAAAATGTCTACTGAAAGCCGTCCATCAGCAGAACATACTGCAAAGTGGGTTTTCCCATTCCATGCTAATATGGAGAATCATAAATACCTATAACTTGACGTTTTCCAAAGAAAACAAATTTGAAAGGTCAAGCACTATACAAGCATTTGAGAAATCCAATCATAAGATCACATGATAACTAGAACAACAAGAAAGAGATTGCCAAATTTATTAATTAAACAAAGCAAACCAACCTTACTCCCAGATGGTGCACTCTTTTTGGGCCGGAATGTCCTTTGGTTTCTGTTTTACAGGCAACTTATAAGGCAGATTTACTAATAGAAAAGAAAATAATAAATTAATATTAAAAAAAAGTAGTTATGTGGAATCAATAACAACTGAATGCTGCCCAACTTAGGAGAATCAAAGCAATACATTGGTAAGCATGAAGAAGAAACTACTGCTTAATTAGACAAAGTAATAAAATCAAAACCCAACTTTTCCTTGCTTACTTGGAAACTTATTCACAAAAATAATATCTTTCCTTTTTTGCTCACAATCAATGCCTGCTAAGAAAGAGATCATGCCAAGAATCTAGCTTCCTGTTAGTAACATACAAGACATTAATTTCTATTGGCCGAAATTAGTATATTTTCCTAAACAACTAATTTGTATTCATGTGAGAAGCTTACAATGAGCCTTAGAATCAAGAATACTTAAGGACCCAATTAACTACTCCTTTGATCATATCAGCTACTTAGTTACATAAATCTCAATCTCCATGGACAATCTTGATTATAATTTTTATCAACTATATTGCTTATCTTCGTGCTTTTCCTTTAACACAGGTTGCATCAATATTAGTTTCTTTGTTTGTGCAACAAAATTCTATCCTAACTACAGGCTCTCACAATGAACAACTTTTTGATCCAATGGAGACAGATGACCCACCAATGCAAAACTATTCACCACTCATTAGTAAAATCGATTTGCAAATGTCTCTTACTGTAAAATTAAATTCATTAATCAATTCAATCTATTGTGGAATGGAGATCTACAAGCCACAGGAAGCTTTTAGTTTCCGAATCCACTACTAGAAAAGAGAAATTAGTAAGAATGACTTCTTCAATCTTCAGTGACAAATAAATTAATAAATCCAATGCTTACCTATTTTTACGTGTATCCAGACAACATTTAACCACCAAGCAAGGCATTTATTCTCTACATTTATAACACATGGTAGTATCTAAAATGCAAAGTTTAACTGATTCTTGCATCAGCAAACTAGGTTTTCTTTCTCAGGTGGTTTTAGATTTAAAACATCTATTAAGGCAAGTATTTATCACAAAGTGAATTGCAAATACATATTCATTAAATCTAAAAAATTTGGAATTAGCTCCTTGAGAAGATAATGAGATTTTTTTCTATGATACCCACAACATAATCAGACAAGACCCTGAACCCTAATGTCAAAATTTTAATACCCATAGAAGAATACCTCGGATCATCATTCTTCTGAAAGGCTTAAGAAAAAACATTTAGATGAGAATACCACAAAGGCTTCCAACTCACTTGTGATTAATACAAAATTAATAAAAATAACTACAATATATAGAAATATCTAAAGTCAATTAACTTTTTCTTTTCTGGGAAGTGAATTTCATTTCACTAAATCAAGAAACCACACTGATGAAGAACTCAATTGCATCAGAAAACATTAAAAATAAACAATAATTAGAACTAACAGCATAATTAACTGATTATGAAACTAACAAAAACACTTTAGCTGTATGGATCACTAATCTTTTATGTGAACCAATTTTGAGAAATAGACGCGATCTGATGGTAATTAGCTGATTACGATCACTAAAAGAATCATAGTTTGAATAAAAGGTGAAAGTCTTCAACTAACCTGCCCAGTCCAAAAAGACTCATGGCTGGAGTTGCAGAGTGAGGGGGAGAGTGAGATGCGTTTTTCTTTGTTCAGGTATTGCTTTAGGTAATCAAGTCAATAAAGAAAAGCTTTTTTGCCTTTTGCTTTTAGTTTTATTCCGTTTTTGTTCTTCTGCTTTTATCTTTCGAGATCTACTGCTACTTTATACATTACCACAGCATTATAATAATTGAATTAATTAATACTTTTGCTATTATAAAAAATTTAATTACTAGTATTTTTTATTTGTATAACATATTCAAATAAAAATAATAAAATATTCCTCTTAAAGAATAAAAATCCATCAAAAAAATCTTTAAAAAAAATACAAGGAAAACAATAATTTATGAAAATAATTATGCCTTTTATATTTATTTTTGAAATATTTTTATTGTAATTTTGATAACTATTTAAAAAATTGAAATGAAATAAAAAAAAATTTATATTTTAAAATTCTATATCTATATAATATATAAAATCAAAAAAGACTATTCCATCCAAGTGTAAGGAGTTAGCATAAAGAGTGAGTAGAGTATCGTCCCACCGAGATTGTATACCAAGTACCAAAATTGTGTTAACCTACTATTATTTAAACGACAGTAAAGAGGATGTATTTGAAAATAAAAGAATTAAAGTAAAAATAATAAAAATGAAATCAAGCAAAAAGTTGTTGAAAAGAAATCAAGGTTTAGAAGTTACTACGAATTTTGACTTCACTTAATTCTATCTAGTTTATCATATTAGTTTGATAATCAATTTTAATTATTCAAGAAGAAGAAATACTCATAAATTCGCTAATAAGCTCTCTCGATATTTTATTAGCTATTTTAATCCACTTCAATTATTCATCTCTCAATGGTGCAACCAAACATATATTAAATCATTAAGTTCTTGTGATTATTCAGAAATTCACAAATTAAGATCTTTAATTTTACGAAAACCTCCCACGAGTCAAACCATCTAGCTCTCGCATCAAGTTGTTATTCCCATGAAATTATTACTCTGTTCATATCGAAAACCATTCTCTCGATAGTGATTAATGAAATAAATCAATCCAATGGATGCCTAGAAGCATTAAGATCAATAATAAACTTTACTTGAATAAAGAAAATCAAATCTAATATTTATAAACTGGAGTTGAATTTAAGCTACATCATATCCCTAGTAAAGAGATTTAGTTCAACATAGTAAATAATTCAAACTCAATTAAATTTGTAAATAATCCTATAAAGAATAATAAAGAAAAAGAGAGTTTAGAAATAAAAACTAGTCAACGATTGGCTTGAACGGCTTCTTTGAATCTTGACAGCAACTTGAGTACTTGAAGTCTTAAAGAGAAAGAAAAGTATGTAGAAATCAATAGAACAAGAGATGAAATATACAATGGATATCACCCTTAGACGATGAATAGTTTCTCTCTTTATATAGACTGTCTGAAATATCTTCATATTTATTTAGGAAAGTTAATTTCTATTAAGGAAGAAATCTTTTGCAGATAGGAAACTGTTTAGATTTCGTATGTTTTCCCAATCAAAACTCTCCCTGCATCTAAATAGGACTCCAGCTTGAATAAGGTAGATCCCACAAGATGTGGGCAGCACAAGCTTAATATGAAATCTTGGCCAAGTTGAACTCTGCAGAGTAGCATGGGGGTGCTGGTAGCATGCCTTGGGGGTGCTACTTGCTGGAAGTCTTTGACAATTGATCTTCTTTTGTATTTTTGACTTGTTTTCTATAAAAATCTTACAAAATACATCAAGATCAAGTGAAATATGATTCAAAGAAACTTTAAACAAAAACATAAATAAAATTAATAAAAACTAATTAAAATAATTAAAAATACTAAAAATCCTAATAAAAATAATATTAAAAATACTATAAAAATAACACCTAACACTCTACAAATTAGAAGAAAAATAAAAAACTATAAAAATAAATTTATAGAGAAAATTAATTTTATTTTTCTTTTATATCAAAAAAAATAAGCAATATAAGTAGGACATCCACACGCTTAAGACATGCTACACTAAATAAGTATAATATATTAATATTTCAAATAAAAAACGATCATTTATAATAAATCATAAATATAAAATAAAAAATACTTAATTTCTTATTTCAATATAATTAATTAAATTCTCAAAATTATTATCACTATTGAAAAATACTTTAATAGTGTGTGTGCATTTTTTGATGCAGGTCATACTATAGGTGTCAAAAAGGGTTATGACACGCGAATACGATTCACCTAACAATCGAAATAAATGGGTCAGGGTTGAGGTTAAACGAGTTTGTGCATAAATGAATAACCTATTTATAACATGAATATAAATGTGTTGTTTGGCGGGTTGACACGCGGGGTAGACAAGTTACCCATTTATTTAATTGTAAAAAGATAATTTTAATGTTAAATATAAATACTCCAACTAAAACCTATTTAAATTTTATTGTTGTACTAATTTTTTATTTTAGTTATGAATCTTAAAGAATTTACATTTTATATATGAAAATTTATTTTTAAATACGATTGGAGTTAAATAAGTTAAAATTTAAAAATATTATAAGCAGGTTAAGTGAATCATATACAGGTCAACATGACCCCTTATTTATAATATTAAGAAAGTTACACGGATTGTATATGAGTCAACCCACTTAACCTGTTTATAATATTAAGCGGTTTAAACGTGTCGTGATCATGTCTCCTAACTAATTTTCATGTCGTGTTCATGTCAATAAATTTAATAAAATTATTAAATTAGTCACGTTCATGTTGACCCTAATTATGTTTCGTATTAGGCGAATCCGTGTCGAATTTGACACACAAACCCATTTTGAAACCTCTAGGTTATACCATATATGGCTTTTGCTATTGCATATCTTGGTAAAAGACTTCGCAGGATACTTAAGAAGACACATCTTAGCACTGCAGCTTTTTTTTAGCATATCTCAATGAGATACAATTTTGTAATACATTTAACGATCATTTTATTATACAATTTTGTTATTTTTGAACGCTATTATAAAAGATTATTTCATCATTAATTTGCTATATATATATATATATATATATATATATATATATATATATATATATATATATATATATATATATAATAACTTCGTCAATCTTTATAAGATATTTTCTGTTTGCATGGAGAATATATCATTTTTCTTTAAATTTAATTTTTCTCTAACCAAAAAAATACTTTTCATTAACTAATTTTCTTAAACACTTAAAATTAAAGAGTTAACAGAAATTGAATGAATGAAAGTATATTTTTATTGATATGAGTGGTAAGTTTATAAAGAGAAATACTCAACCACATCCCAAGGATATCTCAACAAAAGTAACTAAATAGAAGATTCCAAGAATTCAAAAAATACAAAAGAATCAAGAACAGAATATTAAGGAAACTTATGCAAATTCAAATAGTTAATTGTTGCTTCCTCTATTATGCCCTCACAAGTTGGCGGTAATATTAACAACAACAACTTATCAAACATAAGATCAAAAGAGGCACGTGATAGAGGTTTAGTGAGAATATCAACCACTTGGTTTGTTGCATGTAAGTGTCAATCTATGTTTTGCACCAATCATATACAAATTGAAAATCAATAGCCGCATGCTTCATTCGACTATGAAATATAAGGTTCTCACAAAGGTAGGTTGTGCCAACATTATCACAAAAGATCCTTGGATTAGCAACTAGAGAAATTCGAAGCTCACGTAAATGATTCGTAAGCAAATTGGTTTCAGCAAGTGCAACAGCAACAACTCGATATTATGCCTTAGTGGAAGAGCGAGAAACAGACCTTTGTTTCTTTGAAAACCAAGAAATCGGAGTGCTAACAAGATAAATAACATAACTAACAGTAGAGGTTCGATCAACCGAGTCACCATCCCAATCAGAGTCAGGTTAAACAAACAACCTATTATCATATTCATGAGCAATTTGGAGAGCAAAGGAAGAGGTGCTTTGAGATATTGTAGTAACCATTTAACAATCTTCCAATGAGTATCTCTTGGATAATGCATTGAATTGAGAAAACCTTATTGATAGAAAATGATATGTCAAGTCGAGTGAAAGATACATATTGTAGTTTGCCAACAATCTTTCGACATTAGGAGCCATCAACAATGGGGTCATCTTCCCAAAACACCAAGAACAGTAGTATAAGACATTGGTGTACGAACACCTTTGCTTTCCTACATATTAACCTCATTCAAAAGATCCATATTATATTTTTGTTGAGATAATAGTAAGCCTCCATGATACAGAATGACTTTCAACACCTAAAAAATAATGAAGGTCACTAAGGTCTTTAAGAGAGAACCAATTAGCAAGATAGGTAATATGACGAACACCATTCATATGATTGTCAATGACAATAACGTTCTATTTCTCTATTTAATTATAATTAACTATGAATGTCTACTTGTGTATTTGCATCATGTTAATTAATTGTTTGCTATGCTTGCATTTAATTGCAATACTTGATTAATTGTATTGTGATAAGGCTATGCCTTGTATGTGTGAATTTAGGATGAAGTGGGTCACCATGGGTTTGTAAGGGCGGTCTACGAGACTATTGGCCCTATGGGAGATCGGCGCCCCGTGTGCATCTAATGATATGGATTTTAATGGAAACCACAGGGTGGCCTCCTGATGCTATGGAAAAGAAAAGAGAGAATGGAAAAACAATGAGAGAGCTGGTTAAATGAGGATTAGATCGGTTGGCCGGATATGGGGGATTGGCTCCCTAGTGCACACGTTATGCGAGAGTGGACCATGTGTGAGGACAGCTCATTAGGGGTTTCGATGACGCCACAGACCAATTTCCATGTGATGTGATTATGTGAAGTTGTTAATAAGTGTAAGTGCTGTTGTTATGCCATTTGTGTGACTGTCTGCGTGAGCATATAACTAGTCGGATGACTAGATTGATATGTTTACACATTTGTATGAATGCGTGTGTTGTGCAATAATTATTACTCCTTAGAAAACTCACATGTCTGATTTAATTTTTCAGGAAGTAAGTTTCTCTTTAATTCAGTTTAAGCTATGTTTCTTCGCTGCAGGGCTATAAAGAAATTTTCGTAGTTCCATAATTATTTTGCTATGTAACTATATGTATACAAAGCTATGTATATCAAACAGTTAGTGACTCCGCAATTGTAGAATTTACATACATTTAGTCGTGTATTAACATAAATGAAATAATTCTGTGAGCCCATATTAGAAATGTGATGTATTGTAAATTGGGCTCAAACTGTGGAATGTTGAAGATGATAAATTTGGGCCAAGGTATAAAAAAATCTTGAGATTTATTTTTCCTAGTAATATGGGTTGAATGTTTAAAATTTATATTGAGATAGTAGATTTTAGTGTCTCAGGCTTACTACGGGCCTTGGGGGCTTTAAGCTTACCTAGGCCCTAGTGCCGGTCCGGCATATGGAAACGGGTCGTGACAGGTTTACTGTAGATAAATTAAAGTAAAGGGACACAATGGGCAAAACCTTATTCAAACTTTTAGTTCCTTTTCCTCTTATCTAAATCTTATTCAAACATTTCAAAACCTGATATGAAATTTTTTCTGTGTATAAAATGATAAGTTATTTGTTAATAATTTTAATCATATTTGCAGTAAAAAATTTAAAATGAACAAAAAGTTATAAATTTTTAATAGATTTTTAGATTTCATTTGTTTGCTTTAATAACGTTTTTAATTTATAATTGGGCCACCTTTGCTAATTTTCTGGGTACGTCCCTCGATTCAACCCACAACCTAAAAATTAGATCAAGCGCATTTTATTTTTTAGTTGGTGTACTACATCACTCAGCACATTTTCAATTCTCCATTCAAGTTGTTAGTCAGTCAATTTGTTGCTCTTTCCTTTGAAAGAAGCAATAGTATTAAGATATAAAATGATTTTTTAAGGCTTTTATTTTTAAAAAATAAATTAACTGGAAACTACTTTTCGAATATCATGATATTTTTAATAGAGGAAGCAACAATAAACTCATTTGAATCTATATCATTTTCTTTAATATTATGTTTTTGATTCTTTGTAGTTTTGAATTTTTGGAAATCTTCTATGTATATATTACTATTGAGATATCCTTGGATGTGGTTGAGTATTTCTCATTATAAACTCACCACTCATAGCAATAACAATATACTTTAATTCATTCAATTTTTGTAAACTCTTTATGGTACCAAAGTTATAAGCTCATATGAGCATGTTTTCTTTCTTAACTGCCTCACAAACAACCAAATTATCTTTTCCAATGGCTGGCACCACACTTATTATAATGCTGGTAGCACTGATACCCCTAATCCGATTGTGCAATTCAATCCTACACTCAACTACCCATTAAAGCTTATCAACATTGATAATTTTGCAACATGGAAAACCTAGATCTCCATGCTTATGCATGGACACGACCTCTTTGGTCATCTTGATGGCTCATCATCAACCCCTCCTACCACAATCACTCAAAATAACTAAAGCACACAAATTTCTGCATATGGAACATGGTACCGCCAAGACCAGCTTATCTAAAATGCTCTCATGGTGTCAGTATATACAACTCTTGCATATACCGTTACAACAACATCATCTTCACACAAAACATGGACTTCTCTTCATAGTGCTTTTGCCAACAAGTCTTAGATTGGGATTTTCAATCTTCGAGATCAGCTAACTTGTATTAATAAAGACTCTAGACTTGTAGCTGACTATTTTACATGACATTTGCTTTCTTTCATATAAACTTGCCATTGTAGGAGCCCTATAAGAAATGAAGAACTTATTGTCAAAATCCTAAGTGATCTTCGAATTTCAGGAAATATCTGCAGTCATTAGATCATGAGACACTCTCATCACCTATGACGAATTATATAAAAAATTGATTGACCATGAGCTCTTTATCAAGCACGAGGAAGCTAAGAAAACACCTCCTATCATTACTGCAATTGCTCAAAGGAACAACCAAGCACCCTTTCGTAAAAATCGATGGTAAGGAAATAATCCCTCCTCAAATAACCGGCAATGGTAGTCTCAATTTAATAAGGAATTACAAATAACATACAATTGCAGCTTAGATGAAACTAACAACAACAACTATCAAATAATATTATTCAATGCTAACTATGTGATTGCCCTGGTCAATTAGCCAAAGTTTGTCATTTTCAATCTTAAAATCATTTTCAAGCTCGTGGTAATTTTGCTAGCGTCTGTCCTAATAACCAGAATCTTGGGTTATTGATTTTGAAGCCAATCACCATATGACTTCCCGATGCTCAAAATTTAGACACTATTCATGACTACCACGGGCTAGAAGAGATCTCAATGGGCAATGGTAGTACCATTCTAATTCTTCACACTAGTAACACTCATTTAAGTCATGAAATTATAACTTTAAATTATTAAACACTTTTTATGCCCTGACATGAAAAGTAACCTTATATTTGTTTCTCAATTTTGTTAAGATAATAAAATCTCTATTGAATTTTTTGCTTTACATTTTTTTTATAAAAAGATCTAAACAAGGAGTGCCTTTATTGCACGGACAGAATAGAGATGGACTTTATGATTGTGTATAGGGTAGAGCGCATAAGCATCCTCAATCCAACTTGGCCTTTTGACATCTCCCGATTTACCTATGGCATCAACGTTCAGGATGTCCCAATCATCATACTTTAAATAAGCTATTGCATAAATTTTCAATTCCATTTTGTGATTCAAAGAATTTTTCACTTTGTAACTCTTATTGTTCTTCAAAGATGCATAGGTTGTCTTTTTCTAAAAATTCCTTACAAAGTCAAAGAATATTACAAATAATTTATAGTGATTTATAGGGTCCTTTAGTTCTATCAATTGATAAAAAGCATTATTATGCTTTATTTATCGATCATTGTTCAAAATATATTTGGCTGTACACATTAAAAGCAAAACATAAAGTTCAAGATGTTTTTAAAGCTTTACACCCCTTACTTGAACGATGTTTTCAAACAAAAATTATTTCATTTTATACAAATGGTGGGGTTAATTTGAAAGGCTGTCTTCTTATTTAAAACACATAGTATTGAATATTTACTTTCACCTCCCTATACACCACAATGAGTGTTAGTAATTGAACGACAACACCGGTATGTTATTGAAATTACAAAAACATTATTACATCAAGCATATCTACCATCAAATTTTTGGAGCTTTGCCTGTCATTAAGCTGTTTATCTCATTAATTGGTTACCGACACCAAATTTATAAGACAAATGCCCCTATGAAATTCTATTCAATGCCTCATCAAAGTATGATTCTATGAAAATATTTGTCTGTCTTGTTATCCATAGCTTAGTCATACACCAAAATAAACTTGAGCTCTGTTCAACTCTATATGTTTATTTAGGATTTTCCAACAAATGTTATTGTGTCACAATCCGTCTCTAAGGGACAAATTGACACTAGAACTTAGGAAAGCATAAAGCATCCAAAGCCCATTGTAAGCCTTTCCTATCCATGATCACTTTTAGGCCCAATATTATATAAGGTCTAACATTTGACCCAGAACACATAAAATATAAATTCATAGTTAACTAAACAAGTTCAAAGTTTACGGGAATTGCGGAATTTATCCATTACTTGTATACATAAGAATCCTTCTAAGATAAGGGGTGAAACTGCTCCAGAGGGATTCAAAGCAAATGATAAAGGAATCTAATGGCTTGAAAAAGAATAAAAAAATAAAAAATCAATGAGGCAGGGGTCAGTGCCTCAACTCAGTGAATAATAATAAGCATTATAAATACCACACACAATCGCACAATGATTTCATTAAATTTTTAAAATGTCACACAAAGTCACCTAGTATTGTAGTACAGTTTAATATAGACACAAATGGAAACAAGCTGGTATAAACCTTAAAGCATGAAATTATATTTATTGAAGGTACATTCAAAAGGTAGAGCTTTCAAACATCATAATATCTTATAATTTCACTAAGGCGGATCACATATCATAATAGTTTCTTTTTCTCTTTTTTTTTTTTCTCTGTTAATCATGTTTCATAATAGAGGAGCCCATCCCTCAATTAGGGCACGAGGAGTTCATCCCCCATTACGGACCGAGGAACTCATCCCCCAAATATAAGCTGAGGAGCCAATTCCCCATACGGCCAAGACATCAATAAGCCATGTGGTTCTCATCACCATATTTCAAATATCCTTTGTTTACACTTTATTTAAAAAAAAAAAAGAAAACACGGAATAAAAATTTCATATCCATACCACATCTCAACTAATCGCATTCACATCATCAAGACAACACTATAAACACAAAAAGCACGACAATTTTCATTATCAAATGCCACCAAGCCACAAATTATAGTTACTAGATAAATTAATCTAAATATGAAGATAATCATAGGTTAAATACTTTAATTCCAGGATGGAATTTCCATAAATCAAATTTTCCATCTCTTATATCCACGATGCACATCATTCAATTACACAAACATTATGAGGTCAAGCAGAAATCTTAACAAGGCACAACAACTATTTTACCAAACATTAACAACCAATCTTGAGTTGACACGGAACCGCAAGGAATAACTATCTGAATAACAAATATCCACATAATAATTATAATGCAAAATTAATCCAACATTTAATCCAATTAAAGTAACCAAAATGCAGACAATATTCAATATAAAATTTTAAGATAAACCTCTAACATATAATACGTACTTTGCTTAAATCACTAGCACTTCATTCACAAAACAAATGATTTATATTTTAGGCCCTTAGGATGATAAGATCAATTATAAAAATGCAAGTTTAGGTATAAATAATACTTAATACTACTCACTATGATTGAAGAAAGAAGCAAGTTTCTAATTCTAACTATGATTTCAGTAGTGGATTGTAACACCCGCCACCCAATCCCGAGAGACTCGACGGCGGATGCCACATTCGGTGCCGGAGACACCGTCTTAACTTAACATATAAATCATAAAACTAAAATTTTACATTAGAAGTAATTGGGTATTCACAAGTTTCACGAGTATATTATTTTTTTTTATAATAGAAATGTCATTTCATTTTCTTATCTTTTTTTTTTAAATATATATACATTGGGAACAATCCTACAAAAATACTGTAAGAATATCCCTTTAAAAACTGAGCTCGCCAAACATGTGAATACAAAATACTCCCAATGAAACTCCAAATGTCCAACATCTCCAAATAATTATTATAACACAACAACACTTTTATGTTTTCATAACTAAATAAATCCTCAATAGTATTTTCGATTCATCAATTACTTGCATTCATTATAGATATCAAGTCTTAATGAAGTAATCATATCAACTGACTTAAAATATTTCATATTCACTCATTTAATAAATCCTATGCTTATCTCCAAATATATAAACCAAAATAATTTATTATTACATATAATTCAAATAACATAATCTCCAAAAAATGTAATAATTATACATGCCATAATTCTTAAGTACATAAATCTCAATCGACTACTACCAAATTAGTGACTTCTGCTTTGATAAGATGCTTCTACTCTTCAAGTAGCAACCACATCTTCAACCTACGCGTGATAAAAATCGACGCGCTGAGTATAAAACTCAGTGGTGCTCATAATTCACATACTTACCAAAATTGCGATGGCAACTTACTTAAAACACAAATTTCGTAAAATCATTTATAATCATAAAATCTCAAATATTAACATGCATTTACATTTATAGCAACAATAAAATGTTATTTTTCGTTAAGGCTCATACTCATGCAGAATGAACATAAGCAGATTTGATCGTGGCCTATGTTAGCGCCACCCCCATCACATACTCGTGGCCTATGAAAGCACCACCCCCATCACACAATCGTGGCCTAGGAAAGCACCACCATGGCCTATGAAAGCACCACCCCCATCACACAATCGTGGCCTATGAAAGCACCACCGTGGCCTATGAAAGCACCACCCCCATCACACAAATAAGCGCGTCCGCCTATTTATAAGGGCTGATAACCCTAGCATATGATCATAGCTTCACAATAACAAAATCAATCTCATCATACCACGTTTCAATCATGCATAGTAGAGCCCAAATCAAAATCATTCTTGCACAAAAGCAATAATTCTTAATCAAAAACAGTTCATTACTTAATACCCATCACTTCAAAATTTCTCAACTTACAACTTACACAAATTACCACATTCTTTTTAAGATAGTATATATATACAAAGCACTTACACCTTAAATACCCATTTCTTTGTTAAAACTCTAAACATATAAAAGTTATCAAATAATCATACTTATGTCATATATATAATAATTATGTAAGCTTTACTACACTAAGGTGGTACCAAGGGGAGGAATTTCCTTCTCCAATCACACATGCTAACATAACTCTTATGCACAAAAGTATCCATTTCAACCCTCATCATGCATTATCTAAATCAATTCCACACCTTTCCAATTTATATCCATTTAATCATATCCACAACAACCCTTCTCACACTTATGTTTTATTTTTGTCAAATAAATTCTAAAACATACAAATAATCAAGAGCACTTCATCACACATGAGTTATACATACTTTTATCCAAATAACCCTTTGATTTAGGACATAGAAAATTTCCAGCATTAATATCACCTTGACCTTTTCTGAGTTTTTAGGACATAACTTGAGTTATAGATTTCCAAATTAAGTGAAGTTTGATTCATTAGAAAGCTAAGACAAAATTCTACAAATGTTATCAAGGGACAACAGCCCAGATCAATCTGTAATATGGTGAAAAAAGGCTAGGAACACAGACCAATAGTCCAGACCTGATTCAGCAGCACTAATTCCAATGTTTATCCAATTCCTACTTATCCAAACACTCAAATCAAACCAATCCAAAACCAGAGAAGTCTCAAGACACAGGGAAACAACTCTCATGAAGAACTCAGAATATAATCTTATCATTATAGTGGTCAAAATGGGCACTCAATTCAGTGATGCATGTAGCCCGTCATAACAGAGTCAGTTTGGGTTTTTCAGCCATAAGTTGAACTATATATATCCAAATTGGACACAAGAGGATGGGTTGGAAAGCTAAGAAGTAGACCTATAACTTTCATGAAGGACTCAGACACCAAAGGTAAATGAAAAGGATCCAAAAACAGTCCTTAATCACACCCAATAACATTTTTTTTCTAATTTCAGCTTACTTAATCATATACAAGGTAGAGATTTCTACCACATACTAAATACTCATTAAATATCATCTTAAGATCATAAATCCACAGAGAATAACAAGAAAACTTAAGGATTTATTCATCAATAGGTTCTGCCACTCTTGAAGAATGAAGAAGAAATTGTTTTCCTTATCAATTCAACATATAAACATGCTTAGAAATCTCCCAAGAACACATTTATACCACCAAAATTCAATAATCAAATCATTTCATATAAAATTCCCAATTTTCACAAATAGTATAAACTTCACAAAATCAAAAATTTAAATAAGGTAAGAGGATTTATGAACACTTACTTTAAAACAAGCCTTAGCAAGCTTAGATTAAAGCATTCTAAGCTCCAACTTTGCCTTTACTCCTTGGTAGAGGTTTCCTAAGCCTTTGGCTTTCCAAGTTTCTTGAAAATAATCACCACAAATCACTTCTCAAGCTTTAAACTCTAGGATTGATTCCTTAAATCAAGTTAAATGGGTTGAATTTGATGGATTTAGCTAAGGATGAAGTTGAAGAAAAACAAAGAGAAGAAGAAGAAGAAGGAGATAGCCAACGCCAAAGAGAAGAAGAAGGAGAGAAAGTGGTTGCTCAAATTATTGAGCACAAGGGTATTTTAGTCTTTTCTCAACATTGGATGGCTAGGATTGAGTCAATCTAATCTAATGGCTACAAATATTCTCCCAATTAAATTCCTTCAAAAAACTATTTAACACAATAAAATCCTCAACTTTACTCCATAAAAATAATTCATCTAATTTCCTTAATTAATATAACACCATTTCAAATTTACTCCATACAAATATTGCCTCTAATTTTCCTTACTTAATATCACACCTTAATTAACTATTCACAAATTTTCTAAATTCTCTAAAAATATTTATTACTTACTTTCTACCCATAAAAATAATGTATACATACTCCAAAAATATTATAGAAAATATTAAACATACATAGTAATTTTTCCGGACCAAAATAATATTTATTCCCGGACCGATGATACTATTCACAGACCGGTAACTTACTATTTTAGACACAGAAAAATGGGACGTTACATGGATAGTTCCAGTCAATCTATAAGAAGAAGAAAACGGGAAACTTAAATCAGCAAAGCACATTTACTTATATATTTACATAAATTTTTTTATATTAAAGTTTTATTTTCTAGCTCTAATTAAGATTGTTCTGGCTAAACATTGAATTATCTACCTATTAAGTTTGCAGAACTCAACATACAGAAGCACATTGCCTGTCCATCGGGCTAATTAATTACAATGTCCCATCCGCCATAACATTATCCAATATCAATCCAATTCTCAACTCAAATCAACCATACCACAGGTACCTCCTAACTACTTTTCAATATAAATATCCAATAAACACAATAAACAAATATAAATAACTTCATCCCTTCTATTAATTTGCATTCTAATTCATTTTATGCAATTAGTCACTTAACTTTAACCCATTAATACTTTATATTAGAAATCAATACATTCTAAAATTAATAACTAATTTATATTGCAAATGATAGTTAGCAAAGTACCTGTTGCTAGGTTCATAATTCACATTTAAAAAAAATAACCGAGTTTGAGATTTTATATATATGTAAAACAAAAATTCCTATTAATCTTGCTCTAACTAGCCATTTGATTCACATGATTTTCGGTTAACATTAGTTTGATTATCGGAAACTATTGACTATACTACTAGACAATTGAAATTCACTGTCTATCGACTAACTAATTAAAATTTGAATTGCATTTTTGGAATCAGCGGAAATAAGAGAAGATTCTGTCCATGAACCTTGCCGGAACCTCGTCGGCCGGCTGTCGGACCACCGGGCTAGCCACCATGCTTGGTGGCTGGAAAATCCAGCTATACCTAAAATTGATAAGCTATACATCAATTTGTTCATTATGATGAGAGAGATCACTAATATGTGATCAATTAAACATCGGTGTGAACTATTTGACCGTAAATCAACTGAAAAGGTTCGCTGGTCACCGTTTTGGGTTTTTCGATTCTGATCACCAAATTCAACACAGAAACAGTCAAATGAAAGAGGTAGAAGAGAGGAATTGATTTAAGTCTGCCTCACAAACTGGGTTCGTCGAAAACGGTGTGAATCATTGGAAACTCACGATTATCACAGTGACCGAAATGTTCCAGGCGTGACTTCCTTTGATTGAAGTCCCAATCGCGTCAGGCGAGGCAAAAGACGAGTTCCTCTCATCGAGTAGACGAGTTTAGAGCCTTGTCTCGCCGGGAATGGTGGAGGATCGCCCGAAAATGAGAGAAAGGGGGAGAGAGAGAATAAGCGATTGGGGAAGGGAAGGAGATGAGAAATTGGGGATGGTTTCGTCTGATTTAGATTTAAATATGTGATCTCGGTTTGATTTAAAGAAAATCCTTGGTTTTAGTGATTTTGAATTTGGTTTGGTTTAATCTTTGGTTTCCTCCTTGGTTTATAGTGGGTTCCTTAGTTTAAACTGCAATTTGATTCCTCTATATATTTTCCTAGAGTTTAAAATTTTTAGGTATTAGAATACAATAATAATTGAAATTCTCAGATTTAAATTTAAATTGAAAACTTCTAAATTTTATAAATCCAGTCATTTCAATCTTCCCTCCTGAGGACCATTCATCCTCAAATTGAAAGTTGTTAGGGAATGAGAACAAACATATATTCACAGAATGCATGGACAAAACTTGTTTGTCATGGTATTTGAAAAACAATAAGGTATTCATAACATTGATTAAGTTAGAAGGGGAAAGGTGAAGGTATTTTTATTTACTTATTTATTTTATTATTATTATTTTCTTTTGCTTTAAGATCATTACTTTATATACATCTCCTATCATCAAATAGGTAATAAGATACTAACATTATAAACTTCATTGGATGTGAAGTCTAAATTTTGAATTTTTCGACTCCAATTAATATTTCCCATCTGATTTTAAGGTAAATGGGAGTTTGTAGAAAACAAAGGTTCTATCTTAAAGGAATGATCCTTAATTTTAGTATCATCAATCATATCAGTTGATTTGCTATGCCAAAATCACTATATTTTCATTCTTAAGTCAAGTGAGCCGCTTCCCCAGGCTTTCCATATCTATGGCTGAGTGCATTGCTTCTAGGCCATACATTTTTAGGACTGAGCACCTTGCCCCTAAATCCAACACTAGGGATTCTGTTTCATCCCAAATCATCCAAATACGATGCAAACAATCACATGACTCAAATAATTCGAGGTTGCAATGCAGCAAACAATCAAATACGTGAGCACAAATATAGTAGACCTGAGCACATATATATCAAATATAAATCATTACTTAATAATTAAGTATAATGAATATGCATAAATGGACTACGTATTATATACTACCTACCTACAATTGGTAGATAAAATGTGGCTATATAGATACTAACTAAAGGTATATATATATATATATATATATATATATATATATATATCAAATCTAGAAGCCCTTGGTCTTGTGCAGCTTTTTATGTCAATAAAAATGCTGAGATAGAAAGAGGAATACCTAGATTAGTAATTAATTATAAACCATTAAACACAGCTTTAAAATGGATAAGGTATCCATTACCTAATAAAAAAGACCTATTAAAACAATTGTATAATGCAAACATTTTTAGTAAATTTGATATGAAATCTGGTTATTGGCAGATCCAGATTCATCCTAATGATAGATATAAAACGGCATTCACAGTTCCTTTTGGTCAATATGAATGGAATGTAATGCCTTTTGGATTAAAGAATGCTCCTTCTGAATTCCAGAGGATCATGAATGATATATTTAATCCCCATAGTGAATTTTGTATAGTATACATTGATGATATTCTAGTTTTTAGTAGAACATTAGAAGAACATTTTAAACACTTAAAAACATTTTGCATGGTAATTGAAATGAATGGATTAGCACTAAGAAAACTAAAATGGACTTGTTTAAAACCAAAGTTATATTTTTGGGTCACTATATAGAACAGGGTATTATCCAGCCCATAGAACGTGCTATGGTCTTTGGGTCCAAGTTCCCTGATGAATTAACTAATAAAACCCAACTCCAACGTTTTCTTGGATGTTTAAATTATGTTATAGATTTTTATCCAAATCTAAATTGTATGATAAAACCATTGCATGACAGGCTTAAGAAAAATGCTGGCCCATGGACAGCCCAGCATACGCAGTTAGTAAAAAAGATAAAGGCCTTAGTAATGGAAATTCCATATCTTTATATCCCTAATCCAACAGCATTTAAAATAGTGGAAACTGATGCGTCAGATGTTGGATATGGTGGTATTTTAAAACAAGTCATTAATGGTAAAGAACGTATCATTCAGTATACGTCTGGTCATTGGAACCAAACTCAATTAAATTATTCTACTATTAAAAAGGAGATTTTAAGTATAGTAATTTGTATAAATAAATTTCAATCTGATTTATTAAATCAAAAGTTTTTACTTCGGATTGATTGTAAATCTGCAAAAGATGTTTTGCAAAAGGATGTTAAAAATCTTGCTTCTAAACAAATTTTTGCTAGATGGCAAGCTCTTCTTAGTATATTTGAATTTGATATTGAATTTATTAAAGGAAACAGCAATAACATTCCAGACTTTCTGACTCGCGAATTCTTACAGAACGATGGGAAGGAAAAAGGATAAGGGCAAAGCCCCTAAAGACGAATCAGAATCACCCACTAAAGCTCTCTCTGAGCACTCAGAAGATTTACCTAAAACCCTAAACACTAAAACCTCTTCAGATCTTAAAAAATGCATTGAACAACTTAGTCAATCCCCTGAAGTGTTAAAGGCGTTACAGAGTATAGCGTCCTCTTCCACAGAGGCGCCAGGTATGTCT
Source organism: Jatropha curcas (assembly GCF_041381405.1). Taxonomy (NCBI): domain Eukaryota; kingdom Viridiplantae; phylum Streptophyta; class Magnoliopsida; order Malpighiales; family Euphorbiaceae; genus Jatropha; species Jatropha curcas. The sequence goes on from NC_143161.1 coordinate 24,915,369, forward strand.
TCACAACCTAAAGCGATCGTACCCGTTCATGGTACGGCTAGTCTGTCTCAAACGGTAGACAGTAAAGACTTATCAAATCCGTTGATGGTTGTGGATTTGCCAAAAATCCAGTATACTCCAAGTATACATAAATGGTTTGTTAAAAGTATTTTTGATTATGAAATTGAGATTGAGGATGGATATAACAATATTAATCCTTGGTCTGTTTTAAAACAATATTATCCTGAGGATTGGTATTTTCTTCCAACCGATCTTTCAAAACCTCAGGAATATTATCATAATATTCTTTTGGATACAGGCTCAGTAAAAATTAAACATAATTATGATTCTAAGAATAAATCTGTTATTTTATATTCTTCACTTAAAATCCACCGGATTATTTATCCCAAGGATTGGCCTGCACCCTCGCTTTATACACCAGTAAGATTTAAAGTTTTATATAAGCATGTACACAGTACTGCTTACAATTATTTTGATTACCGCGATACATGGGAAAAAGTCTTTGCTATTCAAAACCCCACTGCTACGCATTCATGGTTAATCTACTTTGATACCTCATTCCGTACTGATTGTAAAGTGCCTAACTGGTTTAAAAAATGGTGGCAAACCAGGGGTATTTCCAATGAAATTATCCCTCCTCCAATACAGGCCTTATATCAGTATTTTAAAGCCCATTATAAACCCAGTCCTGCAGAAGCCCATATTCCTTCGCTTATGTATTATTGTATGGCCTTCTTCACTCCATGGGTATATCAATGGTATTTGGACACTCAGTATGCCGTAGGAACTTATCAAATTCCTACATTGGTAAAAAGACACAAGATTAAATGGTGGGGATCATTCAAGAACTCTACCACTGAAACTAAAATTGATCAATGGATCCGTAATAAACTGTCACAGGCTTCTCCATTAACCTATGCGACTACTCTTGCTTTAAAGGATCAACCTACATTTGGAATCCAAAAGGCACAGTGTCAAGCTAGGTTAGTTGCTGCTAAAACTCCAGATGAGTATAAAAGAATCTGCCAAGAAATGTTTCAACAACTTTCTACAGGATCAGATTCTCCAGTAAAACCCTCATCAAGTAAACAGCCAGTAGTTTGTTCGGATAAATCATCTAAGTCCAGCCATAAAAGCAAAACAAGATGGGCTGATATGGCGTCCTCTTCTTCATCATCTTCATCATCGCTTTCCTCCAAGGAAGACAGTAATGATGATATTCTTCACTCGATAATTGTCAAAAGTAAAGCTGCCAAAAAAGCAAAAGAAAAATTAAAGCAAAAAAGCAAAGTAAAGAAAAAAGAAAAGAAAAAGAAGGACACTTCATCCTCATCCGAGTAAAAGGCAGGTGAAACCTTATTTCACCATCACTCAACAGTAAAGGCCAAATCACTGTTTCTACAGGACAAGCCAACGCATTATCCACAGTAAAGATTCGATGGCAGACAACCAACTGTTCATCCACAGTAAAGGTCAACACTGTTCAAGATTCGGTGGCAGACCAAGCACTATTCATGAATAGTAAAAGTGGAATAGTAAAGATTCCAATTCTATGTTATTTAAAGGGAGCCTATCCTCTTATGAAGGCATAAGATAATATAACCCCAGACTACTCTAAACTCTCTCATCCTCTCCTCTCCAAGTTCTTTGTAAGCATTCAACGTTCGAAGTCTGGATTGTAAACTTTAAATTTGTAAGTTTAAATTTGTATTTCATATTTGTATTTAAATAAAGTTCTTTATTTAAATTTATAAACTGTTACTACTACGCCCTGTTAAAGGCTTCCTTCTCTTCTCCCTCCACACTCTGACTTAGTTCTGGGGATCCCAGGCTAAGGTTGCAGGAACCCTCAACCTTAAATAAAATCAATTAAAATTGGTTGAGTTAATTGATAAATATTTGTGATTTGTTTGTTGTATAAGTATGCTCTGTGGATGCAGCTCAGTCTGATCTTCCACATCAGAAATTTGTATTGTTTGTTTATATTTGTTTAATCTAAACAGTAACTGTTTGTTCATTTGAAAATGATAAACAGTAACTATTTCTTAAAAGGAATCTAAACAGTACTTGTTTAAGTATTGATATATAGGCTGGAAACCCAGAAGTGCGGGCTACTGGTCCAAAGGACTATTTAATTAGTCATCTTCTTGGTATAACAAAGCCACGTATCATACTTAATTTGTATGTTGATTATGAGGTAAAAGAATTTTATAAGTGTTCATGTAAATCCATTAAATCATAGTATTGTAATTTATAATTATGATTTGTCTTTAAATATTTGTGTTTGTATTTACATAAATCCCATTAATAGTCTTAGCGCTTTGCATATATATGATTTCATTTAAAATTTGGGTTTAAATACTAAGTCAGGCGATCTTGGTTGACTTTTGGTATCAGAGCCAACTGACTTTAGTATTATTAACTGCTATATAATAATAATCTATTTCATAATGTCATGTAGAAGTATTGGGTATGCCGATCTGAACCCGTTGTAAGTCCCTTTTTGAGTTGTGGGCAGTGAAGGGTATAACACTGGCAGTGGCCGCTACTTGATTGATATTATAAAATGGATTCTTTATTATGTAGATCAGTTAGTAGTATTAAATCTGATGACTCAGATAACTCCGAAATCAAACGGATCATAAACCGAAATGAATTAATTTTACAAGATTTTAGTAAAGCTATTGATGAATGGGAAATACCTAAGGTTGATAAAGAACAGATTTATAAAGTTAGTAAATTTCCATTATGGAATACGGATTATGTGATTAAAACTGAAGAACGAGATTTTCAACTTAGTAAACCATTTGAAAGAATAACTTTGCTTTCATCTAAAACTTTACAACAACATAAACATAAAAAATATAAATATATTCATATAGGATTAATACAAGTAGGAATAAAACCTTTAACTAGAGAAGGACTAAATACTAGTATTTTGGCAGTAGTCAGAGATGCTAGATTTTTAAATTTTCAGGATTCTTTATTAGGATCTGTTGAAACAAGTTTAAGTGAAGGACCGATCTCTTTTGAGGTCTATCCAGATATGACTGTTTCTTTAAATGATCTTAATATTTTAGAAAGTATAGTTTTAGAAATTAAAACTCATAATTATAAAATGAAGCAAGGATCAATTCCAATTGCTTTAATTTATAAAATTCATTATAAAGCTATGAATTCTGCTTTTAGTACAAAGTATAAGTTACAACCTAAACTTGGAGAAACGCGATTTCTTCAAACAGATTTGACTAAAACTAATACTGTTATACCTAAAACCATCCAATGGAAGGATATCACCTTACCAGAGGAATGGATTTTGGAAGGAATTGTCCCTCCACCTGAGCAAGAAAAGGTAAAACCAAATGTCAATTTGCAAAAAATTGAACAATTTGAAGATGGTAAAGTAACATTAAAATTTAATAGAAGTCAAAGCTCTAGGTATACAGGATCTACATCTTCTGTTGTTACAGATGATGATAAACCAAAAATACCTTCAGTAATTTATGCAAGATATAAGGAAAATGAACCTAAACCAATTATTCAAACTTTAGTAAAACCTAGATATTCTACATCAGATATACCTGCATCTAGTCAAGTATTTAAAATGAAAAGAGTTGATTATAGTAATCCAGTACCACATGCAGTTTATAATCCTGTTGACAATTATTTAAATCAACAATTTAATTTAGTAAACACTTCACCAGAATCACCAACAGCTTCAGCTATCACTGAAAATGTTAGTGAAATAAATAGGGAATTAAATGTTTTAACTAAAGAAGAAATTAATAAGGATTTGGTAAAAGAAATAACCAAAACTAAAAATTTAATGAAGATTAATAAAATATTAAAAACTCATGCTTTTGAGGATTTAAAAGAAGAATATTTAAATTATCAACTTCAAACCCAGACTAAAATGAAATTTTTAGACTGGTTTTCATTAATTAAAAATAACTCAGATAAAAGTCTTAACCCCATAACAATTCGTGATAAACGACCAGAATGGATAGTAAATGATAGGATAATTCAAAGTGATTTTCCACCTAAAGCAATAAGTAAATTTAAATATCAAGATAATGATATAACTTGTGCACCATATAAAGTAGCTAGAGAAAATGATTCTGATAAAAAATTAATTGAACAGAATAATTTTAGTAATGCTAGTCTAATTTGTTTAAATACACAATTAAAAAAGATAGAACAATTACTCCAGGATAAACCAGTAGTAGTTGAACCATCTAAGGGTAAAGAACTAGTAAAATCACATATGTTTAAACCATTTCAGGTGTCTAAGTCTAGTCAAAAGGAATTAAATTCTAAATTTTTAGGAACCTTAAAACAACAGTTTAGTCAACTTGAGGGAAGTTCAGAATCTACTCATCATGTAGTTCAGGATACCACTCATGACATAAACCTTTTAGAGGAAACTTCTAGCACTGATGTCAGTGAACCTGACCTAAAAGATGCTCAACAATTTGTAAATAATATAACCCATAGAGAATTAGTCTCTAAGGCACCAGATTTAGGACTCATTGATAAACCTCCATACATATCCCAATTTCATTATAATGCTAACACATTATATGAATGGAATATTGATGGATTGTCTGAATATAAAATCTTAAGTATTTTGCAACAAATGATAATGGCTGCAAATGCTTATAAAACCCAGTCACCTATATCTGATAAAGCAGTTGCTGAAATCCTTATTGCAGGATTTACAGGACAATTAAAAGGTTGGTGGGATTATCATCTCACTGAAAAAGACCAATTAGATATTTTAAATTCAATTCAAGTAACTGACCAGGATGAACCCTTATATGATGAACATGGTGAGCCTATTCAGGATGCAGTTGCAACCTTAATACTCACTATTTCATTACATTTTATAGGAGATCCCTCACACATAAAAGATAAAAATGCTGAACTTTTAAGTAATTTAAAATGTAAACACTTAGGTCAATTTCAGTTATATAAAACCACTTTTCTAACTAGATTAATGTTAAGAGAAGACTCAAACCAAGCTTTTTGGAAAGAAAAATTCTTAGCCGGTCTACCTTATTTTCTAGGAGAAAGGGTTAGGAATTATATTAAACAACAACATGGTAATCCAATCCCTTATAATAAATTAACTTATGGTCAATTAATAAGTATAATTCAGAAAGAAGGATTACAGATTTGTCAAGATTTAAAACTTCAAAGAACTTTAAAATATGAGTTAAAAAAGACTAAACAAGAATTAGGAAGTTTTTGTAAACAATTTGATTATAGCATCACACCTACACAGCAATGTAGTGGTCAATGCTCTAAACCATCAAGCTCTAGGAAACACTATAAAAAACGTTATAGGTCTAAACCCAGTAAAGATAATTATTATCATAAAGAAAAACCTAAACATTATAGGAAATCTACAAGTAAAAAACCATATAAAAGGTCTGATAAAACTTCATATAAAGATTTAACTTGTTTTAAATGTGGCAAGAAAGGACATACATCTAAATTTTGTAAGTTCAATAAAAAATTACATGAATTAAATTTAGACGATGAAGTAATAAATAAAATTCATGAATTGTATCTTACTTCTGATACATTAGATTCTGAGATACAAGAAAGTGAACATCAAATTGATGAACTTGGTTTAACAACCAGTTCTTCAGATAAATCAATAAACATGCTAACTAAAGATCAAAGTACAATGTTAGAAGTAGTAAATAGTATCACGGATGACAATATTAGAAGCCAACTTCTTAAAAAACTAATTAAAAGTTTTGAAGAAGATAAAGAAGTAAAAACTATAACACCTAAAATACAAACTAATACTTATGATTTAACAACGATATTAAATAGAAATAAAAAGATAGAAACAAATATGTCATTAGAAGACTTGTATAAAGAAATTAGGATTTTAAAACATGAAGTAAAAGAATTAAAACACCAGGCACAGATAAATGCTACAAAAATAAAACATTTAGAAACTCAATTAATATCTAGTTCCTCTTCGGAAGAACCAGATGATGAAATAAAAGATGAAATAAATGAACTAAATGAAGAAGAAGAAATAAACCCTAATTTTCTCTTTCTTTTACAAGAAATAACATCGAGAAAATACTTAGTAAAAATAACCTTACAAATTTCAAATGATTTTATAGTAAATGGTATAGCTTTGTTTGATATAGGTGCAGATTTAAATTGTATAAAATCTGACTTAGTACCACATAGATTTTGGTCAAAAACGCATGAAAAACTTACTACAGCTAATAAATCTAAACTAGAAATTCTAGGTAAAATTGAGGCAAATATTGTAAATAATGAATTAGAAATTAAAACCATATTCTTGCTTTCACCACAAATAAATTATATGGTAATATTAGGAACACCATTTATAAACCTAATCACATCATATTCAGTAAAAGAAGATTGTATTAAATTTAAGATAAAAGGTAGTAAAGCTAGGTTAGAATTCACTGAAAAACCTAGGAGAAAGAATTTAAATTTATTAAAAGCTCACTCTATTAAAACTTTAGAAATTAACTCTTTGATAAATTCTAAAGAAGAAGATTTAAATAATTTGAGGAATCATGCATATCTTCAAAGAATTAAAAACCAATTGGAAGATAAAGATATTCAAACTCGAATTAGTAAATTAAGGGAATTTATGGAAAATACACTATGTGCAGATCATCCAAATGCATTTTGGAAACGTAAACAGCATATAGTAGATTTACCATATGAAAAGGATTTTGATGAAAAGTCCATTACAACTAAAGCACGACCCATTCAAATGGGCCCTGAACTTATAGAACACTGTAAATAAGAAATTAAAGATTTAGAAAATAAAAAATTAATTAGCAAATCTAGAAGCCCTTGGTCTTGTGCAGCTTTTTATGTCAATAAAAATGCTGAGATAGAAAGAGGAATACCTAGATTAGTAATTAATTATAAACCATTAAACATAGCTTTAAAATGGATAAGGTATCCATTACCTAATAAAAAAGACCTATTAAAACAATTGTATAATGCAAACATTTTTAGTAAATTTGATATGAAATCTGGTTATTGGCAGATCCAGATTCATCCTAATGATAGATATAAAACGACATTCACAGTTCCTTTTGGTCAATATGAATGGAATGTAATGCCTTTTGGATTAAAAAATGCTCCTTCTGAATTCCAGAGGATCATGAATGATATATTTAATCCCCATAGTGAATTTTGTATAGTATACATTGATGATATTCTAGTTTTTAGTAGAACATTAGAAGAACATTTTAAACACTTAAAAACATTTTGCATGGTAATTGAAATGAATGGATTAGCACTAAGTAAAACTAAAATGGACTTGTTTAAAACCAAAGTTAGATTTTTGGGTCACTATATAGAACATGGTATTATCCAGCCCATAGAACGTGCTATGGTCTTTGGGTCCAAGTTCCCTGATGAATTAACTAATAAAACCCAACTCCAACGTTTTCTTGGATGTTTAAATTATGTTATAGATTTTTATCCAAATCTAAATTGTATGATAAAACCATTGCATGACAGGCTTAAGAAAAATGCTGGCCCATGGACAGCCCAGCATACGCAGTTAGTAAAAAAGATAAAGGCCTTAGTAACGGAAATTCCATATCTTTATATCCCTAATCCAACAGCATTTAAAATAGTGGAAACTGATGCGTCAGATGTTGGATATGGTGGTATTTTAAAACAAGTCATTAATGGTAAAGAACGTATCATTCAGTATAAGTCTGGTCATTGGAACCAAACTCAATTAAATTATCCTACTATTAAAAAGGAGATTTTAAGTATAGTAATTTGTATAAATAAATTTCAATCTGATTTATTAAATCAAAAGTTTTTACTTCGGATTGATTGTAAATCTGCAAAAGATGTTTTGCAAAAGGATGTTAAAAATCTTGCTTCTAAACAAATTTTTGCTAGATGGCAAGCTCTTCTTAGTATATTTGAATTTGATATTGAATTTATTAAAGGAAACAGCAATAACATTCCAGACTTTCTGACTCGCGAATTCTTACAGAACGATGGGAAGGAAAAAGGATAAGGGCAAAGCCCCTAAAGACGAATCAGAATCACCCACTAAAGCTCTCTCTGAGCACTCAGAAGATTTACCTAAAACCCTAAACACTAAAACCTCTTCAGATCTTAAAAAATGCATTGAACAACTTAGTCAATCCCCTGAAGTGTTAAAGGCGTTACAGAGTATAGCGTCCTCTTCCACAGAGGCGCCAGGTATGTCTTCACAACCTAAAGCGATCGTACCCGTTCATGGTACGGCTAGTCTGTCTCAAACGGTAGACAGTAAAGACTTATCAAATCCGTTGATGGCTGTGGATTTGCCAAAAATCCAGTATACTCCAAGTATACATAAATGGTTTGTTAAAAGTATTTTTGATTATGAAATTGAGATTGAGGATGGATATAACAATATTAATCCTTGGTCTGTTTTAAAACAATATTATCCTGAAGATTGGTATTTTCTTCCAACCGATCTTTCAAAACCTCAGGAATATTATCATAATATTCTTTTGGATACAGGCTCAGTAAAAATTAAACATAATTATGATTCTAAGAATAAATCTGTTATTTTATATTCTTCACTTAAAATCCACCGGATTATTCATCCCAAGGATTGGCCTGCACCCTCGCTTTATACACCAGTAAGATTTAAAGTTTTATATAAGCATGTACACAGTACTGCTTACAATTATTTTGATTACCGCGATGCATGGGAAAAAGTCTTTGCTATTCAAAACCCCACTGCTACGCATTCATGGTTAATCTACTTTGATACCTCATTCCGTACTGATTGTAAAGTGCCTAACTGGTTTAAAAAATGGTGGCAAACCAGGGGTATTTCCAATGAAATTATCCCTCCTCTAATACAGGCCTTATATCAGTATTTTAAAGCCCATTATAAACCCAGTCCTGCAGAAGCCCATATTCCTTCGCTTATGTATTATTGTATGGCCTTCTTCACTCCATGGGTATATCAATGGTATTTGGACACTCAATATGCCGTAGGAACTTATCAAATTCCTACATTGGTAAAAAGACACAAGATTAAATGGTGGGGATCATTCAAGAACTCTACCACTGAAACTAAAATTGATCAATGGATCCGTAATAAACTGTCACAGGCTTCTCCATTAACCTATGCGACTACTCTTGCTTTAAAGGATCAACCTACATTTGGAATCCAAAAGGCACAGTGTCAAGCTAGGTTAGCTGCTGCTAAAACTCCAGATGAGTATAAAAGAATCTGCCAAGAAATGTTTCAACAACTTTCTACAGGATCAGATTCTCCAGTAAAACCCTCATCAAGTAAACAGCCAGCAGTTTGTTCGGATAAATCATCTAAGTCCAGCCATAAAAGCAAAACAAGATGGGCTGATATGGCGTCCTCTTCTTCATCATCTTCATCATCGCTTTCCTCTAAGGAAAACAGTAATGATGATATTCTTCACTCGATAATTGTCAAAAGTAAATCTGCCAAAAAAGTAAAAGAAAAATTAAGGCAAAAAGCAAAGTAAAGAAAAAAGAAAAGAAAAAGAAGGACACTTCGTCCTCATCCGAGTAAAAGGCAGGTGAAACCTTATTTCACCATCACTCAACAGTAAAGGCCAAATCACTGTTTCTACAGGACAAGCCAACGCATTATCCACAGTAAAGATTCGATGGCAGACAACCAACTGTTCATCCACAGTAAAGGTCAACACTGTTCAAGATTCGGTGGCAGACCAAGCACTATTCATGAATAGTAAAAGTAGAATAGTAAAGATTCCAATTCTATGTTATTTAAAGGGAGCCTATCCTCTTGTGAAGGCATAAGATAATATAACCCCAGACTACTCTAAACTCTCTCATCCTCTCCTCTCCAAGTTCTTTGTAAGCATTCAACGTTCGAAGTCTGGATTGTAAACTTTAAATTTGTAAGTTTAAATTTGTATTTCATATTTGTATTTAAATAAAGTTCTTTATTTAAATTTATAAACTGTTACTACTACGCCCTGTTAAAGGCTTCCTTCTCTTCTCCCTCCACACTCTGACTTAGTTCTGGGGATCCCAGGCTAAGGTTGCAGGAACCCTCAACCTTAAATAAAATCAATTAAAATTGGTTGAGTTAATTGATAAATATTTGTGATTTATTTGTTGTATAAGTATGCTCTGTGGATGCAGCTCAGTCTGATCTTCCACATCAGAAATTTGTATTGTTTGTTTATATTTGTTTAATCTAAACAGTAACTGTTTGTTCATTTGAAAACGATAAACAGTAACTATTTCTTAAAAGGAATCTAAACAGTACTTGTTTAAGTATTGATATATAGGCTGGAAACCCAGAAGTGCGGGCTACTGGTCCAAAGGACTATTTAATTAGTCATCTTCTTGGTATAACAAAGCCACGTATCATACTTAATTTGTATGTTGATTTTGAGGTAAATGAATTTTATAAGTGTTCATGTAAATCCATTAAATCATAGTATTGTAATTTATAATTATGATTTGTCTTTAAATATTTGTGTTTGTATTTACATAAATCCCATTAATTGTCTTAGCGCTTTGCATATATATGATTTCATTTAAAATTTGGGTTTAAATACTAAGTCAGGCGATCTTGGTTGACTTTTGATATATATATATATATACCTTTAGTTAGTATCTATATAGCCACATTTTATCTACCAATTGTAGGTAGGTAGTATATAATACCATATTTATATATATATATATATACCTTTAGTTAGTATCTATATAGCCACATTTTATCTACCAATTGTAGGTAGGTAGTATATAATACCAACAAAAGGAAAGGATCGTTTACAAGAAAACAAAAGATTACCAGTATGTTGATTCTGAATTAAATGCTATGATGAAAGATAATCAAATGAAAGATTTATCACAATCAAAGCAATATTTCTGATGTGGAAGATCAGACTAAGCTGCATCCACAGAGCATACTTATCATCAACACAACACACAACAATTTTATATGGTTTAGGGTTCCTGCAACCTTAACCTGGGATCCCCAGAATTAAGTCAGAGTGTGGAGGAAGAAGAGAAATGTGCCGTCAACACGGACTTAATATTGTAGCAATATAAAACAAAACACAAACTTTTATTTAATTACAGAATAGAAATACAATATGAAATACAATTTTTAGAACTTACAAAAGTTTTAGAATTTAAAACTTTCTTCCACTGAATGCTTACAATGAACTGAGAATTGAGAGAGACAGAGTTATTTAGAGAGGGTAAGTTATGCGTAATACTAGGTTATTTTATGCGTAATAGCTTATGCCTTCACAAGGGGAAAGGCTCCCTTTTTATAGAAAAATGAAGAATCTTTACTGTTTGTCTTTTTACTGTTGATGAACAGTACTTTGTCTGCCACCGAATCTTTACTGTTTGCCTTTTACTGTTGATGAACAGTACTTTGTCTGTCACCGAATCTTTACTGTTGTCTTTTACTGTAGATGAATAGTGCTTGGTCGGCCATCGAATCTTGACCTTTACTGTTGAAATAAGAACCTGGCTTTTACTGTGTAACAAATAATGAGATCAAGGAATAAGGTTCCTTGTGCCTTGTTTTAGATGGAATCAGAACAAGATGAGGACGATGATGTGTCCTTCTTTTTCTTTTCTTTTCTTTTTATTTTCTCTTTTCTTTTTTCTTTTTGCTTTATTTTTTCTTTTCTCTCTTTTGCTTTTTTATGTGCTTTACTTTTGATTTTTATTGTTGACACTGCATCATCACTATCTTCAAAAGAAGATATCGATACAGTTGCAGATGAAGAGGAAATGGCTTTAGTCTTGCCTTTATGACTTGTTTTAGAGGAGGATTTACTGGATGATGGATTTACTGGAGGGTCTGAACTGGTAGAAAGTTGTTGAAACATTTCTTGACAGATCAGTTTATATTCTTTAGGGGTTTTAGCTACGGCTAACCGGGCTTGACATTGGGCTTTCTGGATACCAAATGTAGGTTGATCCTGAATAGCTAATGTACTCGCATAGGTTAAGGTTGGTTTAGAAGAGCTGGCTATTTTAGTCTGTATCCATTGGCGGATTTTTACTTCAGTAGTGGTATTCTTGAAAGATCCCCACCATTTAATTTTATGTCTTTTTACTAACATAGGAATTTGAGTTCCTGGGACATACTGATAATCAAAATACCATTGATATACCCAAGGGGTGAAGAAGGTCATACAGTAATACATCAAAGATGGAATATGAACTTCTCCTGGATTAGGTTTATAATGGGATTTAAAATAATGATATAAAGAAAGGATCTCAGGGGTAATGATTTCCTCAGAGATACCTCTTGACTGCCACCATTTTTTAAACCAATTTGGAATTTTTAAATCAGTTCTGATTTGTTGATCAAAATATACTAACCACGAATGGGTAGTAGTTGGATTTTGAATACAAAAAACTTTTTCCCAAGCTTCTCTGTAATCAAAATAATTATATGTAGTATTGTGTTTATGCAAAACTTTAAATCTTACTGGCGTATATAAAGAAGATACGGGCCAATCCTTGGGATGAATGACGCGTTTTATTTGAATAGAAGAATAAGAGATTACATATTTATTTTTAGTATCAAAAGTATGTTTGATTTTTACTGAACCAGTATCAATTAAAATATTATGATAATATTCCTGAGGTTTTGAAGGATCAGTGGGAATAAAATACCAGTCCTCAGGGTAATACTGTTTTATAATTTGCCAAGGATTAGTATGATTATATCCATCCTCGACTTCAATTTCATAATCATAAATATTTTTTACAAACCATTTATGTATACTACTAGTATTAGAATACTGGATTTTTGGCAAATCCACAGCCATCAACGGATTTGATAAGTCTTTACTATCTACCGTTTGAGACAGACTAGCCGTACCATGAGCGGATACGATCGCTTTAGGTTTAGAAATCATACCTGTATCTTCTGTGGAAGAAGATGCCATACCTTGCAAAGCCTTTAATACCTCTGGAGATTGAGTGAGTTCCTCAATCCATTTTTTAAGGTCTTTAGAAGGGGTTTGTTTACTAAAGGTTTTAGCTAGGTCTTCAGAATGCTCGGAAAGAGCTTTAGTGGGTGAATCTGATTCTTGTTTCGATTCTTTTCCTCTATCCTTCTTCTTTCCCATTGTTCTGTAAGAATTCTCGGGTCAGAAAGTCTGGAATATTATTAGCATTACCTTTAATATATTCAATATCAAATTCAAAAATACTTAATAGTGCTTGCCATCTAGCAAAAATTTATTTAGAGGCAAGATTTTGAACATCTTTTTGCAAAACATCTTTTGCAGATTTACAATCAATACGAAGTAAAAACTTTTGATTTAACAAATCAGATTGAAACTTATTTATACATATCACTATACTCAAAATTTCTTTTTTAATAGTGGAATAGTTTATCTGTGTCTGGTTCCAATGTCCAGACGTATATTGAATTATTCGTTCTTTACCATTGATTTTTTGTTTTAAGATGCCTCCATAACCTATGTTGGATGCATCTGTTTCTACAATTTTAAATGCAGTTGGATTAGGGATATATAAATAAGGAATTTCTTTGACTAATGATTTAATATTTTTTACCAATTGTGTATGTTTGTTGGTCCAGGGACCAGCATTTTTTCTAAGTCTATCATGTAAAGGCTTTATCATACAATTTAAATTAGGATAAAAATCAATAACATAATTTAAACAACCAAGAAATCTCTGAAGTTGTATTTTATTAGTTATTTCATTAGGAAATTTTTCTCCAAAGACTAAAGTCCTTTCTATAGGTTGTATAATTCCTTGTTCAATATAATGGCCCAAAAATCTAATTTTAGTTTTAAATAAATCCATTTTAGTTTTACTAAGTGCTAAACCATTTTTTTCTATAATCATACAGAAAGTTTTTAAATGTTTAAAATGGTTTTCAATAGTTTGACTAAATACTAACACATCATCAATATATACTATACAAAAATGTGAATATGGGTTAAATATATCATTCATAATTCTTTGAAATTCTGAAGGTGCATTTTTTAATCCCAAAGGCATTACATTCCATTCATATTGACCGAAAGGAACTGTAAATGCTGTTTTATATCTATCTTTAGGGGCAATTTGTATTTGCCAATAACCTGATTTCATGTCGAATTTACTAAAAATATTAGCATTGTATAATTTCTTTAAAAGATCTTTTTTATTTGGAATTGGATATCTTATCCATTTTAGAGCTGCATTTAGTGGTTTATAATTTATTACTAATCTTGGTACTCCTCTTTCTATTTCTGCATTTTTATTAACATAAAATGCTGCACATGACCAAGGGCTTCTAGATTTACAAATTAATCTTTTATTTTCTAAATCTTTGATTTCTTTTTTACAATGTTCTATTAATTCAGGATTCATTTGAATTGGCCTAGCTTTAGTTGTAATAGTTCTTTCATCAAAATTATTTTCATAAGGTAAGTCAACTATGTGCTGTTTACGATTCCAAAAAGCATTTGGGTGATCGGCACAAAGTCTTTTTTCCATATAATCTTTTAAGTTATTTATTTTGTTTTGTATTAATTCAGTTTCCAATTGCTCTTTAATTCTTTTTAAACACATATTATTTTTTAAATCTTTTAAGTCTGCTTCCTTGGACTTTATTAATGAGTTGATTTCTAAGGTTTTAATAGAATGAGCTTTTAATAAATTTAAATTTTTTCGTTTAGGTTTTTCTGTAAATTCAAGTCTAGCTTTTTTATTTCTTATTTTGAATTTAATACAATCTTCTTTAACAGAATAGGGTGTTATAAGATTTATAAAAGGTGTTCCTAAAATTACCATATAGTTTATTTGGGGAGAAAGTAAAAATACTGTTTTTATTTCTAAATCGTGGTTTACAATTAATGCTTCTACTTTACCTACTATATCCAATTTAGTTTTATTAGCTGTACTCAATTTTTCTGTAGTATTTAACCAATATCTTTTAGGTACTATATCTGATTTTATACAATTTAAATCTGCTCCTGTATCAAATAATGCTATTGCATCTATAATAAAATCATTTGCCAGTTTAATATTTATTTTTACTAAATATTTTCTTGAAGTAATTTCTTGCAATAAAAATAGAAAATTACTATTTACTTCTTCATCTTCTTCCAATTGATTGATTTCGTCTTTTATGTCATCATCTGGTTCTTCAGAAGAGGAACTAGATATGAGTTCAGATTCCAAAAATTTTATTTTCTTAGCATTTTGTTGAGATTGTACTTTTAATTCATTAACTTCATGCTTTAAGTTTGTAATTTCTTTTCGTAGCTCTTTATTGGAGATTTCTACTTCTATATTTTTATGTTTATGTTTATTTAATATAGTGGTTAAATCATAAGTATTAGACTGGAGTTTAGGAGTTATCTCTTTTACTTCCTTTTCTTCTTCAAAACTTTTTATTAATTTTTTAAGAAGTCGAGCTTTAGTTTCATTATCAGTTATATTGTTTACTACTTCTAAAAGTGTACTTTGATCTTTAGTAAGCATATTTATAGATTTTTCTGAAGAACTAGTTGTTGTTCCTAGTTCATCAATTTGATTTTCACTTTCTATTATCTCTGATTCTGTGGTGTCTGAATCGAGATATAGTTCATAAATTTTATTTAATACATCTTCTTCTAACTTTAGTTCATTTAATTTTTTATTGAATCTACAAAACTTTGACGTATGTCCTTTTTTACCACAATTATAACAAGTTAAATCTTTATAAAAAGTTTTATTTGAGGATTTATATGTTTGCTTTCTTTTGTATTTCTTATGGGGTTTTGACTTGTCTTTTTGATAATCTTTATCTTGGCTTGGTTTAGATCTATAATGTTTTTTATAATGCTTATTTTTATAGTGTGTTTTAGGTTGAGTAGTTTTAGAACACTGGCCTGTACATCGCTGAGTAGATGTCATGCCATAATCAAACTGTTTACAAAAAGATCCTAATTCTTGTTTAGTTTTATGCATCTCATATTTTAAAGTTCTTTGAAGTTTTAAGTCATGACAAGTCTGTAATCCTTCTTTTTGAATTATACTATTTAACTGTCCATATGTTAATTTACTATAAGGTATAGGGTTACCAAACTGTTGTTTAATATAATTCCTAACCTTTTCACCCAAGAAAAAAGGTAGTCCGGCTAAGAACTTCTCTTTCCAAAAGGTTTGGTTGGAATCTTCTCTTAACATTAACCTACTAAGAAAAGTAGTTTTATAATATTGGAAATCACTTAATTTTTTACATTTTAAGTTACTTAATAATTCTACATTTTTATCTTTTAAGTGTGAGGGATCCCCAATAAAATGTAATGAAATGGTGAGTATTAATGTTGATACTGCATCCTGAATAGGTTCACCATTTTCATCATATATAGGATCTCCTTCATCATTTACTTGTACTGAATTTAAGATTTCCAAATGTTGTTGGTCAGTTAGGTGATAATCCCACCAACCTTTTAATTGTCCCGTAAATCCTGCTATAATTATTTCTGCTATAGCTCTATCTGATATAATTGACTGTGTTTTATAAGCATTGGCTACCATTGTCATTTGTTGTAGTATACTTAAGATATTATATTCAAATTTTGCCGTTAAAATGTTTAGTGATGATACACCGTTTTTTTCATAAAATTACATCGGATTCCCAATCACCCCGGTGTTTCGACTGATGGTTCGTGACTGAGATTATCTATGTGTTTAACCATTTTTACTTTTTTGGGTCATCGACATTTTGCCGCGAAACTGGGCCCAGGAAGTGCATTGGGCCCACCTGACACATTTTTCGATGCACCATATTTTTTCATGTGCCACCAGGTCTAATTTAATAAAAGTGGGCCCATTCTCGTTGCGGGGACTGACATAGGCATTTTTGCCACGTTAGCCCGAAATAGGGCCAACCCACCCTCAAATGTTTATAAATAAGGCATTGAGGGGTAGGCTTTAGAGGAGGATTTTTGGGAAACTAAGGGGAGACTTTTGCATTTTTAAAAATCAACCTAAAAATCCAAAGGCAACTGGTGTTAATTTTGGATCCAAGCTGAGATTTGTTGGGAAATCAACAAAAAAAATAAACCCATAAGATACAATCAAAAATCCTAAAAACTCATACTTTAATCTTAAAACTCGGACCAATAGATTGAGAACCAAGGAGTTGGGTTTTCTCATCCATTTTTCATCCAATCTTCAAGTGAAACCACCAAAAGTATATGAGAACCTTTAATCTCTTTCCTTGCCTTTTTCCTTTTTTTCGGTGTTTAAAACTGTCACGACCCGTTTCCGTGGGCCGGACCGGCACTAGGGCCCAGGTAAGCATAAGGCCCCCGAGGCCCGTAGTTAGCCTAATTACTCAACTATACATTCCATACCATTTAATAGAAACAGTAAGCCCATACAAGTTAAGATATAAATGTAAATAAATATTATACAACCCGGCCCAATTTTAATTATCTCCAATAAAATTTAGTTTGGGCCTAGTCATTATCAATCACGTTCATAATATGGGCATACTGATTCTCCTGTGTCTAATAATACAACCAACCGTTTATAAAACAACGCATACGGCAAGGCCCAATTGGAAATACACGATCCTATAACTGCGGAGTTCAATAATATTCTGATAATAGAATAATTTATACATCCAAAATTAAATGACAGAAATATAAAGTTTACATTTATAACTCTGCGGAGAAGATTGCAGAGCTTCAGTTGAATCCGCTGCTTCCTAGTACCTGAGAGGTTTGGTGAAAAAGAGGGGGGGGTGAGTTTTGCAACTCAGTGAATAATAATAAATAATACACACCACATGCAGTCAAGCAAAATGCACCCTAGTATACTGAATGAACACACAACAGTCAATCATATGACATTACATCAGCACCCACAAACAATATCACCTTCAAATAGTCACATCACGTGGAAATTAGTCAGTGGAGTCACCGAACCCCCGATGAGCCGTCCTCCCACATGGCTCATCCTCTCACGTGTGCACCAGGGAGCCGATCCCCCATACTGGCCGACCGGTCTAATCCTCACTTGACCAGCCCTCTCATTGTTTTTCCATTCTCTCTTTTCTTTTCCATACCAACAGGAGGCAACCCGGTCGTCTCCATCAAATCTAGATCATCAGGCGCTCACAACAGGAGGCCACCCTGCGGGCTGCGATCAAATCTAGATTATCCGGTGCGCCCAATAAAGAAGCCAACCTGTGGTTAACAGTAACAGTAACGGTAGGTGCACACGGGGGCGCCGATCTCCCATTTACCCGGCTAACAGAAACAGAATCAGGATCCATATAACAGAATCAGAATATAACAGAAATCAGAATCAGGATCCGTATAACAGAAACAGTCTCACAAACCCATGGTGACCCACTTCATCCCAATTCCACACAAACAAGGCACAGTATATGCACAGCACAAGTAATCAAACAATTCTTTCAACGTATTACACCAATTTCATCCAAATGCACAATTATATATAAGTATAATTATAATGATCGTAACATAATATATATGATAAAATACTTGTAATATATTGTAAATATGTAAATAAAAATATAATGTTTATGAATAAATGTTATGCAAATGCAGTGTTGATATGCATTATTTATTATTACTCACAGTGATGGAGAGCGAAATTCTAGCTTTGATGTTGTCCTGGAGGAGCACTAGATGGACCCGGGCGATCTAAGCAAAGTAAGAATGACACAAAAAGAAATAACTCTATCAGACAAAATATTTCTTTACCCTTCTAATATTTTTATTTTATATTCTAAATTTTTCTACGTAATTTAATCTCGATATTTAATTTCTTTTCTGTAATAAATTTTTTTATTTCTCTAACTTTATTTCATTTATTTTCTTCTGAATTCTATTTTATTTCCTACTAAAATCTATTTTAATTTCTACCGAAATTTATTTTATTTTTCTATCGAAAGTTATTTTGTTTTCTACCGAAATTTATTTTATTTTCTGCCGAAATTTCGGCAGCATCTCCCCTAAAAATTGGACTATCTACCTGTTAAAATATCAACAATATACCAATAATTCCAAACCACACAGCCCATCCATCGGGCAATCAATCAATTCAATTTTTCCCATCCTCCATCCGAATAACAATATCAACATTACTTTCAACTCTTAATTTCTCATTTCATTCCACTCATAATATTATTATCAAAATTCCTCAATAAATTATTTAATACTGAATCTAAGTTTAACTAACTATTGTTTTTATTAATCAATAGTTACTTCACATTAATTAATCAATAACTATTTTGAATTAATTTTAACTAACTAAATAACTAAAATTACTAACTAAATATTTTTATTAATCAACAAATTAATACTACTTAAATTAATTTCACTACATAAAATTTAATTAACTACAATAATAAAATTAATTCAAGTAACTAAAATTATTAAAATTGATTTTTACCCCAAAATATAATTTTTGTCGAATTTTGCTAGATCGAGGATCGGAGCTACGCGCGCTGGAACTGCAAGCAAATGGCCGGATCTGACTGGCAGTGGCAGAGAGAGAATGAGGCGGCGCGATGAAGCTTGACAGACCCGTTCCTGGTGGTCGGAGGCGCGCTGGAGCGACGGCAGGGCAGTGGCGCGATAGATCGACTGTGGTGCTGCTCCTGTCAACTGTGCTCGCCTGAACGGGAACTGAGGAACGGTGCTGGCGGAGCTACTGCGACGGCGAGCGGCAGCGAGGTGGCGCGATCGACCTGGTGCCGCTGCTGCTGCTCTGTTTCTCGCCAGAAACGCAACGCAGGTGAAGAGAAAGGAGAAGGAAAGAAAGAAAAGAAGAGAAAGGAGGAAGAGAAGAAGAGGAGGTGGCAGTGGTGGCGCTGCTGGAGGTGTTGCAGAAATGGTGAGGGGAGGGTGAAGTTTGCGCTGGATATAGAGGGGAGAGGCTTCTAGAAGTGGTTTGGGCTGATTCGATTTGATTTCGATTCGATTCGGCCCAAATCTTGGTTTTGTTTGATTTTTCAATTTTCAATTGGTTTTCGATTCGGTTTATCACTGTACAAATTATTAATTCACGTTTAAATATTTAAATACATTTTCCACGCTGTCAGTTTATTAAATTTAAACGAAAAATCTTTGAAAATAAAAATTCTGGTTATTTCAGTCTTCCCCCCTTATAAAAATTCGTCCTCGAATTTTAAAAGTAACAAGTAACTAAGAAACAATGGTGGTTGTGCTTCTCACATAATGCTGCAACTGATAAAAGTTATTACATTCACATTTAGTAGAATACTTGTTCTTCTGAGCAGCTAGAAGGATGAATCAAGAAGATGAGATAAATATTTTTGAGTTCGTTAGTCAGACCAGAGGAACTAATTTTTATTAAATTTACGAAGACAAACCAATGGGAAGCAAATCTAATTTATAGGGAGGGTAGGATGATTATGAGATGAATCTAGCCCCAAAGTTACCTACTTTATTACCATAGTTAATTTAAACTTGAGTTGTATTATATCTACAAGTCGTCAAATATTCATAACCTAAAGCACAGATTCAACACTAATATTCACCTTTACACGTAAGAATTTTAATCACTTATAACCTCTGCTCAAGTAAGAGTTATTAATCTCATTAGCTCTATATCATGTGTCCTTACATTGATGTATCGTCATTTATTCACTCACCAGCTATCACAGGCAAAGATCATCACTCCATAAGAAACTCATACACAAACCAAGTATTTAATCTTACTGATATAAGAATCCACATATGCAATCAAATTTACTACTATCCCAATTTGGACTCCTTATTTCAAAATTCAAAACCTACATGCTGACTCATCCATTTTCCATCAATTCCAAATATTAATATCATTGCTCCTATAATCATGGAAGAAGTTTATAATTAGATAAGATAGTTGCTACCAATTCAAGGAGGTTTTAGATTATTATCAAACCACTACTACAAGCTTATTTCAAACAAAATCATGACAATTCTCTAGCTAAATGCTATCAACTGATAGGAGATCCTGACCTCTATCCCAAGTTCATCACCTATTTATCAATTTAACCATTTTCCAACGAAAGATAGATATACTATCTCCTTTCATATCCTACTAATGAGAATCCCATAAAAACAAGTAGCACATCAACTATAAGGAGAATTTAAATTCACCATCAAATCCCTATTTTAGTTTTTAATTTCTCTATTCCTCTTTCCAATTTGTCATACCATACCATTTCCTAACTAATTGTGACAAGAATTTATGCAACTAGCCAAGTTAGCTGTTGTCATGCCAGATAATTCTTCATTTATTTTCTAGAATTTGTAAACGCCAATCTATGATACTCACTTCCATAAAGAGATCCAGCCTACAATCAAGATGTAAAATTCTCCAAACCGTAGTTTATATTCAATTTATCTATTTCGTCTATCCTTAATCAATCTTTTAGAACTAAGTTTACGTATTTAGAAGTCAAGAATCCTAAACAAGTAGTGCCCCTTTTTTTTTTTTTTTTTTTTTTTTTTTTTTTTTTTGCTCAAGCTAAGTAAGAGATTAAGGATGTTAAACCTATAATCCAACTCCTAATTAAACTGTCCTTTGTTTTATGCCGATGAATATTCAAATAATAATATCATTAGGTTATTCTTCTTTTTTTTTTTTTTTTTTTTTTTTTTTTTTTTTTCCAAATCTATCTTAATGTCTATCACCTGCAAAATTTGTAAAATTTATATCTCATACGATGTAGGAATATCCTCAACCTTAATTATGTTCTCTCTATATTCTTTACTCCAAACAAGTTTAACACCTCATTGAATCCTTCAACATCAAAGTTACAATGTACCAGTTCTCGAATGGACCTAACTAATTAAATATTCCCTTAAACCATAAGATAAGTCGTAAACTGCCATTTATAACACAATTCTATTCATTCAATCATAATTTCTCTCAATTACAAAAAAATTCGGAATAGCTTTACATTGACTTCACATTCTGCATTAATAATTTTCGCCCTAATTGGTATCTCAATCGACCCATGAGCAGTTTAAATTGATTAATGATCTAATCAACCCCCATGAGTTGGCATTCCAATATAATTAAAATGTAATCCTAAACCACCCCGTTATCACATCCAACAGTCCTATAGTTTATCTTTTCACTCTTCAAATACTAGCATGTATTCTCCTCACCAAAATTGTTAAAACTATCTCAAGTTCACTTGTTTATTCTTGCACAAATTTTCAATATCCTAAATAAATAGTAAATTAAAACCTAGCCAACTCACTAATGAATGAAAATACTCTAATTACCTTCATGTTCTACTAAGGACATAAATATAACTTTTCTTCTTTACCAATAAAACAAGTAACTTGCAAAAGTTGCACTAATTAATAGGAATTTCTTATTCTAACTACTTTGCATCAAGAAATTACATTTATTCACATTTATCGTCATTTCGAGCTAAATCCCATGATTCTTTATCAACTCTTATTCTCAGTTACTTTTATCCATAACACTTGGCACTTACACATAGTATATCTATAAGCTTCATATATAAATTCGGTCAATGTAACTCGTAAATTATTATTATACCCTATATTCATACACTTGAAAAGAAATAGTTGATGAATACTACAATACACTTTACTCTACTAAGAAGTGATTACTCATAAATAAAACTCACTTCATAAAATAATTCTACCAACAGTATTACTTATGGAAAATACTCATCGTCAATTAATATTCCAAGTCACACCAAATCATTTATTTATGAAACCTTGTATGTATCATTTATGTAAATGTACTACTCAAGATAATATATATCTCATGCAGAAAAGTGCTTATCTCCATAGTTATAATAAATTCCACCAACCAACATCACGTAAACTTCATCAAACAGATATGCTAAAATCAATATTCTAATTAAATAAATCCTAATGTCCTTGAATTAGAACCATCTAGTTTTCTTATCAATTCACACTATCAATTCATTCTCAACATACCCCTTCTATAGGCACACATATACATACACTCATGCATTCTTATAGATGTATTCCACATTCAACACGTATTAAATAAAAATAGCACACTTTCATCATCTAACTTCAACTTATTAATCCTATATAACTTATCTTCTTACATACTTAAATTACATATGAATATTATTTATTCCATATAAGGATTTTTGTTTAAACCATCCCGTTAGCATCAGTAACTAAATCACATCTCTAAGAACAAGGATACAATTTTACTCATTAAACAACTTGACTCTAACCTGATTGCGAACGACGCTGAAGACGAAAGCAAGGAAGACTATGTCAAGACATGACAGGAATTACTCCGCAGTTACATCTAGACTTATGAACTTTTGCTCTGATACCACCTTTGTCACGACCCGTTTCCGTGGGCCGGACCGGCACTAGGGCCCAGGTAAGCATAAGGCCCCCGAGGCCCGTAGTTAGCCTAATTACTCAACTATACATTCCATACCATTTAATAGAAACAGTAAGCCCATACAAGTTAAGATATAAATGTAAATAAATATTATACAACCCGGCCCAATTTTAATTATCTCCAATAAAATTTAGTTTGGGCCTAGTCATTATCAATCACGTTCATAATATGGGCATACTGATTCTCCTGTGTCTAATAATACAACCAACCGTTTATAAAACAACGCATACGGCAAGGCCCAATTGGAAATACACGATCCTATAACTGCGGAGTTCAATAATATTCTGATAATAGAATAATTTATACATCCAAAATTAAATGACAGAAATATAAAGTTTACATTTATAACTCTGCGGAGAAGATTGCAGAGCTTCAGTTGAATCCGCTGCTTCCTAGTACCTGAGAGGTTTGGTGAAAAAGAGGGGGGGGTGAGTTTTGCAACTCAGTGAATAATAATAAATAATACACACCACATGCAGTCAAGCAAAATGCACCCTAGTATACTGAATGAACACACAACAGTCAATCATATGACATTACATCAGCACCCACAAACAATATCACCTTCAAATAGTCACATCACGTGGAAATTAGTCAGTGGAGTCACCGAACCCCCGATGAGCCGTCCTCCCACATGGCTCATCCTCTCACGTGTGCACCAGGGAGCCGATCCCCCATACTGGCCGACCGGTCTAATCCTCACTTGACCAGCCCTCTCATTGTTTTTCCATTCTCTCTTTTCTTTTCCATACCAACAGGAGGCAACCCGGTCGTCTCCATCAAATCTAGATCATCAGGCGCTCACAACAGGAGGCCACCCTGCGGGCTGCGATCAAATCTAGATTATCCGGTGCGCCCAATAAAGAAGCCAACCTGTGGTTAACAGTAACGGTAACGGTAGGTGCACACGGGGGCGCCGATCTCCCATTTACCCGGCTAACAGAAACAGAATCAGGATCCATATAACAGAATCAGAATATAACAGAAATCAGAATCAGGATCCGTATAACAGAAACAGTCTCACAAACCCATGGTGACCCACTTCATCCCAATTCCACACAAACAAGGCACAGTATATGCACAGCACAAGTAATCAAACAATTCTTTCAACGTATTACACCAATTTCATCCAAATGCACAATTATATATAAGTATAATTATAATGATCGTAACATAATATATATGATAAAATACTTGTAATATATTGTAAATATGTAAATAAAAATATAATGTTTATGAATAAATGTTATGCAAATGCAGTGTTGATATGCATTATTTATTATTACTCACAGTGATGGAGAGCGAAATTCTAGCTTTGATGTTGTCCTGGAGGAGCACTAGATGGACCCGGGCGATCTAAGCAAAGTAAGAATGACACAAAAAGAAATAACTCTATCAGACAAAATATTTCTTTACCCTTCTAATATTTTTATTTTATATTCTAAATTTTTCTACGTAATTTAATCTCGATATTTAATTTCTTTTCTGTAATAAATTTTTTTATTTCTCTAACTTTATTTCATTTATTTTCTTCTGAATTCTATTTTATTTCCTACTAAAATCTATTTTAATTTCTACCGAAATTTATTTTATTTTTCTATCGAAAGTTATTTTGTTTTCTACCGAAATTTATTTTATTTTCTGCCGAAATTTCGGCAGCATCTCCCCTAAAAATTGGACTATCTACCTGTTAAAATATCAACAATATACCAATAATTCCAAACCACACAGCCCATCCATCGGGCAATCAATCAATTCAATTTTTCCCATCCTCCATCCGAATAACAATATCAACATTACTTTCAACTCTTAATTTCTCATTTCATTCCACTCATAATATTATTATCAAAATTCCTCAATAAATTATTTAATACTGAATCTAAGTTTAACTAACTATTGTTTTTATTAATCAATAGTTACTTCACATTAATTAATCAATAACTATTTTGAATTAATTTTAACTAACTAAATAACTAAAATTACTAACTAAATATTTTTATTAATCAACAAATTAATACTACTTAAATTAATTTCACTACATAAAATTTAATTAACTACAATAATAAAATTAATTCAAGTAACTAAAATTATTAAAATTGATTTTTACCCCAAAATATAATTTTTGTCGAATTTTGCTAGATCGAGGATCGGAGCTACGCGCGCTGGAACTGCAAGCAAATGGCCGGATCTGACTGGCAGTGGCAGAGAGAGAATGAGGCGGCGCGATGAAGCTTGACAGACCCGTTCCTGGTGGTCGGAGGCGCGCTGGAGCGACGGCAGGGCAGTGGCGCGATAGATCGACTGTGGTGCTGCTCCTGTCAACTGTGCTCGCCTGAACGGGAACTGAGGAACGGTGCTGGCGGAGCTACTGCGACGGCGAGCGGCAGCGAGGTGGCGCGATCGACCTGGTGCCGCTGCTGCTGCTCTGTTTCTCGCCAGAAACGCAACGCAGGTGAAGAGAAAGGAGAAGGAAAGAAAGAAAAGAAGAGAAAGGAGGAAGAGAAGAAGAGGAGGTGGCAGTGGTGGCGCTGCTGGAGGTGTTGCAGAAATGGTGAGGGGAGGGTGAAGTTTGCGCTGGATATAGAGGGGAGAGGCTTCTAGAAGTGGTTTGGGCTGATTCGATTTGATTTCGATTCGATTCGGCCCAAATCTTGGTTTTGTTTGATTTTTCAATTTTCAATTGGTTTTCGATTCGGTTTATCACTGTACAAATTATTAATTCACGTTTAAATATTTAAATACATTTTCCACGCTGTCAGTTTATTAAATTTAAACGAAAAATCTTTGAAAATAAAAATTCTGGTTATTTCAAAAACACCTTTTCTGGGTCTAGTTGTGAGAAAAATCTAGGATCAACCAAACAGGAGCTTCTACACTACTATGGCGTATGGCCAATGGTAGTGGCGTGCGCTACTTCCTAATGCCTCGCGCCACTAGTGCCCAAACCTTGTTTTCACCCTATAACCTCCGGAAGCCTTCCTGATCGTGGAACGGCCCTGTGCCACTACGTGTGTCGTGCGCCATAAGGATGAGGCACACATTGTAGACACATGTGGCATAAGGCCTTTCAATTCAGAGGCTTTGAATGTATAAAAAAATCCGATAGACATCCCGATTCGGAGAGCCAGTGGCCAAGCTTCGACCTTAAATGGTTTGTGATGCGTATTAGTTCATATATGGATCAAATAAATAAATAAAATAAGATTGGGAACTATGTTTGATGTATTTGCTCATCTTTCAAAGATGAACATCAAGATCATCATTTTGAATCTCATATAATCATTCAAATTCCTGCACTTCAATTCCTGCACTTCAATTATTGTTCTTTAATTTAGAAACACATTATTATTCTGACCCTTAATTTTATTCCTTTAAATTCAATGTCTCATTCTCATTATTGTGCTAACTCCTTTATTCATTATTCTTGTATTAGGAACATGCATCATACTTCCATTATGTGAATGAATGAATGATTGTTGGTTGGGTTGTATGATTCTATAATTCTAAGAATAATGTTTGTTTCATGTTTGAGTTGATTATGTATGCTTTATCCTTATTATGCTTTGGTATTGTATTATTGCAAAATGCAAATGGTCTTTAAGGATTTCTATTATTGTTTATATGTAATATTAATTGGGTTTGGAAAATTTGGAGGGATGAGGGTAGATTGTAATAATTAGGGCAGTTTGTAATTCTTTTCTCCTCCCTCCCTTCTTTGTGGATGCTTTATGATTCATGTTCGTTTAATGTTTGCAATAATTTGCTTGTTTGACATGTTTTCCAAAGATGCATTAAAGGTTTTACATTTCAATTTTTTAGTTAATTGCATTATTAAAATTATTGTGAATTAATGGACAACTAGGAGGTCGGGTTAACCAGGCGAAATAGATGCCTAACACCTTCCCATTTCGTACCTAACTCTCGGACTCTATCTTTGGTTTAAAATTGAATTAGCCGATTCCAAAGAATCGACTAATTCGAGAATTTTCCTTAATAAGGGTGACGACTCTAAAAATGAATAAAACTTTTACTAAAGTAAGAGAACCATTTTCCAAGGATTAACAAATGGGTTAAATAATAAAATCAATTTAATAAATTAAATGAACTAAGCCTGTTCAACAAGATTCTTTCCATACTTTTTGGAAAAGTCTGACGTCCTTAGCTTGGCGACTTCGCTGGGGGATTGAACCCAGAATCTCTGGTTTTCGATTTTGGGTTCGAATAAGTGAGTTGATTCCAAAAGTTGTCCAACTATTCACAATCTTTAATAATGTTATAAACTCCAAAATTGAGTTTACTTTTTTTGTACTTATAAATGTCATTCATGCATTTGTCTCTTCTTTATCTCCTTTCTACTCTAAAGCCTAAAGGTGATATTAGAGGTCGTGATCCTCTCACTCTACTCGACTATTTGGATCCGCCACTAATATACACCACCCATAAGTCAAGTACCATTTGGCATATCAAAAGAATTGGCACAATCCGTTATCACCATTACGCTTAGACCCAAAGCAAATGGGAGGAAACAACCAATTTTTGCTTATAGAACCTAAGATTTAATAAATCCGACCTAAGCTCATGTAAATGACCTTAGTTCCTTCATTTAAGAATGCATTAATAACTTATGACTGTAACATTCATTTAATAAATGCGAGGGGCATCGGTCAAAAATCCCATGATAGTTTATGGGCCCAACATATATGTCCTAGGGTTTAGAAAAGACCGTACCTTGAATCGTGTGTGGGAGATATAAGGGTGGAGGTCATGCATTTCCTTACTCCCGTTCCCCCCCTCTATTTATATACAATTGCTATGATTGTGTTATTTCATTCATATATCAGTTAACTTATGTCCTTATAGCTATTTAGGTATATCCCATCATGGCTAGATCCCGACGATCAAAGCACCAAAGGGCGAAAGATTTGAGAGAAGTGTTGAAAGAAAAACGAGCCAAAAGAGCTCTTTCCAATAGTGACCATAAGGTCGAAGCCCAAAGGCCTAAGAGGGAAGCTCCTCCGATTCCAACTCCAATAAAGGAAGGCCAATTAGAAGAGGTTCATCAACTCCTACTCGAAATAAAGCAAGTTCAACTTAAAGCAAGCGTAACTTGAAGTAATGACTCTCTTCCAAGGTGTGGAGGCGCGATTTACTCTCATGCACAATATCGCCAATCGTCTTATGGAAATTGGTCACTTCACTCTAGAGGATGCAAAGCCATATCAAACCTCTTAGGCTTAACTTAAAGCAAGCGCAACTTGAAGTAATGACTCTCTTCCAAGGTGTGGAGGCGCGATTTACTCTCATGCACAATATCGCCAATCGTCTTATGGAAATTGGTCACTTCACTCTAGAGGATGCAAAGCCATATCAAACCTCTTAGGCTTTAAGGTTTAAGAATTGTAAATATTTAGTTAGGGCCTTAAAAGAACAATTAATGTAAAAAGTTCACTTTTGAAAAAATAATGAAAAGAGCCTGTTTTTGAGCCAAATGTTATTGATGAAAAAAAAAAAAAAAGAAAAAGAAAAGAAAAGAAAAAGAAAAATCTCAATTGTATATAAATAAAGAACCCTGCTCAAGTAATAACACAATTGAGGCAAAAAGTAGGGGATAAAAAAAATAAGAAAAAGAAAATAAGATCATTATAAATATTTGGCTATGAAATAGGGAGCGTTTTGCTCCTAACTGTTCTCAAGAGCGTTTCTTCGATTTTGGATTTGAGCAATCGTGATAAAGCCACAATGGAATATAGCATTAGTCGCATTTCATGATATGATTATTGTATGATCGAATCATTGTATATCATTCCATAAGCATGCATCCATGCATACATACATCATACCGTGTTTTCTAACATTCATTTTGTGCAGTCAAGATAGCACCACAAAGAGAGGAAGCACTGAAAGCAGTCAGTTGGTTAAGAGCAAACAGCCGGTCGATTAGAGTTGAAGAGCCTTCGACCCCCTCTAATTTGCCTAATTTCACACTGACTAGTTCTTCGAGCTCCCGCTTTGAGTATTCTCCAGTTCAAACAGACTTGTCAATTCTAGCCTCTATTTCTATTGATTAAATGGCTAAGCCAAACATTCCCGTTTACAAAATTAAAAAGATGATTGAGAAAATAGTGGCATCTAGCCCCGAGAAGCTCTTACGAACTGATAAGGGAAAAGAGCAAATGGTGATAGAAGGTGATGAAGCCAAGGGGGAGTCAGAAAGGAAAGAACATGTTAACGATACTTGGCAGGATGACGAGTTTTTTAAGGAGATGTCTGCCAAGAAGGCTAAGTCTGAGCCGGAAGTCTCAAAAAAGTTTGAAAAGCTAGATAAGAAGCTTGAGAAGTTGCACGTGTCCATGAAATGCAAGGGGATGGACCAATACATGGACATAGATGATGATGATGAGGAGGAGGAATTATAGTTGAGGCAAGCTACACCAGTGACTTACAAAATGCCAAAAGTGGCAACATATGATGGTAACGGTGGCTCGAAGGGGCACCTCATGCAGTACAATTCAATCATGGAATTGACAGGTCTGCCGTCAAAGGAAATTTTAAAGATGTTCCCAATGTCCTTAACTGGGTCCACCCAAACTTGGTCTTACAATCTCGAGAAGAGAGTAGGAGAGATTAGAATGAGCTAACAATGGTTTTTCTTAAGGAATATGCTTACAATCTCCAAATGAGCATTAATTTAAGAGATCTGGAAGCAACTATCCAAAAGCAAGACAAGACCTTTACTGACTACATGGCTAGGTGGAGAGCCAAGGTCACACAAATGAGGAACCATCCAGATATCAAGGAGCATATTAAAATTTTTATCAAGGGGACTCTGCCCATCTTTTAGGAAAAGCTTTATTAAATGCCCTTGATGAAATTCTCGCAAGTGTATGAGGTGGGGACCGCCATCGAAGATAAGATTAGAGAGGACAAGAAGTATGGGAATCGTGCCAGAAATTTCAGCAAATTCGGGTTCCAAGCCAACAAAAACGCAATAGCCGCTCTAGATCTGAGAGCTTTTAATGTGCCACAAAGGAGATTCTCCAACTTTGGCACTCCTCTCTCCAGAGTATTCAAGAAAGTAAAAGCAGCGGGTTTGTTATCACAGCTCGCACCAAGACCTCCTCCAACACCTTTGCCAAGGAACTTTGATCAGAATGCATATTGTCACTTCCACCAAAGCAAGGGCCACACCACCGACAATTGCTTGAGGTTGCGGCACAAAATCTAAGATCTAATTGATAATGGCAAGGTGATTGATCTTGAAAAGTCAAGGCCGAGCACGAGGACTAATCCACTGCGTAACTTCCGGAACAAGTTGCCTCCTAAAAATCTGTATATGGTTGAGTCTAGTAAGACTCCTGAGGAGGTTATAGTTGAGTTTGAGGAGAAGGAAAGAGAGAGAGAGAGATGTTGTTTGAGCAAACCTATATTATGGTGCTGAATATTTGGAACAACAATGAGGAATGGTTGGAGCAAAGTGAGCAAGTATGGGTTGGAAGCGACGATGAAGTGGTGGTAATTCCCATTTTTCTGGACGTATGGAGCAGTGAGGACGATGAAGAGGAAGCAAGAGCAGTGAGTCACATGACCCGCAGTGGTCGAGTCTATCAGTCGGATATGATCAAACCGAGGGAAGACAATGAGAAAGCAAGCTCATCGGGAGTGCCGAAAACTAAAATAGAAGACGCTGCCCTGATCAAACAGATGAAGAGAACACATGCAAATGTAAGCATATGGAACTTATTGGCATCATCAAAACAACGCCGAGAAGCTTTGTTAAAAGCCATGGTGGAGATTCCGGTTTCATCATCTATTTCTTCGGTTGATTTTGTGGGGCTAGTATGACCTAACCCCCTCATTATCACTTTTTCTAATGATGGACTTCCTCCCGAAGGAAGGAATCACACTAAGGCACTATTTATAAAAGCCGAGGTTAAAGGGAGAGTCATTGGAAATGTAATGATAGATGACAGGTCACCCCTAAACATGTGTCTGTTGAAGCTGCTTTCCAAGTTCAAGTTAGAATCGTCTGATTTGGAATCTTCTGATGTTATGATTAGAGCTTACGGCGACTCGAAGAGATAGATTGAGGGCATCTTTAAAATAATGGTCAAGGTGGGGCCAATAGAAAAAGAGACTGAATTCATCGTTATTGATATCCCCCCTAACATTTTCCCTACTCTTGGGGCGCCCATGGTACCATTCCTTGGGAGGAGTACCACCAATTCCACATCAGAACATCAAATTTCCTTTCAATATTGAAGTCATTACTATTCCTACTGCTAGTGAAAGGAGTGTAGCTATGCTCAATGTGAGTAAGCAAGTAATCCTCCCATGGACTGGTTTTCAGATTGCTATTCTTAGCACTGACATGGGGCCTACTGTCTCCAACATCATGAAGAGAATGAACTATGAAGAAGGAAAAAGACTTGGAAAGAATCAGCAAGGCATTATAGTGCTACATGAGATCCACACTCAAAGAAACCGCATGTGCCTAGGGTACAGAATTAGTAGCACTCCATCGAACACATATGGATAGTTGGACATGGATGGACGATTTGTCCGTTCGAGCGAGTATTCCTCTCCATGTCTGCCGATAGAGCTTTTTGAGCATAAAAGGAAAACATACCTGGGTTTGGAGATCTTTGTAAATGTGAATGATATCTTGGCGGTTGAGCCCAAAGAACCAACGTCTGAGTTAGAAGAAGAGAACAAGAAACAAGAAGAGAAAGAACCCGAAGAAGAGGGGGTTGAGGGGCCATAAGCGGCCGAGGAAGAAGGAAAGAAAGAAGAACAAGAAGAGGGACAAGTTGCCCAAGAAGAGAAGAAGGAAGAGAAGAATAAGGGAAGGCGAGTGCCAAAGCAGAAGAGGATCCCATGGATCAAGTGTTGAAGGCAATTCGAGCTTGTATAGAAGAAAGCTTTAAAGAAGCTGAAGTCCCTTCTGATGTGTTAATTTCTGTTAGTGATGAGTCCGACTGTAATGATCGATCTATGCTATTTAATAAAATGAACTTTAATTTTGCTTACTTGTTTGATGTCTTTCCTGATGGTTCCATTCATCGAGTAGATAAGCACATGCACATATTTGACATTAACTTATCATATATTCTTGAATTTAATATTGGCACAAAAGATAATCCCAAATTCTATTAATTGGGCTAAACCTGATGCCAGAGTTAAACATGAAATTTCAAAGTCTACTCATGGATAAAAAGGAAGTCTTCGCATGGAGTCATGAGGACATGCCAGGAATAGATAGGTCTATAGCTGGGCACACAATTCCCCTATATACTGGAGCCAAGCCAGTAAAATAGAAAAGAAGAAGGTTAAGACCAGAATGGATTATGAAGATTAAAAAAGAAGTGACCAAGCAAATAGACGCAGGATTTTATAGAAGTGGTTCACTATCCAGAATGGTTAGCGAACATAGTCCTAATTCCTAAGAAAGATGGAAGGGTCAGAATGTGCGAAGGATGATTTTTGTCATGGTCCAGCCCATGGTAAGTATTGTCCGCTTTGGGCCCTTCCGTACGAGGTCACCCTCACGGTTTTGTCCCTTTGGGCCAGGGAAACCTCCGCTCTGCCAACCCAAAAGGCGCCTACCATGTTCTGAGACCACCCCTCTTTATGTATAGGACTTTCACCTTGTGCGTAGCCGATGTGGGATTCGCCTAAGGTGTTGTGCCCCAAACCTGGGATGTCACATACACCCCCCCTTAGGGACTCAGCGTCCTCGCTGAGGTTTGCCCCACCACCGGCCAGAGGGACAAGGCTTGGCTCTGATACCAAATTGTCATGGTCCAGCCCATGGTAAGTATTGTCCGCTTTGGGCCCTTCCGTACGAGGTCACCCTCACGGTTTTGTCCCTTTGGGCCAGGGAAACCTCCGCTCTGCCAACCCAAAAGGCGCCTACCATGTTCTGAGACCACCCCTCTTTATGTATAGGACTTTCACCTTGTGCGTAGCCGATGTGGGATTCGCCTAAGGTGTTGTGCCCCAAACCTGGGATGTCACAATTTTCCTCTCTCTCATATTGATATCCTAATCGACAATGTAGCAATGATGGGATGCTACTCTATCATGGATGAGTTTGTAGGATATAACCAGATTCTTATGGCATTACTAGATAAGGTCAAAACAACATTTGTGATAGGGTTTCATACTTTCTGCTACCAGGTGATGTCGTTTGGCTTAAAGAACACCGAGGCTACTTACTAATGGATGGCTACTACATTATTTCATGACATGATTCACAAGGAGTTAGAGGTGTATGTTGATGATATGATTGTCATGCCAAGACACCAGAAGAACAGCCAATAGCCCTGGAGAAGTTCATGGACAGAGTGATTAAATACAAGCTACGACTGAACCCAAAGAAGTATGTGTTCAGGATAACTTCTAGAAAAGTGCTAGGATTTATATCTGGTCCTAAAGGAATAGAGGTCGATCCAAACAAGATTAAGGCGATCCAAGAGATGGAGCCGTAGCTGCCTAAGATAGAAAAGTGAATGAGAAGCTTTCTGGGAAAGATTCAAATATATCAGTAGGTTCATTTCGAAGTTGTCTATAGTATATGATCCAATCTTCAAGCTTTTAAGGAAAGATTAGCCAATAAAATGGAATGATCACTACTAGACAGCTTTTGACAAAATCAACGAATATTTGTTGAGTCCCCCAATTTTATGCCCACTAAAGCTGAGGAGACCTTTAATCTTGTACTTGACAGTAGAAGATGCTGGAATTGGAGCCATGTTAGCAAAAGCTGATGAAGGCAGTATTGAGAAGGCAGTGTATTACTTGAGCAAAAAGCTTCTTCCAAATGAATAGAAATATAACTTAATTGAAAGAACTTGCTTAGCAATGGTATAGGCTACTAGAAAACTTTGATACTACTTTTAGTCTTATAAGGTTATAATAGTATTAAGAATGGATCGGTCAGATATTTGTATGGAACACTAGCACTAGTGGGGAAACTAGCAAGATGGCTAGTCCTACTGTTAGAATTTCATATCGAGTATGCCACAAAGAAAACCGTCAAAGGACAAGCAGTTATAGACTTTCTAGTAGCACATCCAGTTGAAGACAATGAACAATGAGAGATTGATTTTCCCGATGAACATCTGAACTTGATAGAAAAGAAAGGATGGAAGCTCTACTTTGATGGTTCAGCTCATAGCAAGGGAGCTGGAGTAGGCGTTTTGCTAGAATCTCCCTAAGGATAAGTTATCCCGATGTTGAAGAGGTTACAGTTTGTAGTCACGAATAACATGGCACAATATGAAGCCTACTTATTTGGGTTAGAAGCTTGATTGTAGTTATAGTTGAAGAAGTTCAAGTTGTTGGTGATTCTAAACTGGTCATCAAGCATGCTAACCGCAATTGGGAAGTTAAAGAAGATAGGCTGAAGCCTTACATTGATTATCTGCACATTGTTAATCAGAACTTCAAAAGAGTGACTTTCATACACACAAGCAGAGTAAACAACCGAGTATTAGATGCTTTGGCTAATTTAGCATCAGCTTGGGAAGAGATCTCAGTTATGCCTAAGAAGCCGTTTATGATGTCCTCGGGTAGCATCCCGTGTTATGAAGGAGAAAGGATTATGGATATAGAGGAAGAAGATCAGTCATGGTTTTATGATGTCCTGCAGTAGATGATAAAGAGGGTTTACCTATAATCAGCTACTAAAGACAACAGAAGAGTTATACAGCGTTTGGCATTACAATTTGCATTTTTAGATGGCCAGTTGTACAAAAGGATGTCAAACGAAGTATTTTTAAGACGTGTATGAAAGAAAGAAGCTAAAGAAATTATAAAACAGATCCATACAGGGGTTTGAAACACCCACATGAATGGAAAAGCTTTAGCTAAGAAAACTCTCAGATATGGTTTCTTTTGGTCGATAATGGAAAGGGACTGTTTTGTGAAAAGGTGCTTCGAATGTCAAATTCACGGAGACCTGAGTCATATTCCACCTTCTGAATTACATTCTTCTATTTTGCCATGGCCATTTGCAGCTTGGGGAATATATATCATTGGTAAGATTTCACCACCTACATCTAATGGACACGAATATATAGTAGTAGCAGTGGACTATTTCTCAAGATGGGTCGAAGCAGAATCTCTTAAGAACATCAGTGCCAAGCAAATGACCAAATTCATTAAAACGAACCTGATCTGTAGATATGGATCCCCCATCATGTTGTAATAGATAATTGAGTTCAATTCCAAGCAAAAGTAAAGGCACTGTTAGAGAAGTATGGAATTGAGCACCATAAATCTTCACCCTACCGACCACAAACTAATGAGGCAATGGAAGCCAAAAATAAAAACATCAAGAAGATATTGAGGAAAATGGCAAAAAATCATCGTTATTGGGCAAGCAAATTACAGTATGCTTTGTGGGGCTACCGGATCACAGCCAAATCTGTGAATGGCACAACCCCTTACTCTCTAGTCTATGGAATGGAAGCGTGTTACCAACAAAGATAGAAGTGCAGTCCTTACGTATAATGATGGAATCCAAGATTCTAGAATGTCATTGGGCAGAAAATCACTATAAAGAATTAGCACTCCTAGATGGAAAGAGGCTCAATGCTCAGTTTATAGATCAACTTTATAAAAGGAGAATAGCTAAGCACTTCAACAAAAGAGTTCATCCAAAGCTATTGAGAGTAGGAGATTTGATTCTGAAACAGATGCAGCCAAAAACTCATGACCCGAGGGGAAAGTTCATGCCTAACTAGGAGGGCCCATTTTTAATCAAGAGAATGTTCTCCAAAGGTGCAGTAAAGCTAGTATACATGGATAGCAATCAATTCACTGAACCTGTCAATATCAATAGATTGAAGAAATTTTATGTATGACTTGAAACATTTATGGCAAAGCCCAATTAGTAAATTAACCTTTTGTGTTCTTATTAATTGTAAAGCGTGTTATGCTAAATTTATGTTAATAAGCAAATGCCGTGAATTTACTTTAATGATATAGAATAGCAGGAACTATATCAAGCATTTTCAAGCAAAAAGACATTTCATTCATAATAAGTTCATACATCCATATATTTGCACTCTCAATGATCGTCTAGTACATTTCATTAAAAAGAAGGATAGAACCATCTACATGTCGGGTACTAACAGAAATCTAACTGTCAACATATTAGCCGACTATAAATCAGCATTGACTCCAGAATAAGCTTATAGCCAAGAGCAGTATAAGTCTGAGGAAGAAGTATCGACCACACCAAAGATGGGCACGATCGTGCAACTAGGCCAATTGGAAATAAAGCGAGACAAGAAATGTTGGGTAATAAGGTTGCCCTCGAACCGTGTGTAGCAGAGACAACCTGATGATGACCATGCTGCCTAGCTACTCGGCCGGGATAATAAGCAAGTGTCATGGTCAAGCCACACAGGGGCACACAGAGCATGTAAGAAGAAACTGTGACTCACTCTATGTACCACTAGGGGCAAGTCCATTTGATTCCCTTGGAGGTAAGATCCTGAAAAATAACAGTCCAATCTTCCACAGTCTCGCCAATCAAACGGCGCTGAGGACGGAATAGACTCATGGTCTATAATCGAACATCAAATGGTCCCATGGTGGAGCCATCACCTACAGCTTCTCAAAAGCCCATAACTGCAAATGCATTCAAAATTTAGAGCACATGAAAAAAAGGAAGAATAAATAAAAGAAAAAGAAAATGCATTCACCTGTAGGAGAAATGGGCTCCCCATCAGACCAAGTACCGAGTTAGGGTCCCGGGCATGCTCTCCCAGGCAAATAAATGTTCAGCCAAAATAAGTGAAAACGGCTTGTGGTGCCTAGCCATCTACTCAACTATGGGCACTAACCTAAGGCTGCCCAGCCATCGATGCCACTGAGTAGCAAGTACTGACTAAGAATGCAAAAGCAGACAAGTGGAGGTCAGTACGGGCTAGCGCTGTCCATATTCATTGCATGTTCTATAAGCGGTGGTAGGGGCACGACATCAACTCCAAAATCTTAAGATGGAATCTCATAAGTTGAGAAACCAAAGACATGCAGAACCAATGATGTAGGGTCTATGTCCAGCCAGGGCACCATAGGAATTTTTTCAAACACAAGTATTCTCCCAGAAATAATGCTGAGTTCTTCAAATAACGGACAAATCTTGAAGTCGTTATGGTAAAATAAGTTGTCCAAAGGATCAAAGTGATGGATCAACCATTGTAGCAATCTAGGTTGAACTCGAATGTTTCGGTAGTAACTCAGCTCATTGAGTTCGAATGGTGACACTAAATCCCAATCCACATGGCTAAGACTGTGAAATAGTGCTTCAAATACAGGCATCAAGGACCAATCCATGGAAAATGGGGAAGAAATGAGAAGTTT
The DNA here is from genome assembly GCF_041381405.1 of Jatropha curcas. Lineage (NCBI taxonomy): Eukaryota > Viridiplantae > Streptophyta > Magnoliopsida > Malpighiales > Euphorbiaceae > Jatropha > Jatropha curcas. Next base: position 24,953,208 of record NC_143161.1, read on the forward strand.
GGAGGAGTTTTTAAGTTAAGGCTTCGTTTAGAATAAGAGAGAAGTGGCGCATGCAATGGCAAAGTATTATGGGCTTTTATAGCAAGAAAAGAAAGGACAAATTGGCAGTTGGCTGCCACTACAGTGCTAGTGGTGCATGCCCCCATGTGTGGCGCAAGCCATAACATAGTGGAATACGCCACTAACTAGCAGTTAGTTGGAGAAAAATCATGTTCTGGCCACTAACATAGTGGCCAGATTGAACAGGCGATGCAATAATCAATTATAAGGGGCAGATACACCAATATCACTCAAAAAAAATGTAAAGAAATTAACACTTGCCTCCTCATAAAATAAAATAATCATTCTTTATAAACAACTTCCTAAACTTGGCCGAGTACAGGAATGCAAGAATAAAAGAAAAGAGAAAGACAAGGCAAAAATAAGCTTGGGCAACCAACTCAAGATATGGAAGCCGTTTCCTCTAAATCCTCACTGTCAGACTCTTCGGTCTCCTCAACGATCACCGTCTTACGACCAGCTCTGCAACCCACACGCCCACCGCGCTGCATCCCTCGGCCTCGACTAGCATGAGGCTCCATGTCAACTCTTTGCACACATTCATAAATATTAGTAATTTCATTTCATGCATACATGCATAGGCATCACATATTTTTTTTTCTTCTCTCTTGTATTGTTTATACTTACAAATACGTGCTCATCTGAGAGCCTTACCACTGCCAACTAGAGACGCACTACTTCATACAGCTGGCACACTTTATTGTTATCATCAATGGACACCTGTAGAATAACACAGTGGCAGAGACAAACAATAAGCAAGCAGAATAATAAAGAGCAAATATCAGAATAAAGAACTGAACTTACTCACATGGGTGCAGCCGGACGCTGATATCCAGTACGGACTCATGAGATGCATCTCTAGCATGCCCTAGGCAGGTTGACCTATGCAGTCTAGAAGAAAAGAGAATGAGGCTCGTGGTCCTTGGTCTAGCGTGCCAATAATAACAGCCGTATCTGGAGCTCTAGGCTCGGAACCTCTCCTCACTCGCTTACCATGTTGCTACTGTTGCTACAAAAATAAGACAAAGTTTATAAATGGAAGACACCAAGGCAATGTGGGTCCCGTATATGTATGGCACAACCCAAAAGGGGGGGTGAATTGGGTTTTCCAAAAAATATAAATTTTAGATTTTAAAAACAAAACATAGAATTTTAAGTGCAGCGGAGAAATAGAAAACTTGTGAGAATAAATTATGGATTAGAACTTCTTCACAATGTTCTATAGAAAGACTATGCAAAGTGCAGCTATTTATTAGAACTGCTTCACAATGTCTTATTCAATATTAGAACTTCTTTATGATGGAAAGCTATTGTATTTAGAACTTCCTCATAAGATTTAGAAAATCATATAAGACTGTGTGAGAGACAGTTATTGAAATTAGAACTGCTTCACAAAGCTTTAATCAAGTTTAGAAAGCTGATTAGAAACCCAAGTAGTAAAATATACTGTAAATAGAAGAACAGTTTAGAACTTGGTATACTCACTTATCAGAATTTCAGAGTTCTAATATTCAGAGAATATAAGACTTATTTCAGTTTTAGAACATCAAATCCATTAACAATTTTAGCATTTCTAAAATATAAACAGAAGTGTAAGTAAAGTAGTATCAAGCAAAACTTTAGAAATTAAAAAGATCAAAACAGTGATTTATAGTGGTTCGGCGCTAACTCGCCTACATCCATTCCCCAAGACTCATCTTGAGATCCTCAACTATGTTATCTCTTTTCAAGGGTAAGAGACAAACCAACAGTACAAGGCAATAGATCAGCACCTAGATCTACCCTTTGTCCCACTAGATTTTCCAAAGGTTCTAGTTAACCTCAACCCTTTCTGTTTTTGACAGAGTACAGAAACTCAATTCAAGACATTAGAATCTCTCTCACGGAGAAGGTTGCTTGATAACCTCTTTCACAATAGCTTCTTACCTAAGCTATTACACAATTGTTTATCAAATAAAGACCTGTCTAGTAAAGATTATAGAATCTAAATAGACATATAGAAATGCAAATATAAGCACAGGAAAAATAGTTTTTCAGATTAGAAAATCGTTTAGAACACAGAACTGTTTTTCAAAAGTAGTGATTATAAAAATTCTTTTCTCTTTTAAAGATAAAAATGTAAAGTATAAAGATCAAAAGAAAAACGGGGGTAGAGAGTAAGTTTTGAGAGATAAAAGATGTGATCAATAGGTGAATACTCTTAAAACGAAAACTCTTTCTTCCACACATTTCAAAGAGTGAAAACTCCTTTTTATAGAGAGATTTGTGACTCTCGTTTTTAGAAAGTGGATATTTCTTTTTGAAATCAGAATATTTGCTTTCCTTATTTAGAAGATACAAAAATCTTAGTTACCAAAAATTTGTTTTATCCTTTTGGTAAGAAAATAGGAGATGATCTTTCTTTCCTTAAACATAAAGATTTTCGAAAGCAATTTATTTGAGAAATATTTTTCAAAAAGATTCTACTTACTAAAACGAAAGAATAAGATCTTCATTCGTTTTAGGTAAGAGAATAAATTAAAATTCTTAGATCTTCAAAGAGGATTTCCGAAAAAGAAAGCATAAGATTTATTACCAAAATTGTTAGAGACATAATCTCTTTACTTTTAGGTAATTGAATCATTTTGATTTCTTTTAAAGGAATTTCAAAAACAACTTTTTGACGAAAGGATTTATTTTGAAGAATCTAATTTTTGAAAAAAATTTTGATGAGAGAAAGATTAGTTTTTGTGCTTATAGATGAATTTTCTCTCTATCCTACAATGAATCCTAAAGACCTAACCACTAGGGTCTTCGGATGTCTTCACACACTATGGATTTTGTAGGACTTGCCTTGTTTGTTACTTTTCATAAGTATTCTGCATAAAATATTATTAGCATGAATAATATAATTTAAATTTATTTGTTTTGTTTTAATCATCAAAATTCCGAGACTAGAATTTGACCTTTGAGCCAATATGCAAAGCCAAGAATAAAATAAAATAGTTGAAATCCACCTGTACCGGGGCAGCGCCCTAGCCTCTATCTAGCTCCTCCGCCTCAGCAAAAGGATCAAACTCAGTCGAAGGAGGGACATGAACCAAGAGCTGAGTCCACACAAATACAGCATAAGCATCGGGCACAAAGGTTGCCAGGTGATTTGCAGTAGCTGACCCTCTCTGTGCAGCCTGATAGACTTGTGGACAGCATGTAGTATGGAACATCGCGAGGGACTCTCCTCCAATCCAGGCCAAGTTTCCACTCGTGTACCTTCTCTCCGAGGTAATACATATCATATAACAGACCCAGAAGGAGGAGATGTCTGTGCTAATAAATGACAACTACTTGAACAAAATCGGGAAAGTCAGCTGCATCTCCCCATGGATGTCTCTCTATTTGTAAAATGCAAAAAGGAAAAAAAAGGAGGAAAAATTATCAACAAAAGAAAAAAGATGGAAAAAGCAAGAACATAAGAAAAGTAAAGTAAAGAAATTCAATAAACAAAGGGAGATGGCGACTTACCCGAGTAAGAATAAAAGCAAACAACAAACAATAATTAGAAGATGGGATTTTATACCTCGATGGCCTGCTTGTAGCCGACCTTTAAGTGTGCTCCTTAAACACACAGGTCCATTCCATTGTACAGGTAAGACAAGGCGACAGCTCCCCAGTTGAACTGCCTGGTGGCATCTAGGTCCTAGAGTGGTGGAATTAACGCCAAATCTACAGCGTTACCGTAGTTCATAAATAAGGTAGTAGACAACAGATAGAACAAATAGGCTAAAGCCTCCACATCCATGTCTATCTCTGCCACCTGCTTCCGGGGCATCTCCTGATAATAAGAATATATGCTCTCATATCTGACCCTTTGATTAGAAATGGCGGGCTCCATGCTAATAGCAGCTCGGAGACTCGTACGTAGGCCTGGATGGTCCAGTGTCCTCATCCTATCATCAAAAATCATTGACCTTCCTTCAAACGGCAGTCCTGTAATAACAGCAAAGTCTATTGGTGTGATAGTCATCTCGTCGAACGGCAGATGGAATGTATATGTGGTGACCATGCACCGCTCCATCAATGCCAGTATGCTGGATGGCAGAGTCTGCCCCTACACCCGAGGAAGAGTGTCCACAAAACGGCCAAAGCCTGCCTCTCGGACGTGCTATTGGACCTGTTCAAGTAGTCGGTCGAATCATTCACCGGTCGCAAAGGTGTTGTCGCCAAATTTCCTGTGCCTAGTGCCCTTCTGCAAAAAAATAAATCAGTATAAGTATGCTAATAAAAGTGCAAAGGCATGTGTTTTTATGTTTTGATGTAGGTAAGCGAGAAAAGATGACAAAAATTGCAAAAATATGATGTCACACAAGCACTGTGGCGTGAGCCACAGAGAAGTGGCGCAAGCCACTGCTCAAGTGGCACATGCCACAAGCCCTGTGGAGCACGCCATAAGCCTGTAAACCAACCAAACAGCATCCAAAGAGGCGCACGCCACAGCGGCCCATTACAGGCCTAAAATGCCCAAATCATTCAAATTAGGTAATATCTAACCTAATTTTTTATTTCTACCCTAATGTTTGAATGTTTCTAATAATGCAGGAAAAATAAAAAGTGTCAAAATACCTCAATCATGCCCCAACAAAAGGTGGCTAGGAAAATTTTGCTGCAGACTAATCACAATCCCCACATCCGGGATGAACTCCCTTAGTTTCATGCCATTGCTCATAGGACGAGCACGATGTCAATCACTACGTTGCCTGAAAGCTAGTCTACCACATTCTCGGCAGATATGAGTTTTGATTGCAAGAAGCAAACAGAGAGTTTGAGAGAATGGAAGTTTGAAAGTTAGGTTGAAAGTGACAAATGAATGCCACTTTCACCTTTTATAAAGAAATAATGGGCCTATAGGCTCAACTTAAGCATTGGGCCCAGTTTGGCCCAAAGGTCTGCCTGCTACGTCTAGCTCTCTTACTTAGCCAAAAATCTGTCAATAGCTAGCCACTTAAGTAGGGACAACACATCGCTTGCCATAGGTTAAGTCATCTCATTTTGCATGCCTTGGCATAATTTTCAGTAACATTCACACGAACACACACAGATTCATGAGCAATCAAGCTCATAAAAATACACACGAATGCACAACGATTCACGTGTTTTTATACAGAATCACGTGTCACACGCGCACGCTTTTTCAGGCCTAATTACGGAAAGTTTGTAATCATAACTGGCTGAAGAGCCTTTTTCCCCCATGTTGCAAGAATTATTTTACAGGTACCTCCTTGAGCGAAGCATTTCAGAACTAAGCCGTCCCGAGTGGTGCACCTTAAGCCATCCCGAGTGGCACGCCATAAGTCCCTCGAGGTAGGTCATCAAAGTACCCCTGGGCATCGTTCGAAGGATAACCTCTAAAAGGACCATTTCAGAAATCGGGTCGACCGAGGTGTGATACTCATTCATTTGTTGAAGCTGTCACAGTGGCGCACCCCTGAAGCCGTACTATGTGGCACATCTCATTTCCCTCTCACCGTCCGAAGGACAACCTCCGAAAGGAGCATTCTAGAAAACGGGTCAACCGAAATGTCATATCCATTCATCTGTTGAAGTTGTCCCAGTAGTACACCCCTAAAGCTGTCCTGTGTGGCACATCTCATTTCGCCTCTCACCGTCCAAAGGACAACCTTCGAAAGGAGCATTCTAGAAATCGAGTCGACCAAAGTGTCATATCCATTCATCCATTGAAGATGTCATAGTGGCACACCCCTGAAGCCGTCCCATGTGGCGCATCTCATTCCGCCTCTCACCGTCCAAAGGACAACCTCCGAAAGGAGCATTTTAGAAATCGGGTCGACCGAAGTGTCGTATCCATTCATTTATTGAAGTCGTCCTAATGGCGCACTCCTGAAGTCGTCTTGTATGGCGCATCTCATTTTGCCTCTTATTATCTGAAGGATAACCTCTGAAAGGAGCATTTAAGAAATCGGGTCAATCGAAGTGTCATTTCTATTCATCTGTTGAAGTCGTCCCCGTGGCACACCCCTTTAAAATTTGAGAACTCCATTGAAACGGTCCCATTTAAGAAATTGGTTCTTAATCGAATAATTAATTAAAATTTGAATGCATTTTTGGAATCAGTGGAAATAGGAGAAGATTTTATCCATGAACCTCGACGGAGCCTCGCCGACCATCCGTCGGACCGTTGGCAGGCACCATGCACGATGGCCAAAAAATCCAACTACACCTAAAATTGATAAGTTATACATCAATTTGTTCGTTATGATGAGAGGATCGCTAATATGTGATCAATTAAACATAGGTGTGAACTATTTCACCATAAATCGACTGAAAAGGTTTGTTGGTCACCGTTTTGGGTTTTTCAATTTCGATCACCAAATTCAATGCAGAAACAGTCAAATGAAAGAAGTAGAAGAGAGGAATCGATTTAAGTCTACTTCGCAAACTGAGCTCGTCGGAAATGGCGTGAATCATTGAAAACTCATGACTATCACTGTGATCCGAGAGCGAGCAGGTGAATTGGCAAAAAACGTTATTTTGAAAGTTAACTTTCAGTGATAAGTGTTAAGATAACTTAAGGAAATAGTATTAAATAAGAGATTGGTAGTTAAATATAAAGTGTGGAGATCCCTATAGGAATAAGGTAGCTAACAGTGTAGGGATGTCCTTAATTCAGGAGTTCGTTAATAGTTGCACTAGTCTATGGTAAAGATATTATAGGGACAATCAAACTTGCATAGATGAGAAATAAAGATAGTTATTTCGAATCGCCCTGTGATATAATAGACAATGGAAGTCGCAGACGATTTTTCCTAAAGTTTCGAATTAAAGCAACAAGTTTTCAAATTTTTGCTTAATAAGAGTTTTAGTAAATAATATATGTAAATTGAACGAGTTAATTCTTATGATTATAAGTAAATTAAATTTCAATTGTTTTGTGTTGATAAACTATGTGTTAGGTTTTCATGAAGGAATGTCTAGTAAAAATTTAAATTTTCAAAAGAAATTATATAATTTTGAGAAAAATATATGATATGTGATATGTATTTTCCTGTTAAACCTGGTTTTATTATAAAATTTTATTCAAAGAAAGATTTTCTAAAGATTTCAGTAGCTGTCTGAAGATAGTAACTGGAGATTTAAGTAATAAACTTAAGTTTCTTGTAAGTTTTAGCTAGGTGGCACTAAACAGGATGATTGGCAATAGAAGTACAGTTAGAATACCAGACCCCCTTTCTTTCCTCGGTTCATATTAGCCACTCTTGAGCTATCTCCTTGGTATTGGAAGTAATTTCCTATGACTTTGAAATTCCCTATGTGTCCATTCTTATTCTTTCCTACTAGATTTCAATTCGAGGACGAATTGTTTTAAGGGGGGACATTGAAACAACACAGAAAATCCTTTTCAAAAATTTTTCATTTAAAAATATAATCATAAAACCTAACCAACGAAATCAATGAAAAAATATTTTGTTATTGCCTAACCGGACCCGTAAACCAATTTGAGTTTTTTGAAAACCAAGTGAAAATTTGTAAACCGAGTCGAATTACTTAATTGGATCAAACTGGTTCGAATCGAACCGGAATGATCTAGAAACCGACCTATTTTTTTTTCTTTTCTTTTCTTCTCTCCTTTCTTCTTCTTCCTCCAGTGTCAACCTCACCCTCTCCCTCCCTTCTCATTTTTTTTTTTGACCACCAGAGACCAGCGTCGCGCCTCCTCGCCGCAGCTGTTTCGATCTTCTTTCTTTCCTCTTTTTCGATTCTAGCGTACGCAGAAGGCGTAGGGGAGCCGCAACTTCCTTCGATCGGAAAATAGCATCGAGCCTCCTGCTCCTCATTTTTTCGGCGACGCTAGCCTTCAACCGACGGGCGTGATCTCTTCCTCTCCTTAGCAGCAGCTCCGATCACTGCTTCCCCTATCTCCGGCCTGCCAGTCTTAGCGCAAAAACGAGAGAGACATACCTCGATTTGGTATCGCTGGCCAACCTCAAGCAATTTTTGAGTACTCTTCAATTAGGTAAGCCAATTATCCTCCCTCCTCACTCATTTGCAAGTTATTTTGTATAGATTGGGTGAATATTGAGGGAATTAATCAAATGGAACTTAGGGATTTAAGGATAAAAATTTGATTTTTGTGGTTATAATTACTTCCATATTATTCCATTACTTGAACCTTGAGAATGATGAGGTGAGAAGTGACGCGATATACGACTGCTTTATCGAAGGGCGAATTTGTTAGCATGTAGGGTGTGAGTTTGATTAGAAATTCGGTTCTGGTATTGGTATGGAGAAAGAAAGACATGTATAAAATTATGGATGATTTATGGGATACATTATATAAGTGTGTATGTATGGTTGAGCTTGAAGTTTTATATGTATAGGTACAAATTAATGAATATGGAAAAGAATTAAATGTGAAAGCTAATTATGCACTTATGCTTATATATGTATCTATGTATTCAAGGACTAATCAAAGATATTATTTAAAAATAAATTGTTGTTTGATATCATGGTACAATGAAGTCGTAAATTTAATTCTTGCTAGGGATTGATTACTTAATGTGTAATAAGTAATTTTAGTATCAAAAAACTTTGAATTTTGTGAATTGGTAGCAGTTACTGACAGTTATTTTCACAAGTATACGAAATCGCAGTAAGTAATATAGAGTGAGTAGAGTATCGTCTCCACAGGGATTGTATATCAAGTACCAAAATTATGTTAACCTATTATTATTTAAACGTCAATAAGGGAGAATAATTGTAAAAAAAAAAATAAATACTTAAAAGAGAACAAAAACAACTCAAGCAATAGTATTTGAAGGAAAGAAATCAAGGATTTTAAAACTACTACGGATTTTGAATTCACTTAACTCTATCCAATTTATTTTATTAGTTTGTTAATCAATTTTAATTGTTCAAGTCGGGAAAACAGCCCTAGAATCACTAACAAGCTCTCCCGATGTTTTGTTAGCTATTCTAATCCAATTTAATTACCTATCTTCCAATAGCGTAATCAAACATAAATTAAATCATTAAGTTTTGTGGTTCGTTTTGTGAATTCAAAACCTAAAGACATTAACTTATGAAAACCCCCCATGAGTCAAACCATATAGCGTAATCAAACATGAATTAAATCATTAAGTTTTGTGGTTTGTTTTGTGAATTCAAAACTTAAGGACATTAACTTATGAAAACCCCCCATGAGTCAAACCATATAGCTTCCACATCAAGTTATTATTCTCATGTAATTTATTACCTTTTTCATATCAAAAACCCTTCTCCCGATAGTAATTAATGAAATACATCAATCCAGGGGAAAAATTCTGCCTGGAAGCATTAAGTTCAATAATAAATTATACTTTGAACAAAGAAAAAAAAATCTAATATTATAAATTGGAAAAGAATTCAAGCTACATCAAATCCCTAGTATGAGGATTTAGTTCAACATAGTAATTAAATAAAACTCAATAATACTTGAATAAAATTTGATAATCAATGTGAATAATGAAAAGTAAAACAAGATTACGAGTTTAGAAATAAAAACTAGGCAACAGATAACGTGGACGGCTTCCTTGAATATTGGCATGAATATTGAATGCTTGGAGTCTTTGAGAGATAAAAGAAACAATCGGCACAAATTATTAAAGACCGGAGATATTTCTTACAATCAATGGCCCCTCTTTTTATATAGACTTCCTGGGAGAAAATCCGACTCCGTTTAGGAAATAGAATCCTTATTAACTATGAAATTTTTTTTGGAGATCACAAACTGTTTAGGTTTTGGATTTCTTCTCAATTAGGACTCTTTCACCTCCCTAAATAGGATTAGGTCTTGATTTGTACGTCAAGAAAGTATCTGAGGTGGGCCCATGTAAGTTATGACAACTGGCTGGCGTTCTTGATTCAAGACAGCATCAAATTCATAGCACGGGCGTGTTGTTTTGCACGGTCTGGGCGTGCTAGAGCCTGAGTGTTATGGATTGTTCAGCACGGGCCGTGCTGCGCAACACGTCCAGAGAAGAATCTGTGGCACGGGCGTGCCCCATAGGACGGCTAGGGCATGCTAGGCTCTGTCTTCCAGTATGAAATGCATCACATGCGTGCTTAAGCAAGCACGCCATGAGGTCCTTTCAGGCACGGGCGTGCCAGATAGCACGATCGGGCCGTGCTAGGGTCTGAGTCTCCACTTGATTTTCCTTAAGTTCAGCACGGGCGTGCTAATGTGCATGGGCAGGACGTGCTAGGGCCTGAGTGTTTTGCTTTATTTTGCTCTTTTCTGTGCCAAAACCGTGCAAATTTCTTTAAGATCAAGTGAATTATGATTCAAGGAAGCTTTGAACAAAAACATAAATAAAACAAAATAAAAATTAGTTAAAGTGATTGAAATTACTAAAATTCCTAATAAGAACTATATAAAAAAATACTATAAAAATAATACCTATCAGTTACCTTAAGTTTTTGTGTTGTTTTAGAAGGACCTATATGTGCAAGCGAGTGTGTTTTCAAGATTTGGTGTTGGTCGATTATCTATGGTTGATAGATGATTTAAATAGGTTTGTTATTTATAATTTTGCTTAATAAGAATGATGATTCATGGATTGTTAAGTTGTAATACGAGATTTTAGTTAGTTTACGACTATTGGATACATAAGCTATAGTTTTATATGATTGTTAAGGGTCTATATTAGATAGTTTAACTGGTAACATGTGGAGGTTAAGCAAATAGCTATTTTCACTTATTTGCTTATTCATTTATTTACTTAATCTTACATAGTAAGTTAAAGTTTGACATTGATGATAAATATTGATGTGATTATTTTGGATGGAGGAAGGGAAATAAATTTGTTTGATTGCCCGACGGATCGGCTGTGTGTATTGATTGATAAATATATAATAGTATTGTGATATTTAAACAGGTAGATAGTCATATTTCTAGGGGAGGTTCTGCCGAAATTTCGATAGAACCTAGACTAATTTTAATTAATAACATAATAAATAAGCTTATTTAGATAAATTCTATAATTTGATACATAATAAATAAAGTGCTCTAATTATTTATTTATTATCATTATTATTCATTTAATTATTCCATTATTTATTTATTTTCATTATTATTGTTTATTATTATTATTTATTTTATTATTGTTGTTTATTGTTAATACTATTTATTTATTTATTTGCATTTGATTTTGGATGTCTAATTGTGCATTGCATTATGATGTTTAATCGATTAATATGCTTGCATTTAATTGCAATACTTGATTAATTATGTTGTCATAATGTTATGCCTTGTATGTGTGGAATTGGGATGAAGTGGGTCATCATGGGTTTGTGAGGGCGGTCTACGAGACCATTGGCCATATGGGAGATCGGCACCCTATGTGCACCTGAGGACATGATCTGGATGATATGGAAAATCTGCCATTTGTGTGACTGACTGCGTGAGCATAAAACTAGTCGGATGACTAGATCGATATATTTGCACATTCGTGTGAATGCATGAGTTGTGCAATAATTATTATTCATTTTAAACTCACATCTATTTGTTTAACCTTTCCAGGAAATAGATTTCTTTTGTCCCGGTTAAGCTCTGTTCCCTTCACGGTAGAGCTAGAAAAGAATCTTCTAATTTCAGTAATTAATTTATTTACTAACTATATGTACGAAAACTTATTTGTATTTATCTGCTAGAGAACTCTGTAGTTGTAGGTCGTATGTTCTGCTAGTCATGCGATAAGATAAGTATGATAATTTATGTACCCATAAATGTTTTATTCATCTTCCTAAGTTTATATATTAATGGGAAGTCCATGACATGAATGTAGTATATTACAAATTAGGCCCGAACTATGTAAGGTATAAGATGTTATATTGGGCCAAAGTATAATATAAATATGAGACTTATTATGCATGACAATATGGGCTTAATGCTTGAGATTCACATTAATTTAGTTGAATTTTGTAGTCAGGCTTACTACGGGCCTCGGGGGCCTTAAGCTTACATGGGCCCTAGTGCCGGTCCGGCCTATGGTTTCGGGTCGTGACATTCAATAATCCTAAAAACATCAAAACACATCAGTGATGTAGAAACTTTCTGAGTAGAAAACTTTTACTCTTTGTAATGGAGAAAACTCTCTATCGATCTCTGATGTTCTCCTCTTGATGCACCTGATCTTAGCTTCAATGCTCTGAGCTTTAGTTCTTACGATATGGCTGTCATCAATCAGCGATGTTCCTCTTAGCACCATCGCCACTCTACTCATCTCAGGCGACACCCATATCAGGTCGGTTTTAAATCACATATTGTTTATATTTATATTACATTGTGTAAATAAATATTGTCTCTTCAAATGCTTCTGCATGTAACATTTTATGGGTTTTTATTGTGATCTTTGCATGCATCTTTTGGAGTTCTGATTTATTTTTTAATTTTTTCTTTTAGATTGGGAATTTAGTTTTTATTTTTTTTGGTTGGGTGAAGTTAATTGAATTCATTTGTTTTATAATTTTTTATTTTGGGTGTTTTTTGATACCTTTTAGCTTCATTTGAATTTTGATTGTATTGAATAATATATATACCCATTCTTCACTATCGCCGGTGATTTAGGTCATTTCCGGTGAGTTCAGTCTACAATATATATTGAAAATTTTGGAACTTCTGAGTCTGAGACAAGTAATATATATATAATTAAAAGTTTATTTCTTTTATGTTCTCATGTTTTAGTCTAAAAATGTTTTTAACAGTCCAATTGATCAATTTTTTTCACCTTTTCTTTTTTTAAAAAAAAATGGCAATGGAAGAAGAAGGAAAGGATTCAAAGGAAGTAGAATCACATAGTGAAAAAATAGAGGAAGGTGAAAGGAGTGGTGACATCTATAGCATTATTAATACGTGAATCCATAATTGGTCACTTTATTCAGTTTGATACGGCCTTCATGGCAATGGTACTATACATTATTTATCTATATATTTGATTTGTGCATGTGTGTGTTTGTTACTTGGTCAATTATTGTTGTTATAATAATTAGCATATTTATTTTGGGAATAAAGTTTTTATTATCGAATATTCTTAGTTTTAGAAATGGTTTTAAGAACTAGGGTATGAGGCTAGAAAAGAAATTTTCACAGCTATACTAGAAAAATTTTATTTTTTAAGAAAAAGAAAATTAAATATAATATTTGAAAAACCAAGCAAAAGTCCAAGTTTTCTCTAATTACTAATATTTGTGTGTGCAAGAGCTGAGAACAACATTTTATTGCTCCTATTTGTACTCTTTTTTTTTTCATTATATCGCTCCTTATATGAGGTTTGTCTTTTTCAATCACATATAGTCTAAGTATAAGATGTTGACAGTAATGATGGGTTGGTTTGCTACTGAATTGGAGAAAAATAGAATTACCAAATATTTCATTGTTTGTATGGACTTGAGCATTTTTACTTTTGAGTCATTATTTTCATTGAGTTTTCTAACTTAGGCTCTATTTGATGACAATAGTAGCTTTTTAAGTAGTTTTTAGCATTCTGACTAAACACTATTTTTTATAGTTTTCGGTAACATAGCATTTGAACTAGCTTTTAGAGGTTAAAGTAGCGTTTTATAAACGTTTAGCTTTTAGTCTGTTCGATAAAATTAGCTATTTTGGGCTCTGTTCGGCAAGAGTGTTTGGAGTAGTGTTTAGTGTTTTGATTGGGTTAAACTGTTTAATTAATTATTGTGGTCAGTAATATCACATTTATCACAACGTTTAGAGTTTGAGGCAGTGTTTCATAAAACGTTATCATCATTAATGTTTAGTGTTTTATAAATTTTTTTATGACGCTTATACCTATCACTTGTTTTTGTCTTGTTCTCTGTGACTTTATCCTTTTTTTCTTTTTATATAAAACAGCTAATCAAACATTTATTTTTACTCAATTCTTTTATTTTAAACATCTATATAAACAACTATCCACTAACAACTAATATATAAACATTAACAGCTAGTAAAACAGCTGATAGCTACAACAACAGCTAACATCTACCAGCTGAAATTACCGAACAGGCCCTTGGTAACTGTTAACTATTTTAATAGCATGTTTTAATAGCGTTTAATTGTTAGCTCTGAGTAGCTTTTCATGAAATGCTAAAAGCTAAACATTACATGGGTTAACTTTTTATAAAACACTACTTTAACTTCTAAAACTAATTCAAATGTTATGTTATTGAACTATAAAATATAGTGTTTGTGTTTTGATTAGTCAAAACACTAAAAGCTACTTAAAAAGTTGTTGCCGAACACAGACTTTAACGTTTTATGAAAAGCTACTTAAATAGCTAACAGTACTATTAAAATAGCTAATAATTAAACGCTATTAAAACAACTAATTCTGTCGAACATGACCTTAAACAGAAACAACCATGAGTGTTTTACAGTAAATAGTATATCACTTGAATGTGGCAAGATTCTTGTTTTTCAGCATTACTAATGCCAAACTAAATGATAATATTCTTTAAGATAGCATAGTAAACCATACAATTTGACTCCCTCTCTCTCTATTTAGTGTTCCATTTTTTTTATTTAGGAATATTAAAATATTTTCCTTCATTTTCCTTTATGTTTTAATTGTGGTAGTTTGAGAGATTTTATTATTGTAATTAAAAACATTGAGAATGAGATTAAAAATTTATACTATACATCTCATATTCAAGTTTCATCTTTACAAGAAAAAAGAATATACATGAATTTGTAAGTTAGATAGGAAAGATGCTTGGCATTTAGGTGCATCAAGCATACTTCTTCATTTTAGAGGAAATTAGTAATAATAGAAATAGCACTATTTTAATTTAATCAATTACATTAATTGATAAAATAATATTTAAATACTCGAGCGCAAAGCGCAGTTTTCGACTAGTTTTAAATAAATATGAGACACTTTTTAGGAGTTTAATTAAATTGATATACATGTGTGTGTATAAAGGAGAACCATGATTATTTTTCTGAGTGCTGCGTGGCGTATTCACCAAAGAGAGAGTGTGCAATATTTGAGTATTTGTTTTTAGCTTGGATTGTTAAATAATCTTTAATATAGCCCAGATCTATTGTTCATAGAATTTGTTTGATAGAAATAGACAATAAGCGGAAACGTACCTTGATCCATAACAGCAGATCTATGTTATGGGTTACCTCGTTGTAGCAGTTCGATTCTCACCATAACAACATATCTATGTTTCTTCCTCTGGCCTTTTGTCCGTAAGTTTTCTCTCAATGGTCAGAGAATAATCAACAGCTACGGGAGTTTCTTTTATGAGCTCTCTCAAACAAGCTATCATCGTATGTGTTTGAGGCAGCCGTCACACTCTCTATTTTGTTTTCTTTTTTGTGTACACCCTAAGCTGTCGATTCCTTTTACTTTTATAAGGCAGAGGAAGGGTATTAAAACCCTAACTGGCTCTTATCCATTAAGCCTAATAACCATCATCTTAGGCCACCTTAATTAGAACCAGCCCTTTAATCACATGGGCCACATATAGATTATTAAATAATCTAACAATCTCCCACTTGGCCCATGTGCATTTCTTGAGTCTATCATGTTTACCTTAATTAGAATTAAGATGATCGAATTATGGCGATCACAAGTCATTAATCGACATGATTCCTTCCATATATCACAGACCACTTCAATTCATAAACTTTAATGGAGAAACTATTCAACAAACAATACATTGTCACAATCAAATGTTATTGTTATCTCACTCAAACCATTATTGTATACATCTATAATGTGGATAACACATAAATAAGCAAAAACACATCTTTAATTGAATTCCCAAGTGTCACAATAATATGAGCAAAATAACCATATGTATATATATATACAAGTCTGAACATCATGCTAACAAGGACTTATCTATAATGCCCATTCTATCAACATGGCCAGTGAAGATTTTGGGCGATAAGCCTTTAGTTAGCAAATCCACTATCATCAGATCAGTACCGATATGCTCAATTGACACTTTGTGTTTTTGCACTTCTTCTTTCACAGATAGGTACTTTAAATCCATGTGCTTTGCACCCTTAGAGTACCTATCATTCTTAGAGAAGAAGACACCTGCGGAATTATCACAGTAAATTCTCAACGGTCTAGCTATAGTGTCGACAATGCCTAGACCTGAGACAAAGTTTCGCAACCACAATGCATGAACAGTGGCCTCAAAGCATGCCACAAAGTCAGCCTCCATAGTGGAAGTAGCAATGACAGACTACTTTCCACTTTTTCATGATACTGCTCCTCCAACTAAAAGAAACAAGTAGCCAGATGTAGACTTTCTCGAATCTACACAACCGGCATAGTCTGAATCCGAGTATCCCATCACTTCTAGATGGCTGGAGTTTCTATAAGTGAGTATATGATCCTTAGTGCCTTGTAAATACATAAGTACTTTTTTTGCAGCTTTCCAATGGTCCATCCTGGGATTACTTTTGATATCGCCCTAACATTCCTACGGCGAAACTAATATCCAGTCGAGTACATGTCTAAACATACATTAAGCTCCCAACCACTAACGCATATAGAATAGACTCCATCTCTTTACGTTCCAAATCATTTTTAGGACATTGCATTTCGCTGAACCTATCTATTTTCTGAATTGGAACTATTCCTGCGGAGCATTTTTCCATTCTGAATCTCTCTAATACCTTATCAATGTAAGCTCTTTGAGACAATCCTAACGGTCTTTGTGATCCATCATGAAATATTTCTATTCCAATCACAAAGGATGCCTCTCCCATATCTTTCATTTCAAAGTTCTTAGAGAGAAAACCCTTTACATTATGCAACAACCCAACATCATTCACAACAAGAAGAATGTCATCAACATATAGGACTAACATAATGAGCTTGCTCCCACTGACCTTCATATAAATACACCGATCAACAGTGTTTTCTATAAAACCATATGAAGTGATGGTATTATTGAACTTAAGATACCATTGATGGGAAGCTTGCTTCAGTCCATATATTGACTTCTTTAACTTACACACCAAGTTTTCCTTTCCTGTGACCACAAACCCCTCTTGTTGGTCCATATATACTTCCTCCTCTAAGTCACCATTAAGAAAGGTTGTTTTTACATCCATTTGGTGAAGCTCTAGATCATAATGAGCCACTAAAGCCAAAATAATTCTTAAAGAGTCTTTTTTGGAAATTGGAGAAAAGGTCTTTTTATAATCAATGCCATCCTTCTGAGTGTAACCTTTAGCAACAAGTCTAGCCTTATATCTTTCAGTGTTGCCCTTAGAGTCCCGTTAGGTCTTAAAAACCCATTTACAACCAACTTGTTTTGACCCCTCAGGCAACTCGACTAAATCTCAGACTTGATTATCGCTCATTGATTGCATTTCTTCCTTCATGGCATTAAACCACTTTTCAGAATTATCACATTCCATGGCTTTCTGGAAAGAAACTGGATCCTTATTGATGCTCATTCCACATTCATGCTCAAGTGAGTAAACCACATAATCACTAGAAACAGTTGGCCTTCTTTGCCTTTGTGACCTCCGTAATGCTATTTCTTGTGAAACCACTTGATCATTCGTGAATTGTTCATTATTTGCTAGTTCATCATTTATATGGTCATTTTATGGGTTCGGAATGTTGTTTTATTTTTCAACCATGTTGTTAAACCGTGATACAACAAATGGAACAACAATCGAAGAAGAGACATTAGGAAAATCCATCTGAGTTGGATTTTCAATCTGAATCTCTTGCACATTCACCTTACGTGGTTCACTGCTCCCACTAATTTGGCCATTTTCAATAAACCGAGCATTACTAGACTCAACAATTCTCGTACTATGGTTAGGACAATAAAATCTGTACCCTTTTGACTTTTCAGGATATCCTATGAAAAATCCACTAACCGTTCTAGCATTAAGCTTCTTTTCATGTGGATTATATATCCTTACTTCCGCTGGGCAACCCCAAACATGAAGATGCCTCAGACTAGGTTTCCTTCCCATCCATAGTTCATAAGGGGTCTTAGGAACTGTCTTACTAGGAACCCTATTAAGTAAATATGCAGCAGTCTTTAATACATGCATCCATAATGATAAAGGTACAGTACAATTACTTAACATACTCCTAACCATTTCCATAAGAGTACGATTCCGCCTTTCAACTACACCATTCTGTTGAGGTGTACGTGGCATTGTGTATTGCGCACAAATGCCACGACTTTCAAGGAACTTTGCAAATGGACCTAGACATTGTCCATTTTCATTAAATTTACCATAATATTCACCACCTCTATCAGATCTCACCACTTTAACTTTTCTATTTAACTGCCTTTCTACCTCATTAATGAATATCTCAAGGATATCCACTGATTGAGTCTTTTCATGCAGTAAATATACATAGAGACACTTTTCAAGATCCAGATAACAACCAATGTCCAGGATCAATATATAAGTCCCAATTCCTTCTATTCGTGCCTTCATTCTGTTTCCCATGAATAGGAACTTTTCAGTTTCGTTTATGGGTTGGATCAAAAGAAATCCCTGTATAATGTGAGACACATGAGTAGTTGCACCAGAATCTAACCACCAGGTATTATTAGGCACTTCAATAAGATTTGATTCAAAACATACTGAAACATAAAGTATACCTTTCTTTTCAAACCAAATCTTCCTTTTAGGACAGTCCTTCTTGAAGTGACCATTCTTCCTACAGAAGTAGCACTTCAATTCCTTACGGATTTGGCCCTCATTAACCTTCATTGGGGCACTGTCCCTTTTCTTGCCTTTCTTCCCTGATTTGTTGTTGCTGCTGCTAGCTCCATTATGAAATGTGAGATTGACGGAGTGTTCTTTCAATTTCTTTAATCTCCCTTCCTCTTGTATCAACATGGCCTTGATTTCTTGAATGTTCCATTTTTCCTTAAGGGTGTTGTAATTCACCTAGAACTGACCAAACTCAAGAGGAAGTGAGTTAATAATAAATTGAACTAAAAAGGATTCACTCACATCCATTCCCATTTATTTCAGTTTGGCTACCAAATTCTCCATGCCAGTCACATGATCATGAATGGATTGTGACCAATCTAACTTCTTGGTCGTCAGCTCACTCATCAAGGATCCTACGATGGATTTGTCAGCTATGTCCGATTGAGAGTATTCCTTAATTTTCAGCATGTACTCTCTCGCATTGTCTGTTCTGGACATTGATGGCTTAACATTTTCAGCCATTGTCATCCTCATTAAGTTCAAGCTTAGCCTGTTAGACCACTCCCAAGCCTCATAATGAGACTTGTCAGCTTCAGTGCTGGTCTCTGTAATGGCTGCTGACTTTTCAGAGACTAATGCCAGATCTAAGTCCAGAACTCCTAACTGATAATGGATTTGTTAGGACCAATCAGCATAGTTCAATCCATTGAACTTAATCAACCCAATGCCCATAGCAAAGATGTTAAAGGAAGCTGTAACATTACACATATACTCATACGTTAATGCTTTGAGTAAACATAAAATGGATTCAAACAAATAACAATTTTAATTATGCATCTAGATTCACCTTTGGGTAATATTTAAATGCATAGCTTTAATCAATAATGATGCCAAGAAGAAAAATACTTTAATAGACTTTCATTGTGGAGCAACTTGCGAGCCTTTATGCAAGTCAGAGAGAAGCACGCCCTCCTGTGCTTCTCTCTGGAAGTCCATAGCACGCCCTGTGCTTCTCTCTAAAAGTCCATAGCACGCCCGTGCTCATTACAGCACGCCCGTGCTCCTTTCTGGAATCCATTTACGTTTTTCTTTTTTTATTCCATTCAAATATTCAATAATGCTCCATACAATATGCATGTTATCTTTGGATATATATTCATATTAATTAGTCCAATGATAAGTCTCTTTAATGCCATTGATTATAATTAATGGTCTACCTTTGGGTAACCTAACAAATTATAATCAATGATCTCAATTGTTTAATTTTAACTTTCATGTCATTTAAGGCATCACACAATCATGAACAATTGAAAGCTGCATAATCAATGTCTAAACTAATCCAAACAAGGCCACTTTGGTGACCAACAAGTTTTTCATTCATTAAACATTGATTTATGCAAAACTTTTATGAGATTGAATTAAGATCTTAAAACTTTAACGACATAACCCAATAATATGTCATAACCATTCTCTATAAATAATAGCATAATAATTTATAGAGCATAAAGAAAACAAACAGTTTTCAATTTCTATAATTTTTGGCTTCGCTTATACCAGAAAAATCAACTTCACAATACGAAATTAATTTTCATTAATTAAGCCAAATAAAATGCTATCAAACAAATCTAGAACAGGTATAGGCTCTGATACCGCATGTTAAATAATCTTTAATATAGCCCAGATCTATTGTTCATAGAATTTGTTTGATAGAAATAGACAATAAGTGGAAGCGTACCTTGATCCATAACAGCAGATCTATGTTATGGGTTACCTCGTTGCGGCAATTCAATTCTCATCGTAACAGCAGATCTATGTTTCTTCCTCTAGCCTTTTGTCTGTAAGTTTTCTCTCATTGGTCAGAGAATAATCAACAGCTACGAGAGTTTCTTTTATGAGCTCTCTCAAACAAGTTATCACCGTATGTGTTTGAGGCAGCCGTCACACTCTCTATTTTGTTTTCTTTTCTGTGTACACCCTAAGCTGTCGATTCCTTTTACTTTTATAAGGCAGAGGAAGGGTATTAAAACCCTAACTGGCTCTTATCTATTAAACCCAATAACCATCATCTTGAGCCACCTTAATTAGAACCAACCCTTTAATCATATAGGCCACATATAGATTATTAAATAATCTAACATGTATGGGATTAATTTGGCTAAATTTTAGTATTATCTTTTAAGATTGAGGAAGCATTTAGTTTCCAAGTATTTAATTGGAGAGAGAATCATTTGCTTTTTATTGACTTTTGATTCTCATTAAAATGGAGATATTAAAAAAATTTACATTTCCTAATTAAAATGGAGATCGAATCATTTACTTTTTATTGCTCTTTAAATCAAAAAAAAAAAAAAATTTAACGTTTCTTTCAAAAATTGAGAAAGAATTTCTCTTATACCTTTTAGTTAATGTATTGAAAAATATGAAACTCAATTATTTGGCGGAACTGAATTATAGAAATTTTTCTAAAAGAAATGCTTTCTTTTATTAAATGTTTACTTAGAATTTTTCTTTTTAAGAATTAAGAGAATTTCTCGTGTCTTTAATTGTATTGAACACTAATGGGAATATAATTTTTCAAACAATTATTTGCATTGAATTTCAGTTATTAGTGTAATTTTGTTTTTAATTGTAATCATCATGATATTCAAAAAAATTATTCATCTTTTAATTTCAAAACTCCATTAATTAGTTAATTTTAAACGTATCTTTGTATCTTTCTATTAAGACGGAGAGGGTTTTTATTGCCTTCTATTTTATAAGTTTCAAAATTTAATTTTTTTGAGCCATCAATCCATGAATATATTACCTTTTATTGTCTTTTATCTATCTATATAAATATAAAAAAACAGAAAATTGATGATACGACACAAAATTAGAGTTTAAAGTGTTGATTTGACTTTTTTTTTTTAACATTTTTAATCTAGAGTTTTTAATTTAGAACAGTCAACATCTACAATATTTAGGACTTTTAATTTCTACTCCTTTTTGTTTCTTCTTCTCCTTTTAAACGACACCATTATAGTAGCAATTACTGGTAAGTGATAGCAAACTATTAATCAGTTAGTATTGGTATTAATGGCAGGAAGGCAATCAATTGACAAACTAAAAAGGCAACCAATTTAGATTTTTAAACCTACAATTAAGAGATTTGTGCAACTTTTCCTCTCATGAATATAAATATTTGGTTCTTTATAGTTATTTATTGATTGACATAATTTTTGTTTTAACATAGTTTTATTCTTTTACTTAATCTTCACATTGATCCCATGTAAATTATTTTCATTCAGAAAGTATATCATTTCTACAAAACTGGTTATAACATTACTATTTGAAATACATCAATATTTATTAAGAATTTCATTTTCGATACAAATCATTGCTTTATAAATTTATCCATGATCGTCAAAATATGTGCTACTATTGATTATTATTTGTGCAAGTTCTTAAAGATTTAATTCTTATGGAACAAGTTTTGGCTGAGCGTCAATGACTTTAAATTTTTTTATTGGATGTTTGAAATTTTCAGACAAATGAGACTAATTGGCTTTTATTCCATCCATTCAGGATACAAAGGATAAAAATATGAAACATGTAATAATCTTATCTAGCGATCATCTCTATTGGGTAGGGAATTTGTGCATGTCAAATGTAGTTATGCATGAATAAAATGTTAAAGTAAATGCTGAAAAACTAGGAGGGACATTAGGTTACAACCATGAAGAATATTTGTTACATGTATTTTCTATAAGGTTGATATAGAGATCACGAAAATTAAAACGAGCGTTCTATAAAATGTTTGTATTATAATATAATAAAGTTTTAGAACTAAAATAATATATATACTTTACAATATATAACACTACATAAGTTTTGATCAATTTTTATATTACTTGTTTTTATGGAAATGATAAAACATATTTACATTTAAATGCTTTTGAAACATAAATATCCAAATAATTAAAAAATCTTAGAACTAAACATAGGTTTTAGAACTAAACATAAATATCCAAATAAGTAAAAAAAATTATCACAGGTAAAAACACAACTTTACTTCCTAATATTTTCAATTAAAGTGAATAAAAAAATTAATAAAAAAATATCAAAATTCGTGCAACGCGTGGGCTCACAACTAGTATATAAATATAGTGAATACATTAGTGTTCATCCAAGTGACTACTGCCAGTATCATATTGTGGGGACATCCTCCGACGAGGTAGATTCCTCTATTATTGGTCTTCCCAAAAGGCGGGATCTTTAGATTTGGATGATGACACCATTGATGGGGTGGCCCCCACCTCTCGAGCTGATCAAAGGATCGGCAAGTTCGACTTCCCCAGGATTCGTTGCTCAAACCAAATCATGCCAATGTTGTGGAAGTTCATGGATTGTGTGATTGAAGGTTGAGTGATACTTGTTCTTTAAAGCTCGCCCACTACTGATGGATGATATCCATTTAAGGTTAAGGTCGGGTTTTCCTATTGGGCCACATAAAATTTTGAATTTTTTATTTACCTTTACAACGATAATTTTTTTCAATTTTACCCCCACTAACTCTTGAAGTTTTTTTAGCCCTTTTAATTTTAATTCCTAGCTCCGTCACTAGATGACACAAGCTTCTCGCCCTAAATGTCTAATTCACGTTTAGCTATAATAGATGAGAGTAGTTGTGTTGAGGAAGTCATGTCAAGTTACAGATTACAGATAAGATGTTTTGAAGAATGCCCCTGAAGAAGTGTCTGTGTGGGAGGGTCCTTCTCCGTGCATGTCATCTTCGAAATATGGATCATTGAATGCGAAATAGTAAAGATATGTTCTTTTTTTTTTCTAAATTCTTAACTTTAAAGTGCATAATAAATCTTTTTCAAAATCTAAATATCACAAAGTTTTTTACAAAAATTACATGATTGAATTTATATATTTGATCTATTTTTATTAAATACTTAGAGGAACGTAAATCAACTTTACTAATTAAAGGAGGACCAGTTAAGGGGTTTAATTTTGATTCAGATTTTTGATTTAAAGGATTTAATTTAATCTAAAAGGAAGTGTGAGGACTCAATTGAGTTTTCTTTGTTTTATAACATTTAAGGGTTAGATTGAGTTTTCAGAGACTAATGCTAGATCTAAGTCCAGAACTCCTAACTGATAATGGATTTGTTCGGACCAATCAGCATAGTTCAATCCATTGAACTTAATCAACCCAGTGCCATAGCAAACATGTTAAAGGAAGCTGCAACATTACACATATACTCATACGTTAATGCTTTGAGTAAACATAAAATGGATTCAAACAAATAACAACTTTAATTATACATCTAGATTCACCTTTGGGTAATATTTAAATGCATAGCTTTAATCAATAATGATGCCAAGAAGAAAAATACTTTAATAGACTTTCATTGCAGAGCAACTTGCGAGCCTTTATGCAAGTCAGAGAGAAGCACGCCCCGTGCTTCTCTCTGGAAGTCCATAGCACGCCCGTGCTCCTTTCTGGAATCCATTTACGTTTTTCTTTTTTTATTCCATTCAACTATTCAATAATGCTCCATACAATATGCATGTCATCTTTGGATATACATTCATATTAATTAGTCCAATGATAAGTCTCTTTAATGCCATTGATTATAATTTATTGATTATAATTAATGGTCTACCTTTGGGTAACCTAACAAATTATAATCAATGATCTCAATTGTTCAATTTTAACTTTCATGTCATTTAAGGCATCACACAATCATGAACAATTAAAAGTTGCATAATCAATGTCTAAACTAATCCAAACAAGGCCACTTTGGTGACTAACAAGTTTTCCATTCATTAAACATTGATTTATGCAAAACTTTTATGAGATTGAATTAAGATCTTAAAACTTTAACGACATAACCTAATAATATGTCATAACCATTCTCTATAAATAACAGCATAATAATTTATAGAGCATAAAGAAAACAAACAGTTTTCAATTTCTATAATTTTTGGCTTCGCTTATACCAGAAAAATCAACTTCACAATACGAAATTAATTTTCATTAATTAAGCCAAATAAAACACTATCAAACAAATCTAGAACAGGTATATGCTCTGATACTACATGTTAAATAATCTTTAATATAGTCCAGATCTATTGTTCATAGAATTTGTTTGATAGAAATAGACAATAAGCGGAAGCGTACCTTGATCCATAACAGCAGATCTATGTTATGGGTTACCTCGTGGCGGCAATTTGATTCTCACCGTAACAGCAGATCTATGTTTCTTCCTCTAGCCTTTTGTCTGTAAGTTTTCTCTCAATGGTCAGAGAATAATCAACAGCTACGAGAGTTTCTTTTATGAGCTCTCTCAAACAAGCTATCACCGTATGTGTTTGAGGCAGCCGTCAGACTCTCTATTTTGTTTTCTTTTCTGTGTACACCTTAAGCTGTCGATTCCTTTTACTTTTATAAGGCAGAGGAAGGGTATTAAAACCCTAACTGGCTCTTATCCATTAAACCCAATAATCATCATCTTGGGCCACCTTAATTAGAACCAGCTCTTTAATCACATGGGCCACATATAGAAATGATAAAACATATTTACATTTAAATGCTTTTGAAACGTAAATATCCAAATAATTAAAAAATCTTAGAACTAAACATAGGTTTTAGAACTAAACATAAATATCCAAATAAGTAAAAAAAATTATCACAGGTAAAAACACAACTTTACTTCCTAATATTTTCAATTAAAGTGAATAAAAAAATTAATAAAAAATATCAAAATTCATGCAACGCGTGGGCTCACGACTAGTATATAAATATAGTGAATACATTAGTGTTCATCCAAGTGACTACTGCCAGTATCATATTGTTGGGGCATCCTCCGACGAGGTAGATTCCTCTATTATTGGTCTTCCCAAAAGGCGGGATCTTTAGATTTGGATGATGAAACCATTGATGGGGTGGCCCCCACCTCTCGAGCTGATCAAAGGATCGGCAAGTTCGACTTCCCCAGGATCCGTTGCTCAAACCAAATCATGCCAATGTTGTGGAAGTTCCTGGATTGTGTGATTGAAGGTTGAGTGATACTTGTTCTTTAAAGCTCGCCCACTACTGATGGATGATATCCATTTAAGGTTAAGGTCGGGTTTTCCTATTGGGACACATAAAATTTTGAATTTTTTTATTTACCTTTACAACGATAATTTTTTTCAATTTTAACCCCACTAACTCTTGAAGTTTTTTTTAGCCTTTTTAATTTTAAATCCTAGCTCCGTCACTAGATGACACAAGCTTCTCACCCTAAATGTCTAATTCACGTTTAGCTATAATAGATGAGAGTAGTTGTGTTGAGGAAGTCATGTCAAGTTACAGATTTATAGATAAGATGTTTTGAAGAATGCCCCTGAAGAAGTGTCTGTGTGGGAGGGTCCTTTTCCGTGCATGTCATCTTTGAAATATGGATCATTGAATGCGAAATAGTAAAGATATGTGCTTTTTTTTTTTTCTAAATTCGTTACTTTAAGTGCATAATAAATCTTTTTCAAAATCTAAATATCACAAAGTTTTTTACAAAAATTACATGATTGAATTTATATATTTGATCTATTTTTATTAAATACTTAGAGGAACAAAAATCAACTTTACTAATTAAAGGAGGACCAGTTAAGGGGTTTAATTTTGATTCAGATTTTTGATTTTAAAGGATTTAATTTAATCCAAAAGGAAGTGTGAGGACTCAATTGAGTTTTCTTTGTTTTATAAAATTTAAGGGTTAGATTGAGTTTTTACTAATCAATTGAATTTTCTAATTGGTACAATCACATCTAAAAGATTCTTTTAACCTTTGAACTTTTAGTTTTAAGCTAATTAAGTCAAAATTTATTTCCATCTCAAATTTTATATCCTTTTGGAACGAATAAATCATGGTTGTAAAATTCATTTTCAAATAAATTTCAAGTAGAATTCATTTTAAATGAATTTATCATGTTTGATATTTTATAATTTAAAATAAAAAATTCAATTGAATTCTACAAAATCATATTTGGAACAAATTTTTAAATGAAAATTCATTTGTCTTGATTTTCTAAAATGCCCTCGATATAATAATTTAATAAAGACACTAATTATATTTATTATACACAATATAATAATTTGTTATTTTATTAAAATATAAATAATAAATTTCAATAATGAATTTCATATAAATAAATACGCTTACACATTGCCCCTAATTAATTAATTAATTAATTAAATTTTAAAAGCTCATATTTTAATTGCTTGCAAAATAAGCTAGAAAGAATGATACTGCTCTTAATTTGGGTCGATAGTCCAAGTCCACCAAGGAAACACATCACTGCCAAAACTGAAAAAGTCCGTAAATTGGTGAATGCTAAAACAAATATGAAGTTAAGAGATAATGCAGTCACCAGAACAATAAGATAAGCACTTTCATTCGTATGGAGATGTTTCGGTGTCTTAACTATGCTTAAAGATGGTTGAAGAGGATATAATCAGCTGGGGAGGAGATTTGGTAGTAGATGAGCCGCAGAGGAGAAGAGGAGCCGACGAAGAGGAGATGAGAGAATAGGTGCTGATACTAGGGATGAGGGCAATTTGGTCATTATAAATTTTAGTGGTTTAATTTATGGAATTCATTTATAAATTTCAAGAATTTTAATAAAATTTGATTTAAGCTTTCCTAATTTTATAAAATTCAATTCAAGGAATTTAAATCTGTTGTTTTTTTTTTCAAATATAAAATTTTGAATTTCCAAATGAATTTTACAAAATTTTATGGAATTCATTTGTTTCAAACGGGTTATTAATGTAAATTGAGTATATAAAATGTGAATAAGTAATAAAATACCAAATCAAATCATAATAAACAAAATGCAATTTATTTTAGAGTTTTTGAAATCTTTATTTTGCTTGTACTTTGACATTTTTTTCCATTGTGTTTATATTTTTTTTTTTCTTTTGAAAGGTTAGTTTTTAAACAGAAAAAGAGATGTATTGTGGATATATAAGTGTTGCAGGACAGATTTAATTAAATTAGCCAAAATAAACAATTTTAGGGTCAATTTGGTTAAAAAACAATATTAATGAACTAATTTAAAAAAAAAAAAAGGCCAAGTTGATGATTTAATAAAAATTTTGTGGGAGAAACGTACAAAATAATAATATTTCATTGACCTGTTAGTGAAATGTTGTTTGACCTGACCCTGACTTATAGAAGGAGTCTCCAACTATAAGCCAATAATAGCAGATGCGAGTAAGCGGATTTTGGCAGACGACTCAGATCAGCTAAAACTAAACTGCAGGTTTCTCACTTCCCTTTTTTCCTTATTTCCTGCTTTATGTTTTCAGTTCATTCTATATTCTTTGCTTTGGCAGTAATTTCTATTTCTTGAAATGCAATTTTCTTTTTCTTTCACCACAAATAATCTTTAATTTGTTAATTCTGTCGCTGGGTTTTTGATCTCAAAGCTGAAAATCTATCGCTGTTGCTTAAATACTTTTTTTTTTTTTTTTTGAGATTTTCAGTTCATACCCAGGAATTTCTTGATTATTGTTTACTACATTGTAGTGAAGCTTGCAGGGTTTTGATCTAGGGAAAAAAAATCAATCATAGAACTAGGGAATCCATAAATTCTATATATGGATAAAGAACAAGTAATTCTTTTTGTAAATTTTAGTATCTTACTTTTAGTCATTCTAAAATGAAACAAATGGTGACAGAATTATGAAGTATGGGGTTGAATTTAAAAGAGAAAAATTGGATAATCTTAGTGATAATTTCATACATATGTCATTTATTTTGTCATCCAGTGATTCTATCTATGTGAACAAGTTATTCAAGTATAATGTAGATTTTCTGCAACTGGTTAAGCATCAAATCTGCTTGCAACAACATATTTTTTACTAACTTGATTAGTTTACATTTGATGTTCTCATGTTTCCCATGTAAATAGGTTTGAAATGCTATTGACCTGTATTTCATTTTGCATCTAAAAAGCTTGGAACATTGAGTGCATGATCTAAGTTTCTACTGAGGAAGAGAAAAAGGAAAAAGGAATCCCCAAGTATTAAAACGTTCACTTGTTGATGTGATATGTTAGAGGAGGGAAAGTGGATCTATTTATTCTTTTCTCTTAATTATGCAACTTTCTTTGATCTATCAGAATTCTCATTTTGGATTTTTTATATCAGCAATGGCCTTGAGAAAATTGGAAAGGCAGAAAAAGGACATCCTGGAAGAGTTAAAGAAAGAGAATTCAATAAAAATTATTCTTGAAGGGGAAGCTGGAGTGGGCAAAACATGGATGGCAAGAGAGATATGTGAATCTGCAATCAGTGGAGGCATATGCTATGCGAGTCTCTGGTTATCTCTCAACATGAAATTTGATGACTGGTTACTTTATGAGAGCATAGCTCGTCAGTTATCTGTGCATTTCACTTCTGAGGAATGGGAACATGATGAAAACAATATGAATTATGAGCAGACTCTAGAAAGTTTGAAGCGAAGGATCTTAACAAAGCTCAAAGCACTGAGATCAGCAAATCAAGATGGAAACAAATGTCTTATTCTGATTTTGGATGATGAGGGAAAAAAGATGAAGGAGGATTTGATTTTGCCAAAACTGAAAACTGTAATTCCTGAGAGCGACCAAAATATGTTGAAGGTTGTAATTTCTAGAAGAAATGACAATGGTGGTCAAATTTCTGAAGATGCTGGGGCAGTAATTAAGGTTGAACCCAATGTTTTTACAATTGAATCTCTTTCTGAGGACGAGTCCTTAGCTTTATTGCGACATAGTGTTGACAAAAGAGTTGCTGAAGTTTCAGATTTCGGACAACTTTCTGTAGCTATTGCCAAAAAGAGCTTCCATTTGCCTGCTGCAATCATCCTTGTAGCAGGAGCCTTAAACTACATTGGACAACATGATTCAAAGATTTGGACAATGGAAAGCGCCCTAGAAGAAGCAGCCAATGACCTAATTCCACTACTGCAATGTACATATGACATGTTACCACGCCGTTTGGATGATTGTTTTTGGCATAGCATGCAATTGTTCTCCAGATATGGTGGTGTGCATTACAATGAGTTGATCACTCACTGGCTAATAGAAGGCTATTTAGGCTCTTTTAATCATTTGGAGGAGGCTTATGATCATGGACACCAAATTTTGATGGAGCTTATAAATTGTGGCATATTAAAAATTCAAGAGGATAATATCATTGTCATGGAAGGATTGCTGCTGAATTTGGTCGATCGTCGTCATCGTGGATTTTTTGGGACAGCCAGTGTGGGACTGGCAAGTGTGCTTGATGATGAGAAATGGAGAGGTCTTGGGAGAGTTACACAGATTGATGGGATTATAAAAACACTGCTTACTGGTAAAAAAGGGGATAATATTTCTACTATAGTGATAGATGGAAGCCGTCTCTCCAGGGAAGTCCCTCAAACTTTCTTCCAGTACATGCCTGAACTAGAAGTTCTAGTGCTTTTCAATCCCAGACTCAACTTGCTGCCCTCATCTTTATCTAAAATGAGCAATCTATTTGTGCTTGTTCTGAGGGGCTGTGATCTACTAGAGGATGTCAGTTGCATCAAAGACCTGAAAAATTTGACAGTTCTTGAGATATCCAATGCTTTCTCCTTGAAAAAAATCCCAGACAATCTATTTGAGCAAATGTCTCACATTCGAAGCCTTAACCTATCTGGACTTAGCATCAAATCTTTACCTTCTATTTCCAACTTGAAAGAACTTCGTTGGCTAAACCTTAGGCAGTGTTCTCGCTTGGAAGATTTGCCAAAACTTCAGGCTTTTACAAATCTTGAAGTGCTTGATCTCTGTAGTGCTACCTCTTTCAAAAGGTTCCAAGACAAAAACTTTGCTCCACTCCAGAAACTTCAGATCCTTGACCTTTCACATACTAAAATTCAACGCCTACCCATATTTCAAGATGCCAAAGTATTTCCATATCTTAGAAACCTCAAGCGGCTATTATTAAATGGTTGTAATTGCTTAGCTAGACTGCCCAGTCTGAAGCCATTATCTGGTCTCCAAATTCTTGATCTTTCAGGTGCTGTTATATTGAAGGAAATCAATGATGAATCCTTTGAGAAAAAGGATGACCTCAAAGTTCTTGATTTATCTGGAACTCTTATAAGTCAATTGTCTTTTGACAATTTGAACATCTGTGATCTCAAATTGAAAGGTTGTTCTAACCTGGAAGAGCTGCCTTGTACAGAAACACTCAAACAGCTTGAGTTACTTGATCTTTCTGATGCCTGTAATTTGGTCAGAATCAAAGACAAATCCTTTGAACATCTGAAACTCCTTCGATGTCTTAATCTCTCAAAAACAAAAATTACTTCTTTACCTTCAATTTCTAACCTTCCTAACCTCCGGAAGCTTTTGCTAAGGGATTGTTCATCCATTAAGAAACTGCAAAACATTGAAGGACTTGTAAGGCTTGAGGTTCTTGATCTTTCAGGTTGTAGATCTTTGACAGTAATACAGGAGGAATCCTTTAAGCAGATGTCTAGACTTCAGACTCTCAACCTGTCTGAAGCTAAAATTAAGTGTATACCATATCTTTGCAATCCAAGCAACCTCTTGCATCTTGTTTTGAGAAACTGCACTAACCTAGAAAAACTTCCACCACTAGATTCCTTATCAAAGCTGGAGGTGCTTGATCTATCTGGTTCAAGCTCTTTGTCTGAGATCAAAGCTGAATCCATTGAATGCTTAACAAGCCTTGAAATTCTTGACCTATCTAAAGTTAAGGTTGAGGGGACTTTAAGCATTTCTGGCCTTTCCAACTTAATCAATCTCAGGCAACTTTCTCTACAAGATTGTTTGACCTTAGAATCAGAGCCACATCTGGAAGCATTTACGAAACTTACGGTTCTGGATCTCTCGGGCACAGCTGTTAGATCTTTCCCATCTTTGGACAAACTTAGCCAACTCTGCAAGCTTTTGCTTAGGGGTTGTTCAAGCTTAGAGAAGCTGCCACCTTTGAAATCACTCAGGTATCTTCAGGTTCTTGATTTATCAGGAACCAGAATCAAGAAACTTCCTGATGGGATTTCAGAGTTGACTTGTTTAACTCATCTTGATCTGCCAGACCTGAAAGTCATTGAAGAAGTTGGTTGGGAGAATATAAATCGCATTCCAGAGGAGCTAAACTGGGATCAATGCAGTATTTCACAGCCAGTTGAAATTCATTCAGATAATAAGCAGAAACCTTCCATACTGGTAAATGGTACCAAATTTTTCCAATTTTTGAAGGAAAATTCCAAGTTGGGAGAGACATATTTGAAGCAGATTTTTTTCTCAGTCTATCCTATGAATCAAGACACTGATCCTACTATTTATCGCCCCAATGATGAACTAATGAACAATATCTACTTCCAGCTTAAGCACTTTTCTCATCCTAAAGAGCGGGTACAGACTATGGAAATTCATGGATTTAATGAATTTCCTAGTGATCTTGAGGACATCCTCAAGGATGTCGAGTATGTCTTTTTGGTTGAAAATGTATGTATGACTTCCTTGTCTGATCTCGGTGGTGGCAACATGAAGAAGATGAAGGGCTGTTGGCTAGAAAGATGTTCAGAATTGAAGAGCATTCTTTGCAATGGAACAGATGTTGAACTGGGGGAGAATTTGGAGATTTTATGTGTCTCAAACCTCCCTAAATTGCAAAGTCTATGCAGTGAGAAGGTGAACTTCAATAATCTTCAAGATCTGCATATAGATTGTTGCACAATGCTTGAAAGTATTTGCCCTTTGCCCTCTCAGCTAGAGAATCTCAAGATTCTTCAAATTAAATTTTGTGAAAGACTCAAGACAGTTTTTACGAGTAACAAGTCAAGCAAATGCGTTTGCCCACGCTTGCACACATTGCGTTTGTTAGAACTGCCTGAGTTGACAAGCATAGGGGCTATGTTGCCTGCTCTAGATACTTTTGATCCTAGGAGATGCCCAAAGCTGAAGGACTCAAAGGAAAGCCTCAAAAGGGAGACTGAACCTCTGTGAATTGGAGTTGCACTAGAACAGCCATCTCTCCAACCTGCAGCTGTGGAGATATTTGAACCAAGAAGATTACAGGAAGTTCCAACAAAAGTTAAATGGTTCCAGGCATGCTTCACTTAAGGTTGGTTCTCTATTTTGCATTTTCTTACAATATTTACATTGTACCTAATCTTTATTGGGGTACAGAGGGAGAGAATGTATATTGTTGCTTATATAATCCGATTTGTGGATATTAAAACAGGAACAATGGAGAAGACAAACTTGCTTAGAAGATTTTTCAAAACATCTATTAGAATTTATCTTGTTATGTCTTTTCTGTTAATTAATAAATCTGTTAGATTAGCCACTTAGCTTATGTGACTGGAGTGAAATGGAAGTGGCAGGTTGGTTTTGACATAAAAATAATTACGCATCTGTATGTGAAATT
Organism: Jatropha curcas; assembly: GCF_041381405.1. Classification (NCBI taxonomy): domain Eukaryota; kingdom Viridiplantae; phylum Streptophyta; class Magnoliopsida; order Malpighiales; family Euphorbiaceae; genus Jatropha; species Jatropha curcas. The sequence continues at coordinate 24,986,411 of NC_143161.1, forward strand.
GCTTTTGACATAAAAATAATACATTAAATTTCATATATTCTTTAGTTTCAGTTTTGTTCTTCAAATTAAAGCAGATATAATACTTTATAAAATATTTTTAGTTTTGAAAAACTAAAATAATGTATTAACTTAGAGTTGATATTGTATGAATTTTTATCTTTTTCTTTTTGAAGAGAATTTAGGGTCGATTTTTTTTTTTTTTTTTTGAAAAACTAAAATTAATTTAGGGTTAGTTTTTAAAAATTGATTAATTGATTGGTTTTTTTTTTTTTTTTTTTTTTTTTTTTTTTTTTTTTTTTTTTTTTTTTTTTTTGAGTTTTATCAAGTCAAGTTTTCTATTTCAATGCCTTAATTTTATTTTATCCATCAAAAGTCTAAACTAATCAATGTTTACAATCAAGTTCATTTGGCAGAAATTCTTACTACAATTATCAAGCTAAATTAATTTAGCTTATTTCTTTATTAAAAAAAAATATAGTTGGCTCAACTTGGATTTGATACATCTTTCACTATACCGGGCAAACCTCTATGAATAAAATCTGTCGCATTAAACCTATTCAGGGCATTTTAGACATTTTGCCTCACTACAGTAAAAGTTGTGCTTGGCTCAAATTAGACTATTTAGTTCGACTGTTTATTTTATTTACTTTAGTAAATTATTGTGCATCTTTCTTTGTGAGTTTATTTTGGAATATGTAAGAAAATTATTTATAAGACTCACAGGACAATTATTTTTTAAAGAAGAAAAAAAAAAAGAAGAGAAAGAAATGAAATAAATGGGTGTGTATGTATATATGTTATTGTAGAATTATTTATTTTAATTAAAATAAAATTAATATTTAAAAAAAAAAAATAAAAAGTAGACGAAATAAGGCACCAATTAACAATTGGTTTACAAAAGGAATTTGGTTTGGGGCTTGCGCTTTTGTTTCCTTCGTCTGTTAGCGGCGGTGTGTATGGATCCGGTTGGGATGGAAATTACATAATTTTTAATCTCATTCTAAAATATTAGGACATAAAAAATGGTGTTTCAATTTCATCTTAATTGATATGTAGTCTCGTCTCATTCCGTCTTACATTTTGAGACGGGACGGAAGGGGAATTCAGGTCTCTAAAACAGGATGAAATAGGTTGAATTAGAAATTAATCTGGATTTTCGGTAGTCTTACTAAATTATTTTTTATTAAAAAATAAAAAATTACAATATTCATCGATCACAATAAAAAAAAAATTTTGAGTTAAAAAATGAATAAATCAATTAATTAATTCAATAATTGAAGATTTATTACTGAAATTATAACAGAAGCTATTTTCTAGTTAATAAAAGGGTTAAATAAAATAAAATAATGTAAAAATTATATATAATTTAATTTTACAAGTATTTTATAAATTTTAGCATATCATTGCTTTGGTTGCTGATGTTTCTAAATTGATTTAAATTTGATACTTAATTTAATTTTGAATATGATATGAAAACTAAACGATGATAACATTAAGCATAACCAACAATTCAGTAATCAAATTAATTAAAGTTACATTTTCTCTTGTATTAGTTAATCTTTCCATTTTTGTTTAATAGAAAAAAATTATTCAAAAAGATTTAATTAACACAGTGTGGAGTAACAGAGAAAACACCTATGTTGAAAAATATTTTTAATTTTTGGTTTATTTTATATTTCAAAAAGGCCTAATAACAAAAAAAAAGCATGTATGGCTAATGTGACAGTTATCTCTCACAAATGAGCCCTACAACATCTAATGTCAGCGTAAAGTCATGTATCTATGTATATTCAAAAAAAATCATGAATTTTAACGTTTTTATCAAATCTTAGCACTTCTTTTAATTTTATCAATCAATACCACGTATTAATTAATTTCTATCAAATGATTTTGTTATGTTGATATTTATTTAATTAAATAGTTTATTAATTAACCATATATATTAAGTGTATAATGGAATTAATTAATTAGAATTTAATTTTACTGAAAAGTCTTTTAACGATTTCTGTGTCGGTTTCCACCACATCTCATAGACTCTGGGCCTTCAAGTATGCCTTCATCCAACAGTAGTGTTGGAAGTCATCCTCCCTCAAGAAGTGTTTGGTTTTCTCATTTTACAAAAACTCAAGAGAAGCTATTCATTTTCAATCAAAAACAAAATATCCCATAAATTTTTTTTAACTGTAAATCTCAGTGCTTTTCAAATAATTTGTTTCATATTGCATGTTGAACATCTTCTTCTTCTTCTTCTTCTTTCTTTTTTTTTTTTTTTTTTTTTTTACTTCTAGTTATAACATTGTAAAATTATAGTATTTGAGAAATTTTTGAAGTTTGTAAATTGGATTCATAGTAATTAGCATAACAATATATCATTAGAATAAAAGGCAAGTCGCTAAATTGAAGTATAAAAACCTACTAATGTATATTAATAACTATTAATTTAAAAATATAATATATACATGTAGTTAATCAAAATTTTATTTTTGATATTTTTTATTTTCAACTCCACAACTCCAATTATATGGAATTAATTATACTTGGATCAAATTCTACTAAAATTGATAAAATTTATAAATGAATTCTAAATTTAAAAAGAGCTACGAGCTAATGAACTTTAAATACATATTTAGAATAAATTCTACATTTTTTTTTTTGATAAAGAATGAATTCTATTGTTGATTCAAAAATGAAAATTCATTTAATAATAAAATAAATTTGACATGAGTTTATTTCAAATATTATGTGAAATATACTTCTATTTTCTTCACCATTCCACCTGAAATTTAATACATTACTAATTAAATGTAGTAGTAAATATTTTTGACTCAACAATCCATATCACCTTTTAATAATTTAGAAAATTCAAAAAGAAGACATAAAGAACAAAATAAAATTCAATAAACTGGTATAATTCACTTAAAAAAAACATAATCATACCAGTTTACCAACCAAACTCACATACCTATAGTGATGAGAATATAAAATTTGCATTTATCCTTCATTATTCTGATACCAATTGATGCAGAACGGTCACGTAAATGTGAATAACGATTATATTCCGTCAGGAGTTTTGATCAATGACGTTTGATCTGATGAAAGAATTAGCGAATTAAACTCTCAAGGAAGTTTATTGAATATGAATAATGATCAAGAATAATAATGTCTGCTCATAATACAAATAACCTATTTATATGTTTAGGTTAATCACATAAAAAACCCTAAAAATAACACAAAAGTCGTAACTGGACAAAACCCTAGCAAGGTCGGCGGCACGAGCATGCGTGGAATGGCATGGGCGTGCTTGGACTTCCAGAGGCTAGCACGGGCATGCTTGGCATGACACGGGCGTGCCGACACTCGAATCGTAACTGGACTCGTCTGCACGGGCGTGCTTGATATGGCCCGGGTGTGCTTGGACTTCCAGAGGCTAGCATGGCAGACTAGCTGTGGCACGGGCGTGCTTGTGCTTCTTAAGCTTGGGCGTGTCTCGTGCCCTAGACTTTCAAAGGCTAGCACGGCCATGCTGGAAATTGCACAGTCGTGCCCCTTCTTCTTGGTTTTGTAGCTATCCAAGTCTTCCACATATTTAAGTGCTAGTTGCTCCACATCAATCCCCTCCACTTCAAAAGAACTCGACCTTGAGTGATCATCATCGGGATAGAAAGGGAATAAATCAGCAACACTGAAAGTCCTGGAAATCTTCATGTCTTCGGGAAGGTCAAGCACATAGGCATTATCATTAATCTTCTTAAGTACCTAAAATGGTCCAATCTTTTTTGAATCAAGCTTCTTTTGTCCTTCGCCACGCTCCTTGCAAAGATAAACCATGACCTAATCACCCATGGTAAAAGATTTATAACGCCGGTGTTTATCAGCTGTAGCTTTATATTTTTCATTGGTAGCAGTGATGAATTGCTGCACTTGCTTGAATGCCTCCACATGCTCGGTAGCTAAGTTATTAGCTGCAATACTCTTCTCTACACCTGCTGGAAGGGAAAGGAGATCAATAATATGGGTTGGTACCTTCCAGTAGACAATTGCAAAAGGGAACATCTTGGTGGCGCTATGGATGGAACTGTTGTAAGCAAATTCTGCTTGGGTAAGAGCAAGGTCCCACATCTTCTTCTTTTGGCTACAAATGCACCTAAGGAGATTACTAAGGGTCTAGTTCACCACTTAAGTTTGTCCATCAGTTTGGGGGTGCACGGTACTACTGTAGCGGAGTTGAGTGTTAAACCTCTTCCACAAAGTTGTCTAAAAGTGAGCTAGAAACTTTGTGTCTCGTTAAGATGTGATGGTTTTGGGAATGCCATGTAACCGAACAATCTCGTAGAAAAATAACTTTGCTATATGCAAGGCATCATTAGTTTGTTTGCGAGGGATAAAGTGTGTCATCTTGGAGAACCTGTCTACAGCAACAAAAATAGAGTCAGCTTCGTGTTGAGTTCGTGGTAAACTCAACACAAAATCCATGGATAAGTCCTCCCAGGGTTGTTCCGGTACAGCCAATGGAGTGTATAGACCGGTATTTTGGGAATGGCCTTTCTGTGTTTGGCAAACTGAGCATTTTTGTACTAGCTTCCCTGCTTCCTTCTTCAATTGTGGCCAATAAAATTGAGTCTCTAACCCCGCAATAGTCTTGTCTCACCCCAGGTGTCCACTCAATCCTCCACCATGGATTTCTCGGATTAACTTTTCCCAGAGGGAAGACCGAGGGATGCACAGCCTGTTTCCTTGAATAAATACCCGTCATGAACCAAGAAACCTTTGGTAGGCTGTTTAACATCAATTTTTGCCCATATGTCAGCAAAATATTCATCCGAGGCATACAGATCTTTAAGAAATTCGAACCATACAATCTCTTGCCTAATTGTAATCAATAAGGCTGCTCTCTTGCTCAAAGCATCCGCTACTATGTTACGAGTACCTGGTTTGTGCTTAATGATATAATGGAAAGCACCAAAATAAGTTGCCCAACGGGCATGCATCTTGCTCACTTTCTTCTGAGTTTGAAAATGAGTTAAAGCATGATGATCAGTGTAAATAATGAACTCACGCCCCAACAAGTAATGTTCCCAAGTCTTGAAAGCTCGAAAAACAGCATACAATTCTTGCTTATAGGTAGACCATTTCTGCCTAGCTTCATTCAATTTTTCACTAAAGAATGCAATAGGCTTTCCAGATTGAGACAAAACACCACCAATTCCAATCCCGCAAGCATCACAATCTACCTCAAACAATTTATCAAAGTCAGGTAAAGCAAGAATAGGGGCGGAAGTAAGCTTATCTTTGATCTCTTCAAAGCTTTTGTTTGCAGCTTCTGTCCACTCAAATTGATGAACTCTCTCCTTCTTCAAATAATCGGTGATGGGAGTGACAATGCTACTAAAGTTCCTGATGAATCGCCTATAGAAAGTAGTGAGACCATGAAAGCTGCGAACTTCAGTGTTGTTCTTGGTTATAGGCCAATTTCGAATGGCTTCAATCTTTCTGTCATCAACATGAATTCTTTCCTAGCTAACAATATAGCCAAGAAATAGGATCCGCTCGGTCATAAAAAATGCACTTCTTAAGGTTGATGTACAACTCATTTTTCTGTAAAGCATCCAACACCTGTCGAAGGTGATGAAGGTGTTCTTCCTCGCTGCGATTGAAAATTAAGATGTCATCAAAATAATCAACCACAAATTTGAGCAAGAAAGGGCGCAAAAACCTGAGTCATAAGTCACATGAACATGCTTAGTGCATTAGTCAACCCAAACGGCATAACCAACCACTCATATAATCCTTCCTTGGTCTTGAAGGCAGTCTTCCATTCATCTCGCTCTTTGATTCGAATTTGATGATACCCGCTGCGAAGATCTATTTTAGAAAACACTATAGAGCCTGACAGTTGGTCCAACATATCCTCCAGACGAGGAATAGGAAATCGATATTGCACCGTGATCTTGTTGACGGCTCGGCTATCCACACACATTCTCCAGGTCCCATCCTTCTTTGGTACCAATAAAGCAGGATGCCCACAAGGACTAATGCTTTCCCGGATATGTCCCTTCTTCAATAATTCTTCTACCTGTTCTTGAAGGATCTGACTCTCCTTTGGATTCATCTTATAATGGGGTAGGTTTGGTATCTTCAATCCAGGGATAAAATCAATCTGATGTTGAATGTCTCGCAAAGGTGGAAGTGTAGATGGTTCTTCAACTACGGTATGAAACTCATCTAGCAACTCCTTAACTGGTGGGGGTATTAGTGCTCCTTCATTAGAGCCTGTCTCTGGTTTGATTAACAATGCCAGTTGCACCAGATAATTCCTGCACATTGGAAGAAATAGCTAATATGGATTTCCCCTCCATTTTAGAAGCTTTAGCAGAAGATCCATAAGGTAAGACAATGATTTTCTTATTTTTCCAAGTGAACAGGTATGAATTCTCTTTTCCCTTGTGCAATGCATCTACTTCAAACTGCTATGGACGTCCTAATAGTACTTCACAAACATCCATATCCACAAAATCACAACTAACGGAATCTGTGTACGATTTTCCCATTGATATAGGAACCTTGCAAATCCGGTTTACTTCAATCGTTAGACCCTCTTTAATCCACACTACCTTGTACGGCGAAGGATGTGGTTCGGTGGGTAAATTTAGCTTTCCAACCAGCTACTTGGCTATCAAATTTTCACAACTACAACTGTCAATAATGAGTCGGCACACCACTTCACCAACCCGACATTTAGCTTAGAAAATTTTTCTTCGTTGAGTGTCACTTTCCTGTTTTGGAGAATCCAAAATTATCTGAACAACATATGTAACTTCTCCATCTTCAGAACCAGCCATGGATCCATCATCTTCGTCTTCTACCTCTTCAACCTCAGTCACCTCATCAACTACATTCACCTGCCGACGCCCATCATTAGCCCCCTTATGTTCTGGACATATATTTGATGTATGCCCCTATTTTCTACACCGGTAGCAATAATCTCCAGTTGGCTTCTAATAAGGATTCGACTTATTGTTTCTATCTGCCATGAGAGCTTTTCCTTGGGAGTCTTTCTTTTCTTCTATTGTAAGCTATTATGAACTCTGGTTATTGGAAGAAGTGGCTGCTCTTGAGTTCTGTCCACCAGAATCTCTACTGAACTGTTGATTTCTAGATGAATAGGGTTGCCTGAAATTCTGGTTACGATTAGGTGGTCGTCGAGGCTGCCAGTTAATTCTATCTTCTGCACGTTTGGCCATCTCAATTGCATCTGTCAAAATGAAAATCGTAGCTACACCCATCATACACATTATATCATGATTCAATCCCCTCTAATAATGAGCCACTTGCTGGGATTCAGTTTCACAATTATCGCATCGTACCTGCAATCTCAATAACTCTTCCGTGTACTCATCAAACTTTCGATTTCCTTGAAAACAGTCATGATACCTGTTGTATAGTATTCGAGAGTGATCACTGGGAAGAAATTTCTGCTCAATCAACTGTTTCATTAAAACCCAGTCTCGCACAGGTTCAATCCTTCGACGATGGCATTCGTTTTGAATAGAATGCCACCATGCTGCTGCACTGCCTTTCAGTTTATAGGCAACAATGGAAACTTTACGTTCATCCTTGACATTCATGATCTCAAAGAATCGTTCAACCTTGCTATCCAGTCGAGAGTGCTTTCTATATCTAACGATCCTAAGAAAGGTTAAAAGTCTACCTTTATCTTGTATCCGTCATGAAAATTGTCACCATTGCCTCTATAATTTCGGCCTCCATCATAATGATTTTGGCATCTTGTATAATCTGGTTGCTGTGGATTTGGGGCTGCCGTTGCAGCTGCAAGTTGTGGGTTACCTTGTTGGATTGCGAGAGTCAATTGCCTAATCTGTTCGGTTAACTCTTCGAACCTCGCCTTGATGGCTGTGAGTCGTGTCTCGTAATTGTCGGCCATGGAGATATTTCACCTTTCGGCTCTGATACCAACTGACGCAGAAGGGTCACATGAATGGGAATAACGATTATACTCCGTCAGGAGTTTTGATTAATGACGATTGATCTGACGAAAGAATTAGAGAATTAAACTCTCAAGGAAGTTTATTGAATATGAATAATGATCAAGAATAATAAGGTCTGCTCATAATACAAATAACCTATTTATAGGTTTAGGTTAATCACATAAAAAACCCTAAAAATAACACAAAAGTCGTAACTGGACAAAACCCTAGCAAGGTCGGCGACATGGGCGTGCGTGAAATGGAACGGGTGTGGTTGGACTTCCAGAGGCTAGCACGGGCATGCTTGGCATGACACGGGCGTGCCGACACTCGAATCGTAACTGGACTCGTCGGCACGGGCGTGCTTGACATGGCTCGGGCGTGCTTGGACTTCCAGAGGCTAGCACGGGCAGACTGGCTGTGGCACGGGCGTGCTTGTGCTTTTTGGGCTTGGGCGTGTCTCGCGCCCTGGACTTCCAGAGGCTGGCACGGGCGTGCTAGAAATGGCACGGCCGTGCTCCTTTTCTTGGATTTGCAGCGATCCAAGTCTTCCATATATTTAAGTGCCAGTTGCTCCACATCAACAAGGCACAAAAATTATAAAAAGAATTTGTTCACTTTGCACTTCAATTGGCATCAATCATAATGATTCTAGTTTAAGCCTAAGCACAATAATACTTAATGGACCTATTCAATTCAATTATGGCTAAAATACATAATTTTACCCATAATCTTTATTACTTTAATTTTGTAGCACCCTAACTTTTACTTTGACCCGTCAAACACTTCAATTTTTAAAATTGTACCTATTTAAACACTTAAATTTATAAAATCATCTTATTAAATACTTCAAACTTGTAAAATTAAATCAATTGAATACCTATTAAAAAAATTAAAAAATGTGAAAATTATTATCCTAAAAGTTATGTTAACTACACATCCAAATCAATATTTTGCATATAGAAGCTAAAAAGCCTTACTATTATTGTTAGTATGGAAAGTTATGTAATATTACCAAAATTTGCAACTTCAAGTGCACAATAGATTACCATAAAATTCAAGATATTACAAAATTAAAATTGTAAAGTTCAATGGTGAATTTATTATTTATATATTCCACCATTCAATTATCTGCAATAAACTAATCGTCATCATAGCTGTAATCAAAACCCAATTTCTTAAACTCATCAATTCCAAGTGTAATCAAAGATTGTACAAAAAAATAATAATAATAATAATAATTTTCACTTAATGGAGAAGGTAGAACCACAGGTTGTTGATAAATAACTCTTCTAAAGGCAAATGTTCTTACTTAATTGGAAATTTCAGCGAAAGTTGAAATATGTCAATCTAATTATCATGAGAGTCTCAGGACAATGAATCTCGTGGGTATATATGCACTATTTCAACTGATGGCATTGTGAGCCATCCTTTCCATTGTCTATGGGTCAATAATTATCTCACTAGAATAATTCTTCTTATTCGAAATTTCATATATGTAGTAGTGCGAATTTAATTTAATTTTTGATAAAGAAGAAAAAAAAAAAAAAACTTGAAAGAGATGGTCATCATATTACCATTTTGAAAAAGGTCAACTTCATACTTATTATTTATATACTCATCCAATTATTTGAAAAAAATAGGCAAAAACTTATACCTGGCCCAAGTTCACCCATATAACAAATTAACCAATATATATATATATATATATATATATATATATATATATATATATTAAATGGTATTTATGACCATTCACTAGGAATAAAGGATAAAATATGAGCAATTTTTAAAAAATTTCTTCATTGACCAGTTTGTCATGTTGATCCTAAAAAATTATGTTGGGCCTCTATAAAATAAATACTTCACTAATACGCTGATTATGGACTGAATACATAAATTCACCCTTCAACTTGGTTAAAGCAAACTTGTAATACCTTCAATTTTTGCTTTAATCCATCAAATACTTCAATTTATAAAATTACACATATTAAACACATCAACTTGTAAAATTAGATCAATTAAACACGTGTTAAATAATTGAAAAATGTGAAAATTATTATTTCAAAAGTTATACTAACTATATATCAAAATCAATATACTGTATATAAAAGCCAAAAATCGTGAAAACTATTATTGTCAGTGTGGAAAAGTGTAAAATGTTAGCAAATTTTGCAAGTTTAAGTAATCCATATAGTTTAGGGTGCATATCCAATTGCTTTTGACATTAGAAAAATACATAGAATTTAATATATTCCTTAATCCCGAGGGACATTTTCCAATTAACCAAAAAACTGAAAACCGACTGTTAACCATAACCAATCTGCCAGTGTAAGATGCAGTCTCTGTAGGGAGTGGTGCAAATAAGGATATTAAGGTCACTCGCAGCAGTGTACCTTATTCGTCTTCACTGCTTTCAATAACAACAAAATCCTTCTTGATTTTCTGTCTCTTTCTAGGTTTCTTCGTGCTGCCTTCATCATTCAACATATTATCATCAGGCTCATCGGTGTCTACGAACTTCTTAATTTCTTCAAGAATTCTACTCCCATATCTTTCTGTCTTCAGTTTCCCAATTATCTTCTCCAGCTGCAAATAAGAGTGGATGAAGTAGCAGTAGTATTAGGTTGATGAGCTAAATAAAAAAACCAGAATATGGTTAATTGGGTAGGCACTCAAAAAAAAAGCAATTTAGGAACTTGCCTCTTCTGCTGAATTCGGTTTCTGGGCGCTGATTATGCTCATCTGCTGAGCAGACAAGATAGAATGAGGGAGACCCCCATGGTTAGAAGACAGTTCTTTCCGCAGCTTATCAAGTTTAAATTCAAGCCCAGACAATGTGAGACTGCGCTTTGCTGATTTGTAGCCAGCTTTGTTCTGTTTATTAGAAATCTCGAGCTTAACAGTCTTCCTCTCTGCATGCAAAGTGAGAAACATTAAAAGAAGATGAATTAAAGATTTCCTTTTTAACAGTAAATAAGACTGCAAAAATGATAGGATTTCAAAATTCTTATCTCACCGATACAATTGGCTATGGCAAGGAAAATTAATACAGGAAAAACATGTATAGCAAACTTGTCCATTTGCGTTTGCTTAACCCTATAAGACACTGTTAAGCTGCACAAATGGCAACTTTTATAAAATGAGAAGATGGTGGATATAAGGGTAGACGTAAAAGATTGACCCATCATAATCATCAGTTGGATAGTTAGGGGCTACATTGTTAGAATCATATTATAGAAGTTGATTCCCCACCCTGGTGATTAGGGTCTTAAATAAGAAATTTGGTCCCAAATTTGGTGGCAGATTGCAAATTGAACTAAATATAGTAAATGTTTTATCAAAATTAGCAAAATGGATAAAATCAACAGTAAACCAATAGTTTAATGTATCATAATATTGTAGTAGACCTAACAAGTTATAGTGAAAGAGTGGTCGTCAAAGGAAAATATTTAGCAAAAATTTAGCTGTTAAAAAAAATAATGTCTAGCTGGTGTAGATCTACCATTTGGAATATGAAAACATTAAAAATATGAAGTAAAATATCATAATATGATAACATTAACATTATCCTGGGTTTATCATGTCAAGCTATATGGTGGAAATGATAATATTCAATCTAACATCGGAAATTAATGGCCAAGATTTATAACTAACCATAGAAGGCATCCATACCTTGCAATACATGCTTTGCCAGCGGTCCTAATTTCACATAAGCATTTGTAGCATATGCTGTATGCTGAAATTCTTCTTTCTACATCAAAAAGACTACATAAGAAACTGGTAAAGATTTTGCTGCAAATATATGTATTTCAAAAACAAAAGATAAATCATTCCATGAAACAGTTGTAGTTGGCAAATAGAGGTAATTGTCTTTTATCCCGGTGACCAAGATAAAATGATTACACAATTTTTCATTTGATTTCCTGTACATAAAAGCATGATAGTTGATTTTGTTCACCACAACACCACCAGCTCTGAACATGTATTTATACTTGTAATTACTTTGGACTTTCTTTTGGTTATTTGTTTTGGTGAGTCATGTGGAACTCGTGGGTCTAGTCTATTATCACATTTGTGTAGATGAAAAGCAAAATCTTCATAGTGAGCAGAAAGCTACTTCATTTTACTTGAATTCTCGATGAAAAGGTAACCTCAATCACCAGTCAATTCCAAACTGTAATTTTTCCACTGGACATTCACATGCATTCTGCAGTTTCACAATAATTCATACAGCTAGGATAAATTCTTTTCAACTGACAAAAAGTATCATATATTCACAAAATAAAAAATTGTGGGTGGATGTACTGCACCCTAAGTTTTAATAATGGAAATTCCTGCATGTTATTGATCAAAACTAGGTGTGCTCATGAACCGCTGTAAACCAGTCCAGATCACCGAATGGATCTAAAACCATGATTTTGAAATGTTGGTGGTTTGATTTAGTTTAGAAAATATAAAAAACTGAAAGGTCGGTTCAGTTTATAGTTTTGAAGTCAAAACCGCCAAAATTGAACCAAACCAAACATTGTATATGTATTATTTTTTCATGTGCATTTAAATTAACCAGATTACTTTTCTTTTTAATAAGTAATGTACCTTTTCATTTCAATAAGTAATGTATTGTGTTAAATAACTTAATTTGACACTTGAGGGGTAAAAAACACACTTAATTTCTGCACTAAAAATTTTATGCATATCTCGCAAATGTTAATAAGTTGACAGTTTTCTTTTCAAGTTATAAAGGCTTTATTAATGAGAAGCTATTTTCATCATTTTCTTTTTATAACATGAATACTTTTCAGAACATCCTCAAACAGCCAACTGAATTAAACCATATTCACAGGTTTTATTGGTTTGAGCACCCTTCATGGTTTGCCTCAGTTTAAATTATTTATAAATCACCATTATTGGTTAGATTTGTAGTAATTCTCCAAACTGAACCATGAACCATAAACTATAATCGGTTCAGTTTATAGTTTTGAAGTTCAAAACCACCAAAACTGAACCAAACCAAACACTATAATTTGTATTTTTTTTTTTTTCATGTGCATCTAGATTAACCAAATCACTTTTCTTTTTAATAAGTGATGTATTATATTAAATAACTAAATTTGACACTTAAGGGGGGAAAAAAGAACACACTGAATTCCAGCAGTAAAAATTTATGTAAACATCACATGTATTAATAAGTTGACAGTGTTTTTTTTTTTTTTTTAATTTATAAAGGCTTTAATGAGAAGCTATTTTTTTATCATTTTCTTTTTATAACAATTTAATACTTTTCAGACCATCCTCAAACTGCCAAATGAACCAAACTACATTCAATGATTTTGTTGGTTTGAGTACCCTTCATGGTTTGCTTCAGTTTAAATTATTTATAGATCACCATTATTGTTTAGATTTGTACTAATTCTCCAACAGAACCATGAACACCCCTAATCAAAACTACTCGAGGGAGCTCTAAATAATTGGCCAAAGTAAAATAATAATAATAATAATAATAATAATATATCAAAACCCTACAATCACTACTTTGTTAGTCGCTAGTATTGTTTTTCCTCTTCCAAATTAATTTCATTAATTTAAAATGTTTGTAAGTTCACTTTTCAAGATTTGTTCATAAGTATGTTTGCAATTATGGATCCGAAGTTATAAAACATGAGGATACTTACCAAAACACTTTCTAGAATAAGTTGTATCACAAGCTGTTCTATCGCCTCTCTCTTAAGGTCAGCACCTGATATTTTCATACAAAAGCACATTCTTATACATATGCAAATTATCTGTATTTGTAATGGCACGTACTTAAATAAATGTCGAGATCTTCGGTGGCATAAAATGAAAATATAAACATGAAGATAACTGGATGAAAATAAAACAAAAATTATCAAACCAAAAGCTGTAGAACATATAAAAATGCTTGGAATGGCAAAAATTTTGTGAAGACCAAAAAACATATAGTATAGACAAAAAAAAAAAAAAAAAAAAAAAAGGAATAATCTTAAAATATTTCCTGTCCCTAAAAAGTACACTTAAGACATTTCAAATGCCATTGGCTATAAGATAACTTAATTGCATCTTTAAATAAATATTTTTTTATTTAACTTAAAATCCTAAAACTTGCAGTATTTCCTATATTATGAGGATTTTGTATTCTTAAATTGATGTTGTTTTATACAATGAAATAAATATTATGGTTCAGTAACTTGCGTTTTTAATGCAGTGGCTCCCTAAGGGCATAATGGGATAACCATCATAATTTTCATGACTTGCACCACAAAATGAGCTAAGAATGACATTTTTTGGAAGAAAGTGGAGAAGGTTCATTAAAGAGTTGCACTTATACAAACCAGTATTTTTTGCGTTGCATGTGCGTATATTTCTATATTAGCATATTCTAATAAATTTAAATATTAAATACAATTTTTATATAAAAGATTGGATACCTAGGCCAAGAATTGTTCAAATTGCCATTGCAGAAAGCAGCAATTGCAGGAGCATAATTCTTCGAAAGATCATGAAGTATAAACATCAAGTCTTCCCACTCAAATTCCTTTGGCGTCTTCATGTTAGATAGTATCATTGTGTCACCCTTGAAAACCAAGATTGACATAGCATTAGCTTTGTCAATTCTGTTTCCCTTAACAATTAACCCAGTTTTTTCCTTCCTATAAAAGCACTCAAACGCCTTTTCAGTAGAGGTTCTTGAATGGAAAGTGAAAAAGCCATAATGATCACCTTTCCGTTTACAACCTTAACAATATCACCAAAATTAAAAATTCTCTTTAACGAATCAACATTGTCCAATCCTTTTAAGCCACCAAGAAACATGGTTTTGGGACTGTTCAATCTATAATTCAGAAGGTAGAGAACAATCCATGGGAGTGAATTGAAGGATGAGAGATTTAGGTACGGAATTGAAGGTTGAGAAATTTTATAGATAAAGAGAGTTTAGAGAGACTAGGCGAGAGAGTAAGAGAACTTGTTCTTTGTCAGTCCAGATGACTTTCGACTCAAAAGCTTCAGTTACCACATTCACTTTACCCAAATGGTATGATATGGTGCAATCAGTCTTTGAAGAGTTCTGTCTATAGGTCCAAAGCCATATCAAACTTAAAGAAAAGCTCTCATTCTCTTGCTCGGTCCCTCTACACTCACCTTATTACTAAAATATCTCATCTTTCAATTCTTTAGAAAACTCTCTCATCCCTCAATTGAATTTTCCGTCAATCATTTCCTGCCTCTTAAATTAGAAAGGAAATGGATCAATAAGTTGATTGATCCGAAAGACGTGTTTGTTGGTGGCTGGCTTGAAGGATAGTACAATAGTGACTCATTAAAGAAAAAATGTTTAGACTTTGGCATTATAGTTAAGGTTGCAAAGCCAAAAGGTGATCATATTACAACTTGTCACCGTCCATTCAAGAACTTCTGCAAACTGGTGCTTGAGTGTTTGTTTAAAATGAAAAAGAGCCGTTTAATTGTCGAGTTGAAGAGAAACGACAAAGCCAATGCAATTTCAATTCTGGTTAGCGATGTTGACATAACGATACCTACCAAATTGCATTCCCTATCCTAGAAAGACCTTAGGAAGACATTTGCGCGATGCATGACTCTTTCTAGTAGTGACAGATGGAGTGAATGCTATATGTTATGTCAAGTCAAACCTCCAAATTAAATTTTTCTGGAATTTGGACACAATGATTTCATTGGTACAGAAGTAAAAGAGGTTTAGTAGGACACAAAAAAAAAACGGTGTTTAAAAAGTTTCACTTTACCAGTTCCCAAAAACTTAAAACTCAAATTTGCAATAAAAAATACGTTCTACATATTAAGATGTAATCAATATTACATTTTTTGTAGGATTCCAAACAACCTTCTAGGATAAGCTAAACCTTTTAAAAGAATATGAACAATTACCAAGTTGTGTGGTGTCTGTTTTGTTCTTTACACACATATCATCTATCTATCTATCTATCTATATACATACACACACACTATTCCATATCAAAATAATAGTCTAAATTAGTTCAGGACTGTAAAAGAGTCAAGCTTAATTAAGCTCAAATTAGCTTGTTAAAGATACACCCAAGTTTAAAAAATTGAGCTTGAGCTTGATACTCAACTCGATTGGGATGTAAATGAGCTAAGCTCAGCTCGTTTCAGTTCGTTTATAGGCTTGTCTACATGCTCAACTTGTTTAAAGGCTCATTTACAGCTAGCTTTTAAGCTCAACCTCAACCTCAGCTCTATCGAGCTGGCTCTCAAGCCAGTTTGCAAGGTAATGAGTCAAGATGAAGCATGACTCATTACTTAAATGAGCTCAATAAACAGGTTTGAGCTTGGCTTGTTCAGCTTATCAAACAAAACTTGAACGAGCTTTTTGCAAATTGAGCCTCAAGTAAGTAGCTCATGAGTGATTTCACTCGTTCACAGCCATATTCACTAATTTGGGATGTTTTAAATTAATTGTCTACTTTCTCATTTTAATTAAAAGTTAACAAGTCAAAAGTTTATTTTATCAAACATATTGTCGAAGTAACTCCCCAATCACTACAGGTAAAAATGGGAGATTAACAAAAATACGTCATTCAAAGACTTTACTTAATCTCTTGTCAAAGTTAAAGTAGACTATCATTTTGGGAAAGGAGTAAAACTATATATATATTGAAAAACAAGTTGATGAAATAATGTTCTATTCTTTTAATTTACGGAAAACATTTTTTTCTTTTAAAATAACAAAAACAAATATATTTTAATAATATTATTATTCTTTGAGAATTCAGGGGGAAAAAACATAAACCAAACAAAAATTTCTAAGTTAAAATCTAACCTATGAAGGAAACAAATTCTCAAACAAATAAATTAGTCAAACATGCTAATCAAGACTGAAATGCATTCCATAGACTTAACCTCATAATTTTCTATTAATTATAGAATTGATAAATGTAGTTTCCAACAATCAATCTTTTCGATATTTTGGATTTCTTTATCATAGTTAATAGTAATCAAGCGCAGACAGATCTATTTGGTTTGCCTTGATATTGAAAAGTAAGGGTGTTGAAATGAGTCATCACACGGGAATACGATTCGCCTAACATGGAAATTATGCAAGTTAGGATTGAATCAAAAAAAGATTTGTGTCATGAATTGGTGACCCACATATTACACGATTTTAAACTGGTCATGTCACAGGTTGACTCACGTAACTCATCTAACCCATTTAATTAAAGGTAAAAAGGTAATTTCATATATAATATATATACCAAGTGAGTATAAGTGTCATAAATGTTGGGTTTTTTGACTTGTATATAGCCATCTAATTAAACAAGTTATGTGTATCGTTTTCATATCACTCGTTTAATTTTCATTTCGTGTTTGTGTTTAAATATTTGATACGATTATTAAATGGTTTGTATTCGTATTAATCTCAATCGTGTAGCATTTTAGGTGGCAACCCATTTTCACACCCGTTTAGGAAAGAAGAGCCTAGGCTTATTTTGTTTTCTTTCTAGTAAGTTGGCTTTGGACAAAGTTCAGTAACCAAGTTTAAGCATATACATAAATACACGGATGTGGGGAACAAATGAATTGATCAAAAAGGCTATGGTATAATTATATTTACAAAAGAAAAAATCTTTTTAATAATTAAATTTATTTATATTATAAAGATGTGCAAGCTTATATGGTCAAACTCATTTCCTAATTCTAGCAAATATTACCATATTTTGCATTCTCATTAATAAAGGATGTTTCCCGATATACTTCTAATTTTTCCTATTTAATTTCATTGATTTTCTAATTAATATATTTTTTAATTCTTCTTATTTAATTTCATTATGTCCCTATATATACAATAGTGTACATATTCTCAATATTATATATGCATATAAGCATGCACATTAAAAGAAAATAACTAGACAAGTGTATAGAATTTTTTTTTCTTGACTTATTTTTCACACATAATTTTTCATCATCATCACTATAAATATAAAATTGATTTTATTGTTCTTTCTATGCATATATTACAAATGTATCTCTAAAGTGTTCTATGTTTAGTTAATGTCAATTAACTTTATAATTTTTAGAATTTTATTGAAATTATAGTATTGAAACTTTTTTTAATTTTGAATGTTTATATGAAACATATTTTCACAGTATTTTTTTAAATGTTTTTTATTTAATAGTAATCAATTTTTTGCATAACATTATATTTTTATGTAACTAAAGAATAAAAAAAAAAAACAAAAAAAATTATATTTGACAATATTAATCTAATAGATTCTCAAATACAATAACTCATCATTATTTTTAATTAGATTTCAGCTTACTATATTTAAGAGTTATTACGAGCCAACAAGCAAAATTGTGAAAATACACTGAAATCAATGCAAATCTGAACGAAACAATTTGGAAACTATTTTACAGCTAAAACAGGATACGCATAGTCTGTGTAAGAAGATCATCCCAGCCCAATTAGAACAAAACATCAAGCTGTAGAAAGAACCTGTTTCCTTGTGCTTATTTTTCATTTTGTCCACCAATTGCAACATTGTCAATCGCTGATCATTCTCCTGCACATCTTGAACCAATGAGACCATAATTTTTGCATAACCTGTAAAGCAGCAATATTTCATTAAGATCACAACCCTTATTTATAGCTATTAGATATTCAAAACAGAGAAGGGATTCTGAAAAAATAATAACAACGAAAATGACAAACATGGAAGCATCTTACAATTCTCAATATCATGTTTATTTTGATTCTTAGGTAGCTAAATTGATGAATCAAAATAAAAGTAGATCTCATGTTTATACGAACGCATGGGAAGCCCTAAACAATAAGAGGAAATGAAACTAAACAACTAAGTAAATATTTCTAAAGGTTTAATAAGAGCACGTTTGGTTTGGCTTTTAAGTCGATCAAACCTACTTTTAAGTAAAAACTCATGAGCAGAATAGTGTTTGGTTTGGTTTATAAGTTAAGAAATCTACTTAAAATAAGTCAAAAGCCATAAGTAAGTTATCCCTTACTTTTAATTTTCTACTTATTTTATAACTATTCTTTGACCAAATAAAAGATTATATTATCCTAACAACTTTTAAATAGGCCAACAATAGCATCATTTTAACAAACCCTTGGACTTCATATTTAATTAATATACCATTTTTGGTAATTGTGATAAATTAAGTACTTGTTAAGTAATTATCAAACAAAAACTTAAACTATTTAAAAATTACTTTTAAGTAGTTTTATCAAAACATGTGACTACTTATTTTTAAATTGACTTATAAGTCAAAAAAATACATTTTAAGTCAAAAGTTAAAAGCAAGTAGCCAAATGTAGCCAAACTAAACACCAACTAAATTACTTCACCTAAATTGGATTATCTTCTAAGTTTCTAACACCATTTTTAAACAAAAGTGACCAACATGTTATGCTACATCAACTACTCTTTAAATAAATACTAAGCCCAAAAGATGTCCATCTTATCTATAATATATATAAAAGTGGAAATCTATAATCTATATCTAATAATATATATATATATATATATATATATATATATATATATATATATAAAAGTAGAAAATGGATAGGGAACATTGGGATTGCCAAAAATATCATTAGGGATTTTAATTTGATAGGTTGAAAAAATAAATGTAATTTAATTTTAATTGGTCATATTAATTTACTATAAATCTAAATTATATTAGATAAAATAATAAATTATATTATATATTATATAAGGTATATATTAAATATGGTAATAATATAATAGCTTTAAAGATTTTTAATTTTATTGGTTGAAAAAATAAAAGTAATTTAATTTTGATTGATATATTAATTTTCCATTTAAATCTAAATTCTATTGGATAAATTAAGAAATTATATTATATACTAGATAAGGTATACACTAAATATGGTAATAATATAATAACTTTAAAGATTTCAATTTTATTGGTTGAAAAAATAAATGTAATTTAGTTGTGATTGGTTATAATATTATATAAGGTACATATTAAATATGGTAAGAATGTTTAATTATTACTTTCAATTAATCTTTAATTTGATTGGTTATAATTATTTCCTACTACAAGAAACTTAATTATTCTACAAAGAATAAATTAATTTATTATTATTTATTAAAAAATATATCATAAGATTTATTATTTGATATAAAATAGAAAATAAAACTTACTAGAAATATATATATGTATGTAATATATAATTGTAATATAACACGTTATACTAGCAAACCATATATATATTGAAAGAATTTTTCTTTTTTTTTCTCAAAAGAAGCAATCATAAAATTAATAATACGTTCATAGACTTTAGCAAAAGTAAAAAAAAAAATAACATAATTATAAACGATGCTCTAAAAAAACGATTAATATATTAATTATTATAATAACTAACACTAATTTCTTATATTTTAACAATATAAGCAGTTTATGATATTATATTATATACACAAGAATTAAGTTAATTAAACTTAAATTATTATAAGAAAATCTAAATTAGCTAATAAGAAATTTTATTTTCATGAAAATTTGATTATCAAATTATAATAGTATTTTATATTATAAATATGTTCTTTCCTTAACAAGTTCTTTAATTATTTGAATTTTTATTTTATTATTTCATAAAATATTCTTTTTTTCTACTCTGTAAGTGCTCTTCAATTTCTAGTATTATAAATTGGTCATAATATTATAATTCATAACAAAAAATTAGTAGAAAATTTTTAAATACATTAATATAAAATTATTTATATAAATTAAATTACATTTACTTGCAACAAGTAAAACTTAACGAATACAAACATCGTGCAATGCACATTCAAGAAAACTAGTGATAATAAATGGGCCATTGTTATCTAACCTATTCATGGAAAATCAAAATAGTGAAATTGAGGAAACTATAAAAGGAATTAATCTACCAATACTAGCACCAAATGCCCAAAATGTCCATAAAATAAATGTTGCAAAATGTTAAAATAGATGCTTAGATATACAATGTTGGACAAGATTAAGAATGACCACAATTGACAAAAGGTACATGTAACAGAAGTTGGAGATAAAATGAGAAAAGGACATCAATGGTGGTTTGGCCACGTGGTTCATAGATGTAACACCCCAACCCAGCAAAGCGGTCTGAAGAGAGCGGATAGAGCAAAGGTAGGCTTCTAGGATGGTAAAGCTAGCTAGAGTAGTGGAATGCGGGTACGGGAATGAACCGAATCATACATTGAAACGGGGGAAACTACTCATCAAATGTGCCTTTCAGTCGAATAGTCTGGAGAGTTCGAAGAACTCCAAAGTTAAGCCTGCTTGCTTAAGGGAAATCTTAAGATAGATGACCTCCTGACAAGTTCCTCATTTTACTTGCGAGACAAAACCGTGCAGATCTTGCCTTGCCAATCTAGAATGGGGTGGAATTGGTTTGATCTAAAGCAGAAAATTCATCTGGTGGTTGGAGTCAGGATGTGACAATAGACTCCCATGTGCCCTAATTCATAAGTGTGATACTTTGGTAGTACAGGGTTCTAAATGGGGAAGAGGCAGACCTAAAACCACATGGAAGGAAGCAATAGCGAAAGATCTGTGGTGTCTTGGAATAATGAAAGATCTAACCATGAATAGAACAGAATGGAAATCAAAGATTTATATAATAAATCCCAATTAATCTAGGATTAAGGCTCCTTTGCTATCATTTACCTATGCTTGCCTATATATTCTTATTTTTCTATTTATATATATATATATATGTTTCATACGCTTTTCCTTATCTTGCTATTATGGACTCGAGTGAATACAGTGAGAAAAGATTCATATATCCAACTCCAACTAATTTGAGATTAAGGCTTAGTTGTTGTTATTGTATTATACCCATGTTTGTACTTTTATTGAAAAATAATAGGAATGGCCTCCCAAAATGAATTCTATCATTTGAAAACAAATACATGAGAACGATTCAACAATAAAAACTAATCATATTTGTTTGAAAGCTCTAAAGTTTTGAGTTGGAAAGGCAGAAGATTTGCAAAAGTAGGATTATATCACATTATCCACTTTCCTTATCTCTTGGTAATGGGATCAATAAAGCAAGGCTAAACTACCAACACACAGAGAAGGCCAAGAAAGAGAACTAGCCTCATGGAATGGGCAATTCTCATTCATACATAAAATAACGTGAATGAAGTCATAAATGCATTAAAGTAAAACAATGGATGAAAAGAATTTGTTCAAAAATTTATATATAAAAAAAAAGCTTTTCAAAAGGTAAAGCAAGCTAGTGAACGAGTCTAAGACATATGCATTAAGTAAACTTCATGCATTAAGAAAGCATAACAAGAGAACGACTTGCTAATACATGAGAGGCATATGAGAAAATCAGAAAGAAGAACGTAGGAAAAACAAACAAAAACAAGTTGAATTGACCCATTCACCATACAAGATTACAGAAACCAAAATAGCAGCCCAAATAGAAACCTGAATGAAAACCAATTAAAAATGCTCCACATCGTCAAAGATTACAGTTGCTCTTCCTAAACAAACATCATAGCATGCACAAAGGTGCCGTCCACTAAACATTTAAATTCTTAATCCCCATTTTTATATCCTCACCAAAGCCAACAGTAAGCAAAACTCCTGAATAATTCTATTAGTAAAAAAAGTAATTAATTAATATTCCTCGCTGGTAATCACACTATGAAGAAGGTAGCCAATCGTTTCACCCTTCATTAAAACATGCAGCATCAATCGACAAAAGATTTTCCCTTCTAATTCCCTTAGAAGTTAAATACGTGAGGCTTTATATTTTATACCCACCTAAACATCTAAAAGGCAATAGATTGGTCAAATGGTACAAGGCAGCATTCCACGGCAAAAATAAATATGTGTATGAAGTGGTAGATTGGTGATATTCCTATTCTGAAAGAGCAATAGAAAATAATTTACGATTAAAATAAGGTAAATAAACAAAGGTCTGGTAACTGATGGGCTTCCCTGTTGTGAATGATGATCATGGTACTGTAACAGCAGAAATAAGGACAAGGGGGGAAAAGAAAGACAAAAGGGAGAAGCAAAGCATAGAAATCAATACATGTAGATGTGCCTTCACAATCAAATGAAAACACTCAATTGCATTATCAAAAGATTCAAAAACTTAATTACGTTGTGTGGTTATTTTAGAGACCTAACTATTCTTTGCACTGTTAGGATTATTAATCCCAAATAGAAAAATTTGCAAACAACACTAAATAGGAAACAACGAAATCCCTTAGTGACAATATAGAAGTTACCGACAGACATTTATTATAGATCAGAAGTTATCATGGGTTTCCAAATAGGACAGCATTGACCAACCATGGTGTTCCATCATTGTTGCACTTTTATGTTCTACAACAGAGTAAGGAAGTTCAAAATATAATCTTGAGATTGAGAGTTTTCCCCAAATAATAAATTATGCTAAAATGACGTCACCTTAACATCTCTTAGCCTCAAAAAGATCAAAAAGTTTCCTATCAACTCCTAGTGCTCCAAGCTCTCACTTTTCAAGAAGCTAGTAATCCACTTCCATTTTCATTGCCACACTAAACTGTCTCACATTGAACTAAAAAGCCTAAAAAAATTAATATAATCGCATCCTAAACATTAAAATAAACTTCTCTGGTGGATCTTCTTGTTTACATTCTGTTTATGTAACCAACATACTGGCCATAAAAAGGCCAGATTTTGATTATGGGAAAAAAAAAAAAAAGGAAAGAAAGAAAGATAATGCATTTTCATAAAGTTACATAGATGCATTTAAACAAGAGACAACTACGATCAATTCAGGCAAAAAATTAAATCAGTTGACAAAATGAAATACAAATAGAAAAGAACTGAATGGTGATGAACTAGATTTTAGGCAACATAAGAAGAATCAAGAACTCCAAATGAAAAAATATGGAAGGTGTTAAGAATCCCACATGGACTAAATATCAAATTCACAAAGGGCATATAAGGGTAGCAAGCTAGCTAGCTAATTTGTTAGTACTAACCTTTTAGCATTGGTTAACCCAAGCCCAAGTAAGCCCACATCGCACATTTTCACCTTATAAGTTCTAACCCCTTACCTCTACCCTTTCAACTTCTAATATGGTATCAGAGCAGGTCCGGCCCGGTTTAGTCATTTCTCAGTTCATCGGTATTGCCACTATGTTTCAATTTGGGCTCTCATCTAGATGTCCCGTCCCAATGAGGCTCATTCCATTTCAAGGGCAAAAAGCCCAATTCATTTCAATTTCAAGGGAAGGATTTTCAAGTATCAAGTGTCAACCGGATGTTCAGTCCCGGTTGCACTTGAGGGGGAGTGTTAAGAATACCATATGCACTAAATATCAAATTCACAAGGGGCATACAAGGGTGGCGAGCTAGCCAACTAATTGGTTAGTACTAACCTTTTAGCATTGGTTGGTCTAAGCCCAAGTAAGCCACAACGCACATTTTCACCTCATGGGTTCTAATCTCTTACCCAATTCAATTCTACCCCTTCAACTTCCAATAGAGACAAATATCAAATAAAATTGTGTTTGATCAAAAAAAAAAAAGGTGAAGAAGATTACCAGACACATCAACTTCTGTAATATCACTTGAGAATGCACAATTATCACACATCCCTGCAAAGCATAAGTTCACACATGTAAGAATTAATGCCGCAGGACAGTCAAAAGCAAAACATTTGTAGGTAACAAACATCAAATAATACCATTGCAGTCTTGTAATGGCTCAGAAAAATGTCGGAAAAAGGCACTTCGGCGACATTGTCTTCTAGACTGCACACAGAAAATTAATAGGTCTGATGCAGAACATTTTGCATAGTACAAAGCAGATTTTAGAATTTACCTATTCTCAAATACAAAATTATATTTTCCACTAGATGGCTACTGTATACAACAGTTAGTAGAACATTGACTAGGGTTATATAAAAAAAATGTTGCTTTTATATTTTGACAGTCGAACAAAGGGCTTCAGGTTTGAAGGAATATTAGGAAGAGAAAATAAC